>NC_064645.1:12242755-12562791 GCF_023864345.2 Schistocerca serialis cubense
TGACACTAGTTACAGATTCCGATGCTTCACATCAGGTTTACCGTATCCTAGGACCTTCTTGTTGACGACAAAACTCAGAAATTGAATCGGAACTAAATACAAAAGGCACAATGCCGACATAAGTACAAGAAGACTGACTCTTCCTACTGTCTATGATTTGAACGAGTCCCGTGACATTACTTATAGATTCCGATGCTTCACTTCAGGTTTACTGTATCCTTTGGACCTTCTTATTGGCGACGAAACACAGAAATTGCATCGGTATTAAATAGAAAAGGCACAATGCCGATTTAAGTACAAGAAGACTGACTCTACCTACTGTCTATGTCTCGAACCACGCCTCCGACACTATTTATAGATTCCGATGCTTCACCTCAGGATCACTGTATCCCTCTGACCTTCTTATTGACGATGGAACACAGATATTGCATCGGAATTAAATAGAAAAAGCCCAATGCCGTCTTAAGTACAAGCAGACTGACTCTTCTTAGTGTCTATGTTTTGAACCATTCCTGTGACGCTAGTTAAAGATTCCGATGCTTCACTTCAGGTTTACTGTATCCCTTGGACCTTCTTATTGACGATGAAACACAGAAATTGCATCGGAATTAAATAGAAAAGGCACAATGCCGTCTTAAGTACAAGCAGACTGACTCTTCTTACTGAGTATGTGTTGAACCATTCCTGTTACATTAGTTAGAGACTCCGATGCTTCTCTTCAGGTTTACTGTATCCCTATGACTTTTTTATTGACAATGAAACACAGTAATTGCATCGGAATTAAATTGAAAAGGGCACAATGCCGACTTAAGTACAAGAAGACGGACTCTTATTACTGTCTATGTTTGAACCACTCCTGTGACACTAGTTATAGATTCCGATGCTTCACTTCAGGTTTACTGTATCCCTCTGACCTTCGTATTGACGATGAAACACAGAAATTGCATCGGAAACAAATACAAAAGGCACAATGCTGACTTTAGTACAAGAAGACTGACTCTTCTTACTGCCTATGATTTGAACCATTCCTGTGCACTAGTTGTAGATTCCGATGCTTCACTTCAGGTTTACTGTATCCCTGTGACCTTCTTATTAACGATGAAACACAGATATTGCATCGGAATTATATACAAAAGGCACAATACCGACTTAAGTACAAGAAAACTGACTCTTCACACTGGCTATGATTTGAACCATTCCTGTGACACTAGTTATAGATTCCGATGCTTCACCTCTGGTTTACTGTATCCCACGGACCTTCGTATTAACGATGAAACACAGGAATTGCATCGGAAATAAATACAAAAGGCACAATGCAATCTTAAGTACAAGAAGACTTACTCTTCCTACTGTCTATGATTTGAACCATTCCTGTGACACTAGTTATTGATTCCGATGCTTCACTTCAGGTTTACTGTATTCCTCTGACCTTCTTTTTGACGATGAAACACAGAAATTGCATTGGAATTAAATAGAAAACGCACAATGCCGACTTAAGTACAAGAAGACTGACTCTTCTTACTGACTATATCTTGATCCATTCCTGTGACACTAGTTATAGATTCCGATGCTTCACTTCAGGTTTACTTTATCCCTTGGACTTTCTTATTGACGATGAAACACAGAAATTGCATCGGAATTAAATACAAAAGGCACAATGCCGTCTTAAGTATAAGCAGACCGACTCTTCTTACTGACTATGTGTTGAACCATTCCTGTTACACTAGTTAGAGATTCCGATGCTTCACTTCTGGTTTACTATATCCTTCGGACCTTCGTATTGACGATGAAACACAGAAATTGCAGCGGAATTAAATACAAAAGGCACAATGCCGACTTAAGTACAAGAAGACTGACTCTTCTTACTGACTATGATTTGAACCATTCCTGTGACACTAGTTGTAGATTCCGATGCTTCACTTCAGGTTTACTGCATCCCTCTGACCTTCTTATTAACGATGAAACACAGATATTGCATCGGAATTAAATACAAAAGGCACAATACCGACTTAAGTACAAGAAGACTGACTCTTCTTACTGACTATGATTTGAACAATTCCTGTGACACTAGTTATAGATTCCGATGCTTCACCTCTGGTTTACTGTATCCCATGGACCTTCGTATTAACGATGAAACATAGAAATTGCATGGGACTTAAATACAAAAGGCACAATGCCGACTTAAGTAGAAGAAGTCTGACTCTTCTTATTGACTATGTTTTGAACCATTCCTGTGACACTAGTTATAGATTCCGATGCTTCACTTCAGGTTTACTGTATCCTAGGACCTTCTTGTTGACGATAAAACAAAGAATTTGAATCGGAACTAAATACAAAAGGCACAATGCCGACTTAAGTACAAGAAGACTGACTCTTCCTACTGTCTATGTTTTGAACGAATCCCGTGACATTAGTTATAGATTCCGATGCTTCACTTCAATTTTACTGTATCCCTATGACTTTTTTATTGACGATGAAACACAGTAATTGCATCGGAATTAAATTGAAAAGGCACAATGCCGACTTAAGTACAAGCAGACTGACTCTTCTTAGTGTCTATGTTTTGAACCATTCCTGTGACGCTAGTTAAAAAATACCGATGCTTCACTTCAGGTTTACTGTATCCCTCTGACCTACTTATTGACGATGAAACACAGATATTGCATCGGAATTAAATAGAAAAGGCACAATGCCGACTTAAGTACAAGAAGACTGACTCTTCTTACTGACTATGTTTTGAACCATTCCTGTGACACTAGTTACAGATTCCGATGCTTCACTTCAGGTTTACCGTATCCTAGGACCTTCTTGTTGACGACAAAACTCAGAAATTGAATCGGAACTAAATACAAAAGGCACAATGCCGACATAAGTACAAGAAGACTGACTCTTCCTACTGTCTATGATTTGAACGAATCCCGTGACATTACTTATAGATTCCGATGCTTCACTTCAGGTTTACTGTATCCTTTGGACCTTCTTATTGGCGACGAAACACAGAAATTGCATCGGTATTAAATAGAAAAGGCACAATGCCGATTTAAGTACAAGAAGACTGACTCTACCTACTGTCTATGTCTCGAACCACGCCTCCGACACTATTTATAGATTCCGATGCTTCACCTCAGGATCACTGTATCCCTCTGACCTTCTTATTGACGATGGAACACAGATATTGCATCGGAATTAAATAGAAAAAGCCCAATGCCGTCTTAAGTACAAGCAGACTGACTCTTCTTAGTGTCTATGTTTTGAACCATTCCTGTGACGCTAGTTAAAGATTCCGATGCTTCACTTCAGGATTACTGTATCCCTTGGACCTTCTTATTGACGATGAAACACAGAAATTGCATCGGAATTAAATAGAAAAGGCACAATGCCGTCTTATGTACAAGCAGACTGACTCTTCTTACTGAGTATGTGTTGAACCATTCCTGTTACATTAGTTAGAGACTCCGATGCTTCTCTTCAGGTTTACTGTATCCCTATGACTTTTTTATTGACGATGAAACACAGTAATTGCATCGGAATTAAATTGAAAAGGGCACAATGCCGACTTAAGTACAAGAAGGCGGACTCTTATTACTGTCTATGTTTGAACCACTCCTGTGACACTAGTTATAGATTCCGATGCTTCACTTCAGGTTTACTGTATCCCTCTGACCTTCGTATTGACGATGAAACACAGAAATTGCATCGGAAACAAATACAAAAGGCACAATGCTGACTTTAGTACAAGAAGACTGACTCTTCTTACTGACTATGATTTGAACCATTCCTGTGACACTAGTTGTAGATTCCGATGCTTCACTTCAGGTTTACTGTATCCCTGTGACCTTCTTATTAACGATGAAACACAGATATTGCATCGGAATTATATACAAAAGGCACAATACCGACTTAAGTACAAGAAAACTGACTCTTCACACTGGCTATGATTTGAACCATTCCTGTGACACTAGTTATAGATTCCGATGCTTCACCTCTGGTTTACTGTATCCCACGGACCTTCGTATTAACGATGAAACACAGAAATTGCATCGGAAATAAATACAAAAGGCACAATGCAATCTTAAGTACAAGAAGACTTACTCTTCCTACTGTCTATGATTTGAACCATTCCTGTGACACTAGTTATTGATTCCGATGCTTCACTTCAGGTTTACTGTATTCCTCTGACCTTCTTTTTGACGATGAAACACAGAAATTGCATTGGAATTAAATAGAGAACGCACAATGCCGACTTAAGTACAAGAAGACTGACTCTTCTTACTGACTATATCTTGATCCATTCCTGTGACACTAGTTATAGATTCCGATGCTTCACTTCAGGTTTACTTTATCCCTTGGACTTTCTTATTGACGATGAAACACAGAAATTGCATCGGAATTAAATACAAAAGACACAATGCCGTCTTAAGTATAAGCAGACCGACTCTTCTTACTATGTGTTGAACCATTCCTGTTACACTAGTTAGAGATTCCGATGCTTCACTTCTGGTTTACTATATCCTTCGGACCTTCGTATTGACGATGAAACACAGAAATTGCAGCGGAATTAAATACAAAAGGCACAATGCCGACTTAAGTACAAGAAGACTGACTCTTCTTATTGACTATGATTTGAACCATTCCTGTGACACTAGTTGTAGATTCCGATGCTTCACTTCAGGTTTACTGCATCCCTCTGACCTTCTTATTAACGATGAAACACAGATATTGCATCGGAATTAAATACAAAAGGCACAATACCAACTTAAGTACAAGAAGACTGACTCTTCTTACTGACTATGATTTGAACAATTCCTGTGACACTAGTTATAGATTCCGATGCTTCACCTCTGGTTTACTGTATCCCACGGACCTTCGTATTAACGATGAAACATAGAAATTGCATCGGAATTAAATACAAAAGGCACAATGCCGACTTAAGTAGAAGAAGTCTGACTCTTCTTATTGACTATGTTTTGAACCATTCCTGTGACACTAGTTATAGATTCCGATGCTTCACTTCAGGTTTACTGTATCCTAGGACCTTCTTGTTGACGATAAAACAAAGAAATTGAATCGGAACTAAATACAAAAGGCACAATGCCGACTTAAGTACAAGAAGACTGACTCTTCCTACTGTCTATGTTTTGAACGAATCCCGTGACATTAGTTATAGATTCCGATGCTTCACTTCAGTTTTACTGTATCCCTATGACTTTTTTATTGACGATGAAACACAGTAATTGCATCGGAATTAAATTGAAAAGGCACAATGCCGACTTAAGTACAAGTAGACTGACTCTTCTTACTGACTATATCTTGATCCATTCCTGTGACACTAGTTATAGATTCCGATGCTTCACTTCAGGTTTACTGTATCCCTTGGACTTTCTTATTGATGATGAAACACAGAAATTGCATCGGAATTAAATAGAAAAGGCACAATGCCGTCTTAAGTACAAGCAGACTGACTCTTCTTACTGACTATGTGTTGAACCATTCCTGTTACACTAGTTAGAGATTCCGATGCTTCACTTCTGGTTTACTGTATCCTTCGGACCTTTGTATTGACGATGAAACACAGAAATTGCATCGGAATTAAATACAAAAGGCACAATGCCGACTTAAGTACAAGAAGACTGACTCTTCTTACTGACTATGATTCGAACCATTCCTGTGACACTAGTTGTAGATTCCGATGCTTCACTTCAGGTTTACTGTATCCCTCGGACATTCTTATTAACGATGAAAAACAGATATTGCACCGGAATTAAATACAAAAGGCACAATGCCGACTTAAGTAGAGGAAGACTGACTCTTCTTACTGACTATGTTTTGAACCATTCCCGTGACATTAGTAATAGATTCCGATGCTTCACTTCAGGTTTACTGTATCCTTTGGACATTCTTATTGGCGACGAAACACAGAAATTGCATCAGTATTAAATAGAAAAGGCACAATGCCGACTTAAGTACAAGAAGACTGACTCTACCTACTGTCTATGTTTTGAACCACTCCTGCGATACTGTTTATAGATTCCGATGCTTCACCTCAGGTTCACTGTATCCCTGTGACCTTCTTACTGACGATGAAACATAGAAATTGCATCGGAATTAAATAGAAAAGGCCCAATGCCGTCTTAAGTACAAGCAGACTGACTCTTCTTAGTGTCTATGTTTTGAACCATTCCTGTGACGCTAGTTAAAAAATACCGATGCTTCACTTCAGGTTTACTGTATCCCTTGGACCTTCTTATTGACGATGAAACACAGAAATTGCATCGGATTTACATAGAAAAGGCACAATGCCGTCTTAAGTACAAGCAGACTGACTCTTCTTACTGACTATGTGTTGAACCATTCCTGTTACATTAGTTAGAGATTCCGAATTTTCACTTCAGGTTTACTGTATCCCTATGACTTTTTTATTGACGATGAAACACAGTAATTTCATCGGAATTAAATTGAAAAGGGCACAATGCCGACTTATGTACAAGTAGACTGACTCTTCTTACTGACTATGATTTGAACCATTCCTGTGACACTAGTTGTAGATTCCGGTGCTTCACTTCAGGTTTACTGTATCCCTGTGACCTTCTTATTAACGATGAAACACATATGTTGCTTCAGAATTAAATACAAAAGGAACTATACCGACTTAAGTACAAGAAGACTGACTCTTCTTACTGACTATGATTTGAACCATTCCTGTGACACTAGTTATAGATTCCGAAGCTTCACCTCTGGGTTACTGTATCCCACGGACCTACGTATTAACGATGAAACACAGAAATTGCATCGGAATTAAATACAAAAGGCACAATGCAAACTTAAGTACAAGAAGACTTACTCATCCTACTGTCTATGCTTTGAACCATTCCTGTGACACTGGTTATTGATTCCGATGCTTCACTTCAGGTTTACTGTATCCCTTGGACTTTCTTATTGATGATGAAACACAGAAATTGCATCGGAATTAAATACAAAAGGCACAATGCCGAGTTAAGTACAAGAAGACTGACTCTTCTTACTGACTATGATTCGAACCATTCCTGTGACACTAGTTGTAGATTCCGATGCTTCACTTCAGGTTTACTGTATCCCTCGGACATTCTTATTAACGATGAAAAACAGATATTGCACCGGAATTAAATACAAAAGGCACAATGCCGACTTAAGTAGAGGAAGACTGACTCTTCTTACTGACTATGTTTTGAACCATTCCCGTGACATTAGTAATAGATTCCGATGCTTCACTTCAGGTTTACTGTATCCTTTGGACATTCTTATTGGCGACGAAACCCAGAAATTGCATCGGTATTAAATAGAAAAGGCACAATGCCGACTTAAGTACAAGAAGACTGACTCTACCTACTGTCTATGTTTTGAACCACTCCTGCGATACTGTTTATAGATTCCGATGCTTCACCTCAGGTTCACTGTATCCCTGTGACCTTCTTACTGACGATGAAACATAGAAATTGCATCGGAATTAAATAGAAAAGGCCCAATGCCGTCTTAAGTACTAGCAGACTGACTCTTCTTAGTGTCTATGTTTTGAACCATTCCTGTGACGCTAGTTAAAAAATACCGATGCTTCACTTCAGGTTTACTGTATCCCTTGGACCTTCTTATTGACGATGAAACACAGAAATTGCATCGGATTTACATAGAAAAGGCACAATGCCGTCTTAAGTACAAGCAGACTGACTCTTCTTACTGACTATGTGTTGAACCATTCCTGTTACATTAGTTAGAGCTTCCGAATTTTCACTTCAGGTTTACTGTATCCCTATGACTTTTTTATTGACGATGAAACACAGTAATTGCATTGGAATTAAATTGAAAAGGGCACAATGCCGACTTAAGTACAAGTAGACTGACTCTTCTTACTGACTACGATTTGAACCATTCCTGTGACACTAGTTGTAGATTCCGGTGCTTCACTTCAGGTTTACTGTATCCCTGTGACCTTCTAATTAACGATGAAACACATATGTTGCTTCAGAATTAAATACAAAAGGAACTATACCGACTTAAGTACAAGAAGACTGACTCTTCTTACTGACTATGATTTGAACCATTCCTGTGACACTAGTTATAGATTCCGAAGCTTCACCTCTGGGTTACTGTATCCCACGGACCTTCGTATTAACGATGAAACACAGAAATTGCATCGGAATTAAATACAAAAGGCACAATGCAAACTTAAGTACAAGAAGACTTACTCTTCCTACTGTCTATGCTTTGAACCATTCCTGTGACACTGGTTATTGATTCCGATGATTCACTTCAGGTTTACTGTATCCCTCTGACGTTCTTTTTGACGATGAAACACAGAAATTGCAATGGAATTAAATAGAAAAGGCACAATGCCGTCTTATGTACAAGCAGACTGACTCTTCTTACTGACTATGTGTTGAACCAATCCTGTTACATTAGTTAGAGATTCCGGTGCATCACTTCAGGTTTACTGTATTCCTCCGACCTTCGTATTGACGATGAAACACAGAAACTGCATCGGAAATAAATACAAAAGGCACAATGCCGACCTAAGAACATGTGGACTGAATCTTCCTACTGTCTATGTTATGAACCATTCCTGTGACACTAGTTGTAGATTCCGATGCTTCATTTCAGGTTTACTGTATCCCTTGGACCATCTTGTTGACGATGAAACACAGATAGTGCATCGGAATTAAATACAAAAGGCACAATGCAAACTTAAGTACAAGAAGACTTACTCTTCCTACTGTCTATGTTTTGAACCATTCCTGTGACACAAGTTATTGATTCAGATGCTTCACTTCAGGTTTACTGTATACCTCTGACCTTCTTTTTGACGATGAAACACAGAAATTGCATTGGAATTAAATAGAAAAGGCACAATGCCGACTTAAGTACAAGAACACTGACTCTTCTTACTGACTATATCTTGATCCATTCCTGTGACACTAGTTATAGATTCCGATGCTTCACTTCAGGTTTACTGTATCCCTTGGACTTTCTTATCGACGATGAAACACAGAAATTGCATCGGAATTAAATAGAAAAGGCACAATGCCGTCTTAAGTACAAGCAGTCTGACTCTTCTTACTGACTATGTGTTGAACCATTCCTGTTACACTAGTCAGAGATACCGATGCTTCACTTCTGGTTTACTATATCCCTCGGACCTTCGTATTGACGATGAAACACAGAAATTGCATCGGAATTAAATACAAAAGGCACAATGCCGACTTAAGTACAAGAAGACTGACTCTTCTTACTGACTATATTTTGAACCATTCCTGTGACACTAGTTATAGATTCCGATGCTTCACTTCAGGTTTACTGTATCCCTCTGACTTTTTTATTGACGATGAAACACAGTAACTGCATCGGATTTAAATTGAAAAGGGCACAATGCCGACTTAAGCACAAGAAGACTGACTCTTCTTACTGTCTATGCTTTGAACCATTCCTGTGACACTAGTTATTGATTCCGATGCTCCACTTCAGGTTTACTGTATCCCTTGGACCATCTTATTGACGATGAAACACAGGAATTGCATCAGATTTAAATACAATAGGCACAATGCCGACTTAAGTACATGAAGACTGACTCTTCTTACTGAGTATGTTTTGAACCATTCCTGTGACACTAGTTATAGATTCCGATGCTTCCCTTCAGGTTTACTGTATCCCTCTGACCTTCGTATTGATGATGAAACACAGGAATCGCATCGGAAATAAATACAAAAATCACAATGCCAACTTAAGTACATGTAGACTGAATCTTCCTACTGTCTATGTTATGAACCATTCCTGTGACACTAGTTATAGATTCCGATGCTTCATTTGAGGTTTACTGTATCCCCTGGACGTTCTTGTTGACGATGAAACACAGACAGTGCATCGGAATTAAATACAAAAGGCACAATGCCAACTTAAGTACAAGAAGACTGACTCTTCCTACTGTCTATGTTTTGAACCATTGCTGTGACACAAGTTATAGATTCCGATGCTTCACTTCAGGTTTACTGTATCCCCCTGACCTTCTTTTTGACGATGAAACACAGAAATTGCATTGGAATTAAATAAAAAAGGCACAATGCCGTCTTAAGTACAAGCAGACTGACTCTTCTTACTGACTTTGTGTTGAACCAATCCTGTTACATTAGTTAGAGATTCCGATGCATCACTTCAGGTTTACTGTATTCCTCCGACCTTCGTATTGACCATGAAACACAGAAATTGCATCGGAAATAAATACAAAAGGCACAATGCCGACTTAAGAACATGTAGACTGAATCTTCCTACTGTCTATGTTATGAACCATTCCTGTGACACTAGTTGTAGATTCCGATGCTTCATTTCAGGTTTACTGTAACCCTTGGACCTTCTTGTTGACGATGAAACACAGATAGTGCATCGGAATTAAATACAAAAGGCACAATGCAAACTTAAGTACAAGAAGACCTACTCTTCCTACTGTCTATGTTTTGAACCATTCCTGTGACACTAGTTATTGATTCAGATGCTTCACTTCAGGTTTACTGTATACCTCTGACCTTCTTTTTGACGATGAAACACAGAAATTGCATTGGAATTAAATAGAAAAGGCACAATGCCGACTTAAGTACAAGAAGACTGACTCTTCTTACTGACTATATCTTGATCCATTCCTGTGACACTAGTTACAGATTCCGATGCTTCACTTCAGGTTTACTGTATCCCTTGGACTTTCTTATTGACGATGAAACACAGAGATTGCATCGGAATTAAATAGAAATGGCACAATGCCGTCTTAAGTACAAGCAGTCTGACTCTTCTTACTGACTATGTGTTGAATCATTCCTGTTACACTAGTTAGAGATACCGATGCTTCACTTCTGGTTTACTATATCCCTCGGACCTTCGTATTGACGATGAAACACAGAAATTGCATCGGAATTAAATACATAAAGCACAATTCCGACTTAAGTACAAGAAGACTGACTCTTCTTACTGACTATGATTTGAACCATTCCTGTGACACTAGTTATAGATTCCGATGCTTCACCTCTGGTTTACTGTATCCCACGGACCTTCGTATTAACGATGAAACACAGAAATTGCATCGGAATTAAATACAAAAGGCACAATGCAAACTTAAGTACAAGAAGACGTACTCTTCCTACTGTCTATGCTTTGAACCATTCCTGTGACACTAGTTATTGATTCCGATGCTTCACTTCAGGTTTACTGTATCCCTCTGACCTTCTTTTTGACGATGAAACACAGAAATTGCATTGGAATTAAATAGAAAAGGCACAATGCCGTCTTAAGTACAAGCAGACTGACTCTTCTTACTGACTATGTGTTGAACGTTTCCTGTTACATTAGTTAGAGATTCCGATGCATCACTTCAGGTTTACTGTATCCCCCTGATCTTCGTATAGACGATGAAACACAGAAATTGCATCGGAAATAAATACAAAAGGCACAATGCCGACTTAAGAACATGTAGACTGAATCTTCCTACTGTCTATGTTTTGAACCATTCATGTGACACTAGTTATAGATTCCGATGCTTCATTTCAGGTTTACTGTATCCCTTGGACATTCTTATTGACGATGAAACACAGATAGTGCATCGGAATTAAATACAAAGAGCACAATGCAAACTTAAGTACAAGAAGACTTACTCTTCCTACTGTCTATGTTTGAACCATTCCTGTGACACTAGTTATTGATTCAGATGCTACACTGCAGGTTTACTGTATCCCTCTGACCTTCTGTTTGACGATGAAACACAGAAATTGCATTGGAATTAAATAGAAAAGGCACAATGCCGACTTAAGTACAAGAAGACTGACTCTTCTTACTGACTATACCTCGATCCATTCCTGTGACACTAGTTATAGATTCTGATGCTTCACTTCAGGTTTACTGGATCCCTTGGACCTTCTTATTGACGATGAAACACAGAAATTGTATCGGAATTAAATAGAAAAGGCACAATGCCGTCTTATGTACAAGCAGTCTGACTCTTCTTACTGACTATGTGTTGAACCATTCCTGTTACACTAGTTAGAGATACCGAAGCTTCACTGCAGGTTTACTGTCACCCTAGGACCTTCTTATTGACGATGAAACACAGAAATTGCATCGGAATTAAATACAAATGTCTAAATGCCGACTTAAGTGCAAAAAGACTGACTCTTCTTACTGACTATAACTTGATCCATTCCTGTGACACTAGTTATAGATTCCGATCCTTCACTTCAGGTTTACTGCATCCCTTGGACCTTCTTATTGACGATGAAACACAGAAATTGCATCGGAATTAAATACAAAATGCACAATGCCGACTTAAGTACAAGAGGACTGACTCTTCTTTCTGACTATGTTTTGAACCATTCCTGTGACACTAGTTGAAGATTCCGATGCTTCACTGAAGGTTTACTGTCACCCTAGGACCTTCTTATTGAGGATGAAACACAGAAATTGCATCGGAACTAAATACAAAAGGCACAATGCCGAAATAAGTACAAGAAGACGGACACTTCTTACTGTCTATGTTTTGAACCATTCCTGCGACAAAAGTTCTAGAATCCGATGCTTCACTTCAGGTCTACTGTATCCTTCTGTTCATCTTATTGACGATGAAACACAGAAATTGAATCGTAATTGAATACAAAAGGCACAATGCCGACTTAAATACAAGAAGACTGACTCTTCTAACTGACTATGATTGGAGCCATTCCTGTTACACTAGTTATAGATTCCGATGCTTCACTTCAGGTTTACTGTGTCCCTATGACCTTCTTATTGACGATGAAACACAGAAATAGCATCTGAATGAAATACAAATGGCACAATGCCGACTTAAGTACAAGAAGACTGACTCTTCTTATTGACTTTGCTTTGAACCATTCCTGTGGCACTAGTTATAGATTCCGATGCTTCACTTCAGGTTTACTGTATCCCTTGGACCTTCTTATTGACGATGAATCACAGAAATTGCATCGGAATTAATACAAAAGTCTAAATGCCGACTTAAGTACAAGAAGACTGACTCTTCTTACTGTCTATGTTTTGAACCATTCCTGTGACGCTAGTTATAATTTCCGATGCTTCACTTCAGGTTTACTGTATCCCTTGGACCTTCTAATTGACGACGAAACACAGAAATTGCTTCCGAATTAAATACAAAAGGCACAATGACGACTTAAGTACAAGAAGAATGACTCTTCCTACTGTCTATGTTTTGAACCATTTTTGTGAGACTAGTTATAGATTCCGATGCTTCACATCAGGTTTACTGTATCCTTCTGACCATCTTACTGACGATGAAACACATAAATTGAATAGTAATTGAATACAAAAGGCACAATGTCGACTTAAATACAAGAAGACTGCCTCTTCTTACTGACTTTGTTTTGAACCATTCCTGTGACACTAGTTATAGATTCCGATGCTTCACTTCAGCTTTACTGTGTCCCTTGGACCTTCTTATTGACGATGAAACACTGAAATTGCATCGGAATTAAATAGAAAAGGCATAATGCCGACTTATGTACAAGAAGACTGACTCTTCTTACTGACAATGTTTGGAGCCATTCCTGTTACACTAGTTATAGATTCCGATGCTTCACTTCAGGTTTACTGTGTCCCTCTGACCCTCTTATTGACGATGAAACACAGAAATAGCATCTGAATGAAATACAAAAGGCACAATGCCGACTTAAGTACAAGAAGACTGACTCTTCTGACTGACTTTGTTTTGAACCATTCCTGTGACACTAGTTATAGATTCCGATGCTTCACTTCAGGTTTACTGTATCCCTTGGACCTTCTTATTGACGATGAATCACAGAAATTGCATCGAAATGAAATACAAATGGCACAATGCCGACTTAAGTACAAGAAGACTGACTCTTCTTACTGACTATATCTTGATCCATTCGTGTCACACTAGTTATAGATTCCGATGCTTCACTTCAGGTTTACTGCATCCCTTGGACCTTCTTATTGACGATGAAACACAGAAATTGCATCGGAATTAAATGCAAAGGTCACAATGCCGACTTAAGTACAAGAAGACTGACTCTTCTTACTGACTATGTTTTGAACCATTCCTGTGACACTAGTTGTAGATTCCGATGCTTCACTGCAGGTTTACTGTCACCCTAGGACCTTCTTATTGAGGATGAAACACAGAAATTGCATCGGAACTAAATACAAAAGGCCCAATGCCGACATAAGTACGAGAAGACGGACACTTCTTACTGTCTATGTTTTGAACCATTCCTGCGACAAAAGTTCTAGATTCCGATGCTTCACTTCAGGTTTACTGTATCCTTCTGACCATCGTATTGACACAGAAATTGCATCGGAATTAAATAGAAAAGCACAATGCCGACTTATGTACAAGATGACTGTCTCTTCCTACTGTCTATGTTTTGAACCATTCCTGTGACACTAGTTATGGATTCCGATGCATCACTTCAGATTTACTGTATCCCTTGGACCTTCTTCTTGACGATGAAATACAGAAATGGCATCGGAATTAAATACAAAAGGCACAATGCCGTCTTAAGTACAAGAAGACTGACTCTGCTTACTGACTATATCTTGATCCATTCCTGTGACACTAGTTATAGATTCCGATGCTTCTTTTCAGGTATACTGTATCCCTTGGACCTTCTTATTGACGATGAAACACACAAATTGCATCGGAATTAAATACAAAATGCACAATGCCGACTTAAGTACAAGAAGACTGACTCTTCTTACTGGCTATGATATGAAGCATTCCTGTGACACTAGTTATAGTCTCCGATGCTTCACTACAGGTTTACTGTATCGCTAGGACCTTCTTATTGACGATTAAACACAGAACTTGCATCGGAACTAAATTCAAAAGGCACAATTACGACTTAAGTACAAGAAGACTGACTCTTCCTACTGTCTATGTTTTGAACCATTCCTGTGAGACTAGTTATAGATTCCGATGCTTCACTTCAGGTTTACTGTATCCCTCTGACCTTATTTTTGACAATGAAACACAGAAATTGCATCGGAATTAAATAGTAGAGGCACAATGCCGACTTAAGTGCAAAAAGACTGACTCTTCTTACTGACTATATCTTGATCCATTCCTGTGACACTAGTTATAGTTTCCGATGCTTCACTTCAGCTTTACTGCATCCCTATGACCCTCTTATTGACGATGAAACACTGAAATTGCATCGAAATTAAATAGAAAAGGCACAATGCCGACTTAAGTACAAGAAGACTGACTCTTCTTACTGACAATGTTTGGAGCCATTCCTGTTACACTAGTTATAGATTCCGATGCTTCACTTCAGGTTTACTGTGTCCCTCTGACCGTCTTATTGACGATGAAACACAGAAATAGCATCTGAAAGACATACAAAAGGCACAATGCCGACTTAAGTACAAGAAAACTGACTCTTCTTACTGACTTTGTTTTGAACCATTCCTGTGATACTAGTTGTAGATTCCGATGCTTCACTTCAGGTTTACTGAATCCCTTGGACCTTCCTATTGACAATGAATCACAGAAATTGCATCGGAATTAAATACAAAAGTCTAAATGCCGACTTAAGTACAAGAAGACTGACTCTTCTTACTGGCTATGATACGAACCATTCCTGTGACACTAGTTATCGATTCCGATGCTTCACTTCTGGTTTACTGCATCCCTCGGACCTTCGTATTGTTAATGAAACACAGAAATTGCATCGGAATTAAATACAAAATTCACAATGCCGACATAAGTACAAGAAGACTGACTCTTATTACTGACTATATTTCGAACCATTCCTGTGACACTAGCTATAGTTTCCAATGCTTCACTACAGGTTTACTGTATCGCTAGGACCTTCTTATTGACGATGAAACACAGAAATTGCATCGGAACTAAATACAAAAGGCACAATGACGACTTAAGTACAAGAAGACTGACTCTTCCTACTGTCTATGTTTTGAACGAATCCTGTAACATTAGTTATAGATTCCGATGCTTCACTTCAGGTTTACTGTATACTTTGGACCTTCTTACTGGCGACAAACACGGAAATTGCATCGGAATTAAATAGAAAAGCACAATGCCGACTTAAGTACAAGAAGACTGACTCTTCCTACTGTCTATGTTTTGAACCATTCCTGTGACGCTAGTTACAGATTCCGATGCTTCACTTCAGGTGTACTGTATCCCTAGGACCTTCTTATTGTCGATGAAACACAGAAATTGCATCGGAATTAAATAGAAAAGGCACAATGCCGACTTAAGTACACGAAGACTGACTCTTCTTACTGACTATGATTTGAACCATTCCTGTGACACTAGTTGTAGATTCCGATTCTTCACTTCATTTTTACTGTATCCCTCTGACCATCTTTTTAACGATGAAACACAGATATTGCATCAGAATTAAATACAAAAGGCACAATGCCGACTTAAGTACAAGACGACTGACTCTTCTTACTGACTATGATTTGAACCATTCCTGTGACACTAGTTATAGATTCCGATGCTTCACATCTGGTTTACTGTATACCACGGACCTTCGTATTGACGATGAAACACAGAAATTGCATCGGAATTAAATACAAAAGGCACAATGCCGACTTAAGTACAAGAAAACTGACTCTTTTAACTGACTATGCTTTGAACCATTCCTGTGACACTAGTTATAGATTTCGATGCTTCACTTCAGGTTTACTGTATCCCTTGGACCTTCTTATTGACGAGTAATCACAGAAATTGCATCGGAATTAATTACAAAAGTCTAAATGCCGACTTAAGTACAAGCAGACTGACTCTTCTCACTGTCTATGATTTGAACCATTCCTGTGACGCTAGTTATAGATTCCGATGATTCATTTCAGGTTTACTGTATCCCTTGGACCTTCTTATTGACGACGAAACACAGAAATTGCATCGGAATTAAATATAAAAGGCACAATGCCAACTTATGTACAAGAAGGCTGTCTCTTCCTACTGTCTATGTTTGAAGCATTCCTGTGACACTAGTTATGGATCCCGATGCATCACATCAGGTTTACTATATACCTTGGATCTTCTTCTTGACGATTAAATACAGAAATTGCATCGGAATTAAATACAAAAGGCACAATGCCGACGTAAGTACAAGAAGACTGACTCTTCTTACTGACTATACCTAAATCCATTCCTGTGACGCTAGTTATAGATTCCGATGGTTCCCTTCAAGTTTACTGTAGCCCTTGGACCTTCTTACTGACGATAAAACACAGAAATTGCATCGCAATTAAATACAAAATGCAAAATGCTGACTTAAGTACAAGAAGACTGACTCTTCTTTCTGACTATGATTTGAACCATTCCTGTGACACTAGTTGTAGATTCCGATGCTTCACTTCAGGTTAACTGTATCCCTCTGAGCTTCTTATTAACGATGAAACACAGATATTGCATCGGAATTAAATACAAAAGGTACAATTAAGACTTAAGTACAAGAAGACTGACTCTTCTTGCTGGCAATGATATGAACCCTTCCTGTGACACTAGTTATAGATTCCGATGCTTCACTTCTGGTTTACTGCATCCCTCGGTCCTTGGTATTGACAATGAAACACAGAAATTGCATCGGAATTAAATAGAAAAGGCACAATGCCGACTTAAGTACAAGAAGACTGAATCTTCTTACTGACTATGATTTAAACCATTCCTGTGACACTAGTTGTAGATTCCGATGCTTCACTTCATTTTTACTGTATCCCTCTGACCTTCTTACTAACGATGAAACACAGATATTGCATCGGAATTAAATACAAAAGGCACAATGCCGACTTAAGTACAAGAAGACTGACTCTTGTTACTGACTATGATTTGAACCATTCCTGTGACACTAGTTATAGATTTCAATGCTTCACATCTGGTTTACTGTGTCCCACGGACCTACGTATTGACGATGAAACACAGATATTGCATCGAAATTAAATACAAAAGGCACAATGCCGACTTAAGTACAAGAAGACTGACTCTTCTAACTGACTATGTTTTGAACCATTCCTGTGACACTAGTTATAGATTCCGATGCTTCACTTCAGGTTTACTGTATCCCTTGGACCTTCTTATTCACGTCGAAACATAGAAATTGCATGGAATTAAATAGAAAAGGCACAATGCCTACTTATGTACAAGAAGACTGTCTCTTCCTACTGTCTATGTTTTGAACCATTCCTGTGACACTAGTTATGGATTCCGATGCATCACTTCGAGTTTAGTGTATCCCTTGGACCTTCTTCTTGACGATGAAATACAGAAATGGCATCGGAATTAAATACAAAAGGCACAATGCCGACTTAAGTACAAGAAGACTGACTCTTCTTACTGACTATATCTTAATCCATTCCTGTGATGCTAGTTATGGATACCGATGCTTCCCTTCAGGTTTACTGTATCCCCTGGACCTTTTTATTGACGATAAAACACAGAAATTGCATCGCAATTAAATACAAAAGACCCAATGCCAACTTAAGTACAAGAAGACGGACTCTTCTTTCTGACTATGATTTGAACCATTCGTGTGACACTAGTTGTAGATTCCGATGCTTCACTTCAGGTTTACATTATCCCTCTGACCTTCTTATTAACGATGAAACACAGATATTGCATCGGAATTAAATACAAAAGGCACAATGCCGACTTAAGTACAAGAAGACAGACGCTTCTTACTGGCTATGGTATGAACGATTCCGGTGACACTAGTTAACGATTCCGATGCTTCACTTCTGGTTTACTGCATCCCTCGGACCTTCGTACTGACAATGAAACACAGAAATTGCATCGGAATTAAATACAAAAGGCACAATGCCGACTTAAGTACAAGAAGACTGATTCTTCTTACAGACTATGTTTCGAGCCATTCCTGTGACACTAGTTATAGTTTCCGATGCTTCACTACAGGTTTACTGTATCGCTAGGACCTTCTTATTCACGATGAAACACAGAAATTGCATCGGAACTTAATATAAAAGGCTCAATGACAACTTAAGTACAAGAAGATTGTCTCTTCCTACTGTCTATGTTTAAACGAATCCTGTAACATTAGTTATAGATTCCGATGCTTCACTTCAGGTTTACTGTATCCTTTGGACCTTCTTATTGGCGACGAAACACAGAAATTGCATCGGAATTAAATAGAAAAGGCACAATGCCTACTTAAGTGCAAGAAGACTGACTCTTCCTACTGTCTATGTTTTGATCGAATCCCGTGACATTAGTTATAGATTCCGATGCTTCACTTATGGATTACTGTATCCCTAGGGCCTTCTTATTGACGATGAAACACAGAAATTGCATCGGAATTAAATAGAAAAGGCACAATGCCGACTTAAGTACAAGAAGACTGACTCTTCTTTCTGACTATTATTTGAACCATTCCTGTGACACTAGTTGTAGATTCCGATGCTTCACTTCATTTTTACTGTATCCCTCTGAACTTCTTGTTAACGATGAAACACAGAAATTGCATCGGAATTATATACAAAAGGCACAATGCCGACTTAAGTACAAGAAGATTGACTCTTCTTACTGACTATGATTTGAACCATTCCTGTGACACTAGTTATAGATTCCGATGCTTCACTTCAGGTTTACTGTATCCCTAGGACCATCTTATTGACGATGCATTACAGAAATTGCATCGGAACTAAATACAAAAGGCACAATGCCGACTTAAGTACAAGAAGACTGACTCTTCCTACTGTCTATGTTTTGATCGAATCCCGTGACATTAGTTATAGATTTCGATGCTTCACTTCAGGATTACTGTATCCTTTGGTCCTTCTTATTGGCGACGAAACACAGAAATTGAATCGGAATTAAATAGAAAAGGCTCAATGCCGACTTAAGTACAAGAAGACTGACGCTTCCTACTGTCTATGTTTTGAACCATTCCTGTGACACTAGTTATAGATTCCGATGCTTCACCTTAGGTTCACTGTAACCCTCTGACCTCCTTACTGACGATGAAACACAGACATTGCATCGGAATTAAAAAGAAAATGCACAATGCCGTCTTCAGTACAAGCATACTGACTCTTCATAGTGTCTATGTTTTGAACCATTCCTGTGACGCTAGTTACAGATTCCGATGCTTCACTTCAGGTGTACTGTATCCCTAGTACCTTATTATTGACGATGAAACACAGAAATTGCATAGGAATTAAATAGAAAAGGCACAATGCCGACTTAAGTACAAGAAGTCTGAATCTTCTTACTGACTATGATTTGAACCATTCCTGTGACACTAGTTCTAGATTCCGATATTTCACTTCAGGTTTTCTGTATCGCTTGGACCTTCTTATTGACTACGAAACACAGAAATTGCATCGGAAATAAATAGAAATGGCACAATGCCGACTTATGTACAAGAAGTCTGTCTCTTCCTACTGTCTATGTTTTGAACCATTCCTGTGACACTAGTTATGGATTCCGATGCATCACTTCAGGTTTACTGTATCCCTTGGACCTTCTTCTTGACGATGAAATACTGAAATTGCATCGGAATTAAATACAAAAGGCACAATGCCGACTCAAGTACAAGAAGACTGACTCTTCTTACTGACTATATCTTAATCCATTCCTGTGACGCTAGTTATAGATTCCGATGTTTCCCTTCAGGTTTACTGTATCCCTTGGACCTTCTTACTGACGATTAAACACAGAAATTGCATCGCAATTATATACAAAAGGCCCAATGCCGACTTACTTACAAGAAGACTGACTCTTCTTTCTGACTATAATTTGAACCATTCCTGTGACACTAGTTGTAGATTCCGATGCTTCACTTCAGGTTTACTGTATCCCTCTGACCTTCTTATTAACGATGAAACACAGATATTGCATCGGAATTAAATACAAAAGGCACAGTGCCGACTTAAGTACAAGAAGACTGACTCTTCTTACTGGCTATGATATGAACCATTCCTGTGGCACTAGTTATAGATTCCGATGCTTCACTTCTGGTTTACTGCATCCCTCGGACCTTCTTATTGACGATGAAACACAGAAATTGCATCGGAATTAAATAGTAAAGGCACAATGCCGACTTAAGTACAAGAAGACTGACTCTTCATACTGACTATGATTTGAACAATTTCTGTGACACTAGTTATGGATTCCGATGCTTCACTTCAGGTTTACTGTTTCCCTTGGACCTTCGTGTTGACGATGAAACACAGAAATTGCATCGGAATTAAATAGAAAAGGCACAATGCCGACATAAGTACAAGAAGACTGACTCTTATTACTGACTATATCTTGATCCATTCCTGTGACACTAGTTATTGATTCCGATGCTTCACTTCAGGTTTACTGTATCCCTTGGACCTTCTTATTGACGATGAAACACAGAAATTGCATTGGAACTAAATACAAAAGGCACAATGCTGACTTAAGTACAAGAAGACTTACTCTTCCTACTGTCTATGTTTTGAACGATTCCAGTGACATTAGTTATGGATTCCGATGCTTCACTTCAGGCTTACTGTATCCTTTGGACCTTCTTATTGGCGACGAAACACAGGAATTGCATCGGAATTAAATAGAAAAGGCACAATGCCGACTTAATTAAAAGAAGTCTGACTCTTCCTACTGTCTATGTTTTGAACCATTCCTGTGACACTAGTTATAGATTCTGATGCTTCACCTCAAGTTCACTGTATCCCTCTGACCTTCTTATTGACGATGAAACACAGAAATTGCATCCGAATTAAATAGAAAATGCACAATGCCGTCTTAAGTACAAGCACACTGACTCTTCTTAGTGTCTATGTTTTAAGCATTCCTGTGACGCTAGTTACACATTCCGATGCTCACTTCAGGTTTACTGTATCCCTTGGACCTTCTTATTGACGATGAAACACAGAAATTGCATCGGAATTAAATACAAAAGGCACAATGCCGACTTAAGTACAAGAAGACTGACTCTTCCTACTGTCTATGTTTTGAACGATTCCTGTGACATTAGTTATGGATTCCGATGCTTCACTTCAGGTTTACTGTATCGTTTGGACCTTCTTATTGGCGACAAAACACAGAAATTGCATCGGAATTAAATAGAAAAGGCACAATGCCGACTTAAGTACAAGAAGGCTGACTCTTCTTACTGTCTATGTAATGAACCATTCCTGTGACACTAGTTATAGATCCCGATGCTCCACTTCAGGTTTACTGTATCCCTTGGACCTTCTTGTTGACGATGAAACACAGAAATTGCATCGGAATTAACTACAAAAGGCACAATGCAGACTTATGTACAAGAAGACTGACTCTTCTTACTGACTATGTTTAGAACCATTCCTGTGACACTAGTTATAGATTCCGATGCTTCACTTCAGGTTTACTGTATCCGTCTGACCTTCTTTTTGACGATGAAACACAGTAATTGCATCGGAATTAAATAGAAAAGGCACAATGCCGACTTAAGTACAAGAAGACTGACTCTTCTTACTGACTATATCTTGATCCATTCCTGTGACACTAGTTATTAATTCCGATGCTTCTCTTCAGGTTTACTGTATCCCTTGGACCTTCCTATTCACGATGAAACACAGAAATTGCATTGGAACTAAATACAGAAGGCACAATGCCGAATTAAGTACAAGAAGACTGATTCTTCCTGCTGTCTATGTTTTGAACGATTCCTGTGGCATTAGTTATGGATTCCGATGCTTCACTTCAGGCTTACTGTATCCTTTGGACCTTCTTATTGGTGACGAAACACAGGAATTGCATCGGAATTAAATAGAAAAGGCACAATGCCGACATAAGTACAAGAAGACTGACTCTTATTACTGACTATATCTTGATCCATTCCTGTGACCCTAGTTATTGATTCCGATGCTTCACTTCAGGTTTACTGTATCCCTTGGACCTTCTTATTGACGATGAAACACAGAAATTGCATCGGAATTAAATACAAAAGGCACAATGCCGACTTAAGTACAAGAAGACTGACTCTTCTTACTGACTATGTGTTGAACCATACCTGTGACACTAGTTACAGATTCCGATGCCTCACTTCAGGTTTACTGTATCCCTCTGACCTCCTTATTGACGATGAAACACAGTAATTGCATCGGAATTAAATATAAAAGGCACAATGCCGACTTAAGTAAAAGAAGTCTGACTCTTCCTACTGTCTATGTTTTGAACCATTCCTGTGACACTAGTTTGAGATTCCGATGTTTCACTTCAGGTTTACTGTATCCCTCTGTCCTTCGTATTGACGATGAAACACAGTTATTGCATCGGAATTAAATAGGAAAGGCACAATGCCGTATTAAGTACAAGCAGACTGACTCATCTTAGTGTCTATGCTTTGAACCATCCCTGTGACGCTAGTTACACTTTCCGATGCTTCACTTCAGGTTTACTGTATCCCTTGGACCTTCTTATTGACGATGAAACACAGAAATTGCATCGGAATTAAATACAAAATGCACAATGCCGACTTAAGTACAAGATGACTGACTCTTCTTACTCTCTATGTTTTGAATCATTCCTGTGACACTAGTTATGGAATCCGATGCTCCACTTCAGGTTTACTGTATCCCTTGGACCTACTTGATGACGATGAAACACAGAAATTGCATCGGAATTAAATCCAAAAGCGCAATGCCGACTTAAGTATAAGAAGACTTACTCTTCTTACTGACTATGATTTGAACCATTCCTGTGACACTAGTTTTTGATTCCGATGCTTCACTTCTGGTTTACTGTATCCCTCTGACCTTCTTATTGACGATGAAGCACAGAAATTGCATCGGATATAAATACAAAAGGCACAATGCCGGCTTAAGTACATGTAGACTGAATCTCCCCACTGTCTATGTTTGAACCATTCCTATGATACTAGTTATAGATTCCGATGATTCTTTTGAGGTTTACTGTATCGCTTGGACCTTCTTATTGACAATGAAACACAGATAGTGCATCGGAATTAAATACAAAAGGCACAGTTCCAACTCAAGTACAAGAAGACTGACTCTTCCTAATGTCTATGTTTTGAACCATTCCTGCGACACTAGTTATAGATTCCGATGCTTCACTTCAGGTTTACTATTTCCCTCTGACTTTCTTTTTGACGATGAAACACAGAAATTGCATCGGAATTAAATAGAAAAGGCACAACGCCGACTTAATTACAAGAAGACTGACTCTTCTTACTGACTATACCTTGATCCATTCCTGTGACACTAGTTATAGATTCCGATTTTTCACTTCAGGTTTACTGTATCCCTTGGACCTTCTTATTGACGATGAAACACAGGAATTGCATCGGAATTAAATACAAAAGGCACAATGCCGACTTAAGTACAAGAAGACTGACTCTTCCTACTGTCTATGTTTTGAACGATTCCTGTGACATTAGTTATGGTTTCCGATGCTTCACTTCAGGTTTACTGTATCCTTTGGACCTTTTTATTGGCGACGAAACACATAAATGGCATCGGAATTAAATAGAAAAGGCACAATGGCGACTTAAGTACAAGAAGACTGACTCTTCCTACTGTCTATGTTTTGAACCATTCCTGTGACACTAGTTATAGAATCCGATGCTTCACATCAGTTTCACTGTATCCCTCTGACCTTCTTATTGACGATGAGACACAGAAATTGCATTGGAATTAAATAGAAAAGGCACAATGCTGTCTTAAGTACAAGCAGACTGACTCTTCTTAGTGTCTATGTTTTGAACCATTCCTGTGACACTAGTCATAGATTCCGATGCTTCACTTCAGGTTTACTGTATCCCTCTGACCTTCTTATTGACGATGAAAAACAGAAATTGCATCGGATATAAATACAAAAGGCACAATGCTGACTTAAGTACATGTAGACTGAATCTTCCAACTGTCTATGTTTTAACCGTTCCTGTGACACTAGTTATAGATTCAGATGCTTCATTTCGGGTTTACTGTATCCCTTGGACCTTCTTATTGACGATGAAACGCAGATAGTGCATCGGAATTAAATAGAAAAGGCACAATGCCAACTTAAGTACAAGAAGACTGACTCTTCCTACTGTCTATGATTTGAACCATTCCTGAGACACTAGTTATATATACCGATGCTTCACTTCAGGTTTACTGTATCCCTCTGACCTTCCTTTTGACAATGAAACACAGAAATTGCATCGGAATTAAATAGAAAAGGTACAATGCCGACTTAAGTACAAGAAGACTGACTCATCTTACTGACTAGATCTTGATCCATTCCTGTGACACTACTTATAGATTCCGATGCTTCACTTCAGGTTTACTGTATCCCTTGGACCTTCTTATTGACGATGAAACACAGAAATTGCATCGGAATTAAATACAAATTGCACAATGCCGACTTAAGTACAAGAAGACTGACTCTTCTTACTAAATATGTGTTGAACCATTCCCGTGACACTAGTTATAGATTCCGATACTCCTCTTCAGGTTTACTGTATCCCTTGGACCTTCTTGTTGACGATGAAACACAGAAATTACATCGAAATTAAATACAAAAGGCACAATGCCGACTAATGTACACGAAGACTGACTCTTCTTACTGACTATGTTTTGAACCATTCCTGTGACACTAGTTATAGATTCCGATGCTTCACTTCAGGTTTACTGTATACCTCTGACCTTCTTTTTGACGATGAAACACAGAAATTGCAACGGAATTAAATTGAAAAGGCACACTGCCGACTTAAGTACAAGAAGACTGACTCTTCTTACTGACTATACCTTGATCCATTCCTGTGACACTAGTTATAGATTCCGATGCTTCACTTCAGGTTTACTGTATCCCTTGGACCTTCTTATTGACGATGAAACACAGAAATTGCATCGGGACTAAATACAAATGGTACAATGGCGACTTAAGTACAAGAAAACCGACTCTTCCTACTGTCTATGTTTTGAACGATTCCTGTGACATTAGTCATGGATTCCGATGCTTCACTTCAGGCTTACTGTATCCTTTGGACCTTCTTATTAGCGACGAAACACAGGAATTGCATCGGAATTAAATAGAAAAGGCACAATGCCGACTTAAGTAAAAGAAGTCTGACTTTTCCTACTGTCTATGTTTTGAACCATTCCTGTGACACTAGTTATAGATTCTGATGCTTTACCTCAGGTTCACTGTATCCCTCTGTCCTTCTTATTGACGATGAAACACAGAAATTGCATCGGCATTAAATAGAAAAGTCCTAATGCCGTCTTAAGTAAAAGCCGACTGACTCTTCTTAGTGTCTATGTTTGAACCATTCCTGTGACGCTAGTTACACATTCCGATGCTACACTTCAGATTTTCTGTATCCCTTGGATCTTCTTATTGACGATGAAACACAGAAATTGCATCGGAATTAAATACAATAGGCACAATGCCGGCTTAAGTACAAGAAGACAGACACTTCTTACTGACTATGTGTTGAACCATTCCTGTGACAATTGTTAGAGATTTCGATGCTTCACATCAGGTTTACTGTATCCCTCTGACCTCCTTAGTGACGATAAAACACAGTACTTGCATCGAAATTAAATGGAAAAGGCACAATACCGACTTAAGTAAAAGAAGTCTGACTCATCCTACAGTCTATGTTTTGAACCATTCCTCTGACACTAGTTATAAATTCCGATGCTTCACCTTAGGTTCACTGTATCCCTCTGACCTTCTTATTGACGATGAAACACAGAAATTGCATCAGTATTAAATAGAAAAGGCACAATGCTGTCTTAAGTTCAAGTAGACCGTCTCTTCTTAGTGTCTATGTTTTGAACCATTCCTGTGACGCTAGTTACACATTCCGATGCTTCACTTCAGGTTTATTGTATCCCTTGGACCTTCTTATTGACGATGAAACACAGAAATTGCATCGCAATTAAATTCAAAAGGCACAATGCCGACTTAAGTACAAGAAGACCGACTCTTCTTACTGACTATATCTTGATCCATTCCTGTGACACTAGTTATAGATTCCGATGCTTCACTTCAGGTTTACTGTATCCTTTGGACCTTCTTATTGACGATTAAACACAGAAATTGCATCGGAACTAAATACAAATGGCACAATGCCGACTTAAGTACAAGAAGACCGACTCTTCCTACTGTCTATGTTTTGAACGATTCCTGTGACATTATTATGGATTCCGATGCTTCACTTCAGGCTTACGGTATTTTTTGGACCTTCTTATTAGCGACGAAACACAGTAATTGCATCTGAATTAAATAGAAAAGGCACAATGCCGACTTAAGTAAAAGAAGTCTGACTCTTCCTACTGTCTATGTTTTGAACCATTGCTGTGACACTAGTTATCGATTCTGATGCTTCACCTCAGGTTCACTGTATCCCTGTGACCTTCTTATTGACGATGAAACACAGATAGTGCATCGGAATTAAATAGAAAAGGCACAATGCTGTCTTAAGTTCAAGGAGACTGTTTCTGCTTAGTGTCTATGTTTGAACCATTCCTGTGACGCTAGTTACACATTCCGATGCTTCACTTCAGGTTTACTGTATCCCTTGGACCTTCTTATTGACGATGAAACACAGAAATTGCATTGGAATTAAATAGAAAAGGCATAATGCCGTCCTAAGTCAAGCAGACTGACTCTTCTTAGTGTCTATGTTTTGAACCATTCCTGTGACGCTAGTTACACATTCCGATGCTTCACTTCAGGTTTACTGTATCCCTTGGATCTTCTTATTGACGATGAAACACAGAAATTGCATCGGAACTAAATACAAAAGGCACAATGCCGACTTAAGTACAAGAAGATTGACACTTCTTACTGGATATGTGTTGAAAAATTCCTGTGACGCTAGTTACACATTACGATGCTTCACTTCAGGTTTACTGTATCCCTTGGACCTTCTTATTGACGATGAAACACAGATATTGCATCGGAAATAAATACAAAAGGCACAATGCCGACTTAGGTACAAGAAGACTGACTCATCTTACTGACTATGATTTCAACCATTCCTGTGACACTAGTTAGAGATTCCGATGCTTCACTTCAGGTTTACTGTATCCCTCTGACCTTCTTATTGACGATGAAACACAGACACTGCATCGGAATTAAATACAAAAGGCACAGTACCGACTTAAGTACATGTAGACTGAATCTCCCCACTGTCTGTGTTTGAACCATTACTGTGATACTAGTTATAGATTCCGATGCTTCTTTTGAGGTTTACTGTATCGCTTGGACCTTCTTATTGACAATGAAACACAGATAGTGCATCGGAATTAAATACAAAAGGCACAGTTCCATCTCAAGTACAAGAAGACTGACTCTTCCTACTGTCTATGTTTTGAACCATTCCTATGACACTAGTTATAGATTCCGATGCTTCACATCAGTTTCACTGTATCCATCTGACCTTCTTATTGACGATGAAACACAGAAATTGCATCGGAATTAAATAGAAAAGGCACAATGCTGTCTTAAGTACAAGCAGACTGACTCTTCTTAGTGTCTATGTTTTGAACCATTCCTGTGACACTAGTTATAGATTCCGATGCTTCACTTCAGGTTTACTGTATCCGTCTGACCTTGTTATTGACGATGAAAAACAGAAATTGCATCGGATATAAATACAAAAGGCACAATGCCGACTTAAGTACATGTAGACTGAATCTTCCAACTGTCTATGTTTTTACCATTCCTGTGACACTAGTTATAGATTCAGATGCTTCATTTCGGGCTTACTGTATCCCTTGGACCTTCTTATTGACGATGGAACGCAGATAGTGCATCGGAATTAAATAGAAAAGGCACAATGCCAACTTAGGTACAAGAAGACTGACTCTTCCTACTGTCTATGATTTGAACCATTCCTGTTACACCAGTTATATATACCGATGCTTCACTTCAGGTTTACTGTATCCCTCTGACCTTCCTTTTGACAATGAAACACAGAAATTGCATTGGTATTAAATAGAAAAGGCACAATGCCGACTTAAGTACAAGAAGACTGACTCATCTTACTGACTAGATCTTGATCCATTCCTGTGACACTATTTATAGATTCCGATGCTTCACTTCAGGTTTACTGTATACCTCTGACCTTCTTTGTGACGATGAAACACAGAAATTGCAACGGAATTAAATAGAAAAGGCACAATGCCGACTTAAGTACAAGAAGACTGACTCTTCTTACTGAATATACTTTGATCCATTCCTGTGACACTAGTTATAGGTTCCGATGCTTAACTTCAGGTTTACTGTATCCCTTGGACCGTCTTATTGACGATGAAACACAGAAATTGCATCGGGACTAAATACAAATGGCACAATGCCGACTTAAGTACAAGAAGACCGACTCTTCCTACTGTCTATGTTTTGAACGATTCCTGTGACATTAGTCATGGATTCCGATGCTTCACTTCAGGCTTACTGTATCCTTTGGACCTTCTTATTAGCGACGAAACACAGGAATTGCATCGGAATGAAATAGAAAAGGCACAATGCCGACTTAAGTAAAAGAAGTCTGACTCTTCCTACTGTCTATGTTTTGAACCATTCCTGTGACACTAGTTATAGATTCTGATGCTTCACCTCAGGTTCACTGTATCCCTCTGACCTTCTTATTGACGATGAAACACAGAAATTGCATCGGAATTAAATAGAAAAGTCCTAATGCCGTCTTAAGTACAAGCAGACTGACTCTTCTTAGTGTCTATGTTTGAACCATTCCTGTGACAATAGTTACACATTCCGATGCTTCACTTCAGGTTTTCTGTATCCCTTGGATCTTCTTATTGACGATGAAACACAGAAATTGCATCGGAATTAAATCCAAAAGGCACAAAGCCGGCTTAAGTACAAGAAGACTGACTCTTCTTACTCACTAGGTTTTGAATCATTCCTGTGACACTAGTTATAGATTCCGATGCTTCACTTCAGGTTTACTGTATCCCTCTGACCTTCTTATTGACGATGAAACACAGAAATTGCATCGGATATAAATACAAAAGGCACAATGCCGACTTAAGTACATGTAGACTGTATCTTCCTACGGTCTATGTTTGAACCATTCCTGTGACACTAGTTATAGATTCCGATGCTTCTTTTCAGGTTTACTGTATCCCTTGGACCTTCTTATTGACAATGAAACACAGATAGTGCATCGGAATTAAATACAAAAGGCACAATGCCAACTTAAGTACATAAAGACTGACTCATCCTACTGTCTATGTTTTGAACCATTCCTGCGACACTAGTTATAGATTCCGATGCTTCACTTCAGGTTTACTGTATCCCTCTGACCTTCTATTTGACGATGAAACACAGAAATTGCATCGGAATTAAATAGAAAGGGCACAATGCCGACTTATGTACAAGAAGACTGACTCTTCTTACTGCCTATACCTTGATTAATTCCTGTGACACTACTTATGGATTCCGATGCTTCACTTCAGGTTTACTGTATATCCTTGGACTTTCTTATTGACGAAGAAACACAGAAATTGCATCGGAATTAAATACAATAGGCTCAATGCCGACTTAAGTACAAGAAGACTGACTCTTATTACTGAATATGTTTTGAACCATTCCTGTGACGCTAGTCGTAGATTCCGATGCTTCAGTTCAGGTTTACTGTATCCCTAGGACCTTCTTATTGACGATGAAACACAGAAATTGCATCGGAATTAAATAGAAAAGGCACAATGCCGACTTAAGTACAAGAAGACTGACTCTTCTTACTCACTTTGTTTGAATCATTAGTGCGACACTAGTTATAGATTCCGATGCTTCACTTCTGGTTTACTGTATCCCTCTGAACTTCTTATTGACGATGAAACACAGAAATTGCATCGGAATTAAATACAAAAGGCACAATGCCAACTTAAGTACAAGAAGACTGACTTTTCCTTACTGACAATGTTTTGAACCATTCCTGTGACACTAGTTATAGATTCCGATGCTTCACTTCAGGTTTACTGTTTCCCTTGGACCTTCTCATTGACGATGAAACACAGCAAATGCATCAGAATTAAATACAAAAGGCACCATGCCGACTTAATTACAAGCAGACTGACTCTTCTTACTGTCTATGTTTTGAACCATTCCTGTGACACTAGTTACAGATTCCGATGCTTCACTTCAGGTTTACTGTATCCCTCTGACCTTCTTATTGACGATGAAACACAGAAATTTAATCGGAATTAAATACAAAAGGCACCATGCCGACTTAAGTACAAGCAGGTTGACTCTTCTTACTGACTGCTTTGAACCATTCCTGTGACACTAGTTATAGATTCCGATGCTTCACTTCAGGTTTACTGTATCCCTCTGACCTTCTTATTGACGATGAAACACAGAAATTGCATCGGAATTAAATACAAAAGGCACAATGCCGATTTAAGTACAAGAAGACTGACTCTTCTTACTGTCTATGTTTTGAATTATTCCGGTGACACTATTTATAGATTCCGATGCTTCACTTCAGGTTTACTGTTTCCCTTGGACCTTCTTATTGACGATGAAACACAGAAATTGCAACGGAACTAAATACAAAAGTCACAATGCCGACTTAAGTACTAGAAGACTGACGCTTCTTACTGACTATTGTTGGAATGATTCCTGTGACACTAGTTATATATTCCGATGCTTCACTTCAGGTTTACTGTATCCCTCTGACCTTCTTATTGACGATGAAACACAGATATTGCATCGGAATTAAATAGAAAAGGCACAATGCCGACTTAAGTACAAGAAGACTGACTCTTCTTACTGACTACGTTTGAACCATTCCTGCGACACTAGTTATAGATTCCGATGCTTCACTTCTGGTTTACTGTATCCCTTGGACCTTCTTATTGACGATGAAACACCGAAATTGCATCGGAATTAAATAGAAAAGGCACAATGGCGACTTAAGTGCAAGAAGATTGACTCTTCTTACTGTCTATGTTTTGAACCATTCCTGTGACGCTAGTTACAGATTCCGATGCTTCACTTCAGGGTTACTGTATCCCTCTGACCTTCTTATTGACGGTGAAACACAGAATTTGCATCGGAATTAAATAGAAAAGGCACAATGCCGACTTAAGTACAAGAAGACTGACTCTTCCTACTGTCCATGTTTTGAAACACTCCTGTGACACTAGTTATAGATTCCGATGCTTCACTTCAGGTTTTTCTCCATCCCTAGGACCTTCTTATTGACGATGAAACACAGAAATTGCAACGGAACTAAATACAAAAGGCACAATGCCGACTTAAGTACAAGAAGACTGACTCTTCCTACTGTCTATGTTTTGAACGATTCCTGTGACATTAGTTATAGATTCTGATGCTTCACTTTAGGTTTACTGTATCCTTTGGACCATCTTATTGGCGGCGAAATACAGAAATTGAATCGGAATTAATTAGAAAAGGCACAATGCCGACTTAAGTAAAAGAAGACTGACTCTTCTTACTGTCTATGTTTTGAACCATTCCTGTGACACTAGTTATAGATTCCGATGCTTCACTTAAGGTTTACTGTATCCCTTGGACCTTCTCATTGACGATGAAACACAGCAAATGCATCGGAATTAAATACAAATGCACCATGCCGACTTAAGTACAAGAAGACTGAATCTTCCTACTGTCTATGTTTTGAACGATTCCTGTGACATAAGTTATAGATTATGATGCTTCACTTCATGTTTACTGTATCCTTTGGACCATATTATTGGCGGCGAAATTCAGAAATTGCATCGGAATTAATTAGAAAAGGCAGAATGCCGACTTAAGTACAAGAAGACTGACTCTTCTTACTGTCTATGTTTTGAACCATTCCTGTGACACTAGTTATAGATTCCGATGCTTCGCATCAGGTTTACTGTATCCCTTGCAGCTTCTTATTGACGATGAAACACAGAAATTGCATCGGAATTAAATACAAAAGGCACAATGCCGACTTAAGTACAAGAAGACTGACTCTTCTTACTGACTGCTTTGAACCATTCCTGCGACACTAGTTATAGATTCCGATGCTTCACTTCAGGTTTACTGTATCCCGCTGACCTTCTTATTGACGATGAAACACTGAAATTACATCGGAATTAAATAGAAAAGGCACAATGCCGTCTTAAGTACAAGAAGACTGACACTTCCTACTCTCTATGTTTTGAACCATTCCTGTGACACTAGTTATAGAGTCCGATGCTTCACTTCAGGTTTACTGTAGCCCTTGGACCTTCTTATTGACGATGAAACACAGAAATTGCATCGGAATTAAATACAAAAGGCACAATGCTGACTTAAGTACAAGAAGACTGACTCTTCTTACTGACTATGTGTTGAACCATACCTGTGACACTAGTTAGAGATTCCGATGCCTCACTTCAGGTTTACTGTATCCCTCTGACCTCCTTATTGACGATGAAACACAGAAATTGCATCGGAATTAAATATAAAAGGCACAATGCCGACTTAAGTAAAAGAAGTCTGACTCTTCCTACAGTCTATGTTTTGAACCATTCCTGTGACACTAGTTTGAGATTCCGATGCTTCACTTCAGGTTTACTGTATCCCTCTGTCCTTCGTATTGACGATGAAACACAGTTATTGCATCGGAATTAAATAGAAAAGGCACAATGCCGTCTTAAGTACAAGCAGACTGACTCTTCTTAGTGTCTATGTTTTGAACCATCCCTGTGACACTAGTTATTGATTCCGATGCTTCACTTCAGGTTTACTGTATCCCTTGGACCTTCTTATTGACGATGAAACACCGAAATTGCATCGGAATTAAATAGAAAAGGCACAATGCCGACTTAAGTACAAGAAGACTGACTCTTCTTACTGCCTATGTTTTGAACCAGTCCTGTGACACTAGTTATTGATTCCGATGCTTCACTTCAGGTTTACTGTATCCCTTGGACCTTCTTATTGACGATGAAACACCGAAATTGCATCGGAATTAAATAGAGAAGGCACAATGGCGACTTAAGTGCGAGAAGATTGACTCTTCTTACTGTCTAAGTTTTGAACCATTCCTGTGACGCTAGTTACAGATTCCGATGCTTCACTTCAGGGTTACTGTATCCCTCTGACCTTCTTATTGACGATGAAACACAGAAATTGCAACGGAACTAAATACAAAAGGCACAATAACGACTTAAGTACAAGAAGACTGACTCTTCCTACTGTCTATGTTTTGAACGATTCCTGTGACATTAGTTATAGATTCTGATGCTTCACTTTAGGTTTACGGTATCCTTTGGACCATCTTATTGGCGGCGAAATACAGAAATTGAATCGGAATTAATTAGAAAAGGCACAATGCCGACTTAAGTAAAAGAAGACTGACTCTTCTTACTGTCTATGTTTTGAACCATTCCTGTGACACTAGTTATAGATTCCGATGCTTCACTTCAGGTTTACTGTATCCCGCTGACTTTCTTATTGACGATGAAACACTGAAATTGCATCGGAATTAAATAGAAAAGGCACAATGCCGACTTAAGTACAAGAAGACTGACTCTTCCTACTCTCTATGTTTTGAACCATTCCTGTGACACGAGTTACAGAGTCCGATGCTTCACTACAGGTTTACTGTATCCCTTGGACCTTCTTATTGACGATGAAACACAGAAATAGCATCGGAATTAAATACAAAAGGCACAATGCCGACTTCAGTACAAGAAGACTGACTCTTCTTACTGACTATGTGTTGAACCATACCTGTGACACTAGTAAGAGATTCCGATGCCTCACTTCAGGTTTACTGTATCCCTCTGACCTCCTTATTGACGATGAAACACAGAAATTGCATCGGAATGAAATACAAAAGGCACAATGCCGACTTAAGTACAAGAAGACTGACTCTTCTTACTGTCTATGTTTTGAACCATTCCTGTGACACTAGTTATTGATTCCGATGCTTCACTTCAGGTTTACTGTATCCCTTGGACCTTCTTATTGACGATGAAACACCGAAATTGCATCGGAATTAAATAGAAAAGGCACAATGGCGACTTAAGTGCAAGAAGATTGACTCTTCTTACTGTCTATGCTTTGAACCATTCCTGTGACGCTAGTTACAGATTCCGATGCTTCACTTCAGGGTTACAGTATCCCTCTGACCTTCTTATTGACGATGAAACACAGAAATTGCATCGGAATTAAATAGAAAAGGCACAATGCCGACTTAAGTACAAGAAGACTGACTCTTCTTACTGTCTATGTTTTGAACCATTCCTGTGACGCTAGTTACAGATTCCGATGCTTCACTTCAGGGTTACTGTATCCCTCTGACCTTCTTATTGACGATGAAACACAGAAATTGCAACGGAACTAAATACAAAAGGCACAATAACGACTTAAGTACAAGAAGACTGACTCTTCCTACTGTCTATGTTTTGAACGATTCCTGTGACATTAGTTATAGATTCTGATGCTTCACTTTAGGTTTACTGTATCCTTTGGACCATCTTATTGGCGGCGAAATACAGAAATTGAATCGGAATTAATTAGAAAAGGCACAATGCCGACTTAAGTAAAAGAAGACTGACACTTCTTACTGTCTATGTTTTGAACCATTCCTGTGAATCTAGTTATAGATTCCGATGCTTCACTTCAGGTTTACTGTAACCCACTGACCTTCTTTCTGACGATGAAGCAAAGAAATTGCATCGGAATTAAATACAAAAGGCACAATGCCCACTTAATTACAAGAAGACTGACTCTTCTGACTGACTATGTTTTGAACCATTCCTGTGACACTAATTATAGATTCCGATGCTTCACTTAAGGTTTACTGTATCCCTTGGACCTTCTCGTTGACGATGAAACACAGCAAATGCATCGGAATTAAATACAAATGCACCATGCCGACTTAAGTACAAGAAAACTGAATCTTCCTACTGTCTATGTTTTGAAAGATTCCTGTGACATTAGTTATAGATTCTGATGCTTCACTTCAGGTTTACTGTATCCTTTGGACCATCTTATTGGAGGCGAAATACAGAAATTGCATCGGAATTAATTAGAAAAGGCAAAATGCCGACTTTAGTTCAAGAAGTCTGACTCTTCTTACTGTCTATGTTTTGAACCATTCCTGTGACACTAGTTATTGATTCCGATGCTTCGCTTCAGATTGACTGTATCCCTTGCACCTTCTTATTGACGATGAAACACAGAAATTGCATCGGAATTAAATACAAAAGGCACAATGCCGACTTTAGTACAAGAAGACTGACCCTTCTTACTGTCTATGTTTGAACCATTCCTGTGACACTAGTTACAGATTCCGATGCTTCACTTCAGGTTTACTGTTTCCCTCTGACCTTCTTGTTAACGATGAAACACAGAAATTGCATAGGAATAAAATACAAAAGGCACAATGCCGACTTAAGTACAAGAAGACTGACTCTTCGTACTGACTATGTTTTGAACCATTCCTGTGACACTAGTTATAGATTACAATGATTCACTTCCGGTTTACTGTATCCTTTGGACCATCTTATTGGCGACGAAATACAGAAATTGCATCGCAATTAATTAGAAAAGGCACAATGCCGACTTAAGTACAAGAAGCCTGACTCTTCTTACTGTCTATGTTTTGAACCATTCCTGTGACACTAGTTATAGTTTCCGATGCTTCACTACAGGTTTACTGTATCCCTTGGACCTTCTCATTGACGATGAAACACAGCAAATGTATCGGAATTAAATACAAAAGGCACAATGCCGACTTAAGTACAAGAAGACTGACTCTTCTTACTGACTATTTTGAACCATTCCTGCGACACTAGTTATAGATTCCGATGCTTCACTTCAGGTTTACTGTATCCCGCTGACCTTCTTATTGACGATGAAACACTGAAATTGCATCGGAATTAAATAGAAAAGGCACAATGCCGACTTAAGTACAAGAAGACTGACTCTTCCTACTGTCTATGTTTTGAACCATTCCTGTGACACTAGTTATAGAGTCCGATGCTTCACTTCAGGTTTACTGTATCCCTTGGACCTTCTTATTGACGATGAAACACAGAAATTGCATCGGAATTAAATGGAAAAGGCACAATGCCGACTGCAGTACAAGAAGACTGACTCTTCCTACTATCTATGTTTTGAACCATTCCTGTGACACTAGTTATAGATTCCGATGCTTCACTTCAGGTTTACTGTATCCCTCTGACCTTCTTTTTGACGATGAAACACAGAAATTGCATCGGAATTAAATACAAAAGGCACAAAGCCGACTTAAGTACAAGAAGATTGACTCTTCCTACTGTCTATGTTTTGAACCATTCCTGGGACACTAGTTATAGATTCCGAAGTTTCACTTCAGGTTTACTGTATCCCTTGGACCTTCTTATTGACGATGAAACACAGAAATTGCTTTGGAATTAAATACAAAATGCACAATAGTGACTTAAGTACAAGAAGTCTTACTCTCCTTACTAACTGTTTTGAACCATTCCTGTGACACTAGTTATAGATTCCGATGCTTCACTTCAGGTTTCCTGTATCCCTCTGACCTTCTTATTGACGATGAAACACAGCAAATGCATCGGAATTAAATAGAAAAGGCACCATGCCGACTTAAGTACAAGAAGACTGAATCTTTCTACTGTCTATGTTTTGAACTATTCCTGTGACACTAATTATAGATTCCGATGCTTCACTTAAGGTTTACTGTATCCCTTGGACCTTCTCATTGACGATGAAACACAGCAAATGCATCGGAATTAAATACAAAATGCACCATGCCGACTTAAGTACAAGAAGACTGAATCTTCCTACTGTCTATGTTTTGAACGATTCCTGTGACATTAGTTATTGATTCTTATGCTTCACTTCCGGTTTACTGTATCCTTTGGACCATCTTATAGGCGGCGAAATACAGAAATTTCATCGGAATTAATTAGAAAAGGCACAATGCCGACTTAAGTACAAGAAGACTGACTCTTCCTACTATCTATGTTTTGAACCATTCCTGTGACACTAGTTATAGATTCCGATGCTTCACTTCAGGTTTACTGTATCCCTCTGACCTTCTTATTGACGATGAAACACAGAAATTGCAACGGAACTAAATACAAAAGGCACAATAACGACTTAAGTACAAGAAGACTGACTCTTCCTACTGTCTATGTTTTGAACGATTCCTGTGACATTAGTTATAGATTCTGATGCTTCACTTTAGGTTTACTGTATCCTTTGGACCATCTTATTGGCGGCGAAATACAGAAATTGAATCGGAATTAATTAGAAAAGGCACAATGCCGACTTAAGTAAAAGAAGACTGACTCTTCTTACTGTCTATGTTTTGAACCATTCCTGTGACACTAGTTATAGATTCCGATGCTTCACTTCAGGTTTACTGCATCCCACTGACCTTCTTTCTGACGATGAAGCAAAGAAATTGCATCGGAATTAAATACAAAAGGCACAATGCCCACTTAATTACAAGAAGACTGACTCTTCTGACTGACTATGTTTTGAACCATTCCTGTGACACTAATTATAGATTCCGATTCTTCACTTAAGGTTTACTGTATCCCTTGGACCTTCTCATTGACGATGAAACACAGCAAATGCATCGGAATTAAATACAAATGCACCATGCCGACTTAAGTACAAGAAGACTGAATCTTCCTACTGTCTATGTTTTGAACGATTCCTGTGACATTAGTTATAGATTCTGATGCTTCACTTCAGGTTTACTGTAGCATTGGACCATCTTATTGGCGGCGAAATACAGAAATTGCATCGGAATTAATTAGAAAATGCAGAATGCCGACTTAAGTACAAGAAGACTGACTCTTCTTACTGTCTATGTTTTGAACCATTCCTGTGACACTAGTTATAGATTCCGATGCTTCGCTTCAGGTTGACTGTATCCCTTGCAGCTTCTTATTGACGATGAAACACAGAAATTGCATCGGAATTAAATACAAAAGGCACAATGCCGACATAAGTACAAGAAGACTGACTCTTCTTACTGACTGTTTTGAACCATTCCTGCGACACTAGTTATAGATTCCGATGCTTCACTTCAGGTTTACTGTATCCCGCTAACCTTCTTATTGACGATGAAACACTGAAATTGCATCGGAATTAAATAGAAAAGGCACAATGCCGACTTAGGTACAAGAAGACTGACTCTTCCTACTGTCTATGTTTTGAACCATTCCTGTGACACTAGTTATAGAGTCCGATGCTTCACTTCAGGTTTACTGTATCCCTTGGACCTTCTTATTGACGATGAAACACAGAAATTGCATCGGAATTAAATGGAAAAGGCACAATGCCGACTTAAGTACAAGAAGACTGACTCTTCCTACTATCTATGTTTTGAACCATTCCTGTGACACTAGTTATAGATTCCGATGCTTCACTTCAGGTTTACTGTATCCCTCTGACCTTCTTTTTGACGATGAAACACAGGAATTGCATCGGAATTAAATGCAAAAGGCACAATGCCGACTTAAGTACAAGAAGATTGACTCTTCCTACTGTCTATGTTTTGAACCATTCCTGGGACACTAGTTATAGATTCCGATGTTTCACTTCAGGTTTACTGTATCCCTTGGACCTTCTTATTGACGATGAAACACAGAAATTGCTTTGGAATTAAATACAAAATGCACAATAGTGACTTAAGTACAAGAAGACTTACTCTCCTTACTAACTGTTTTGAACCATTCCTGTGACACTAGTTATAGATTCCGATGCTTCACTTCAGGTTTACTGCATCCCACTGACCTTCTTTCTGACGATGAAGCAAAGAAATTACATCGGAATCAAATACAAAAGGCACAATGCCCACTTAATTACAAGCAGACTGACTCTTCTGACTGACTATGTTTTGAACCATTCCTGTGACACTAATTATAGATTCCGATTCTTCACTTAATGTTTACTGTATCCCTTGGACCTTCTATTTGACGATGAAACACAGCAAATGCATCGGAATTAAATACAAATGCACCATGCCGACTTAAGTACAAGAAGACTGAATCTTCCTACTGTCTAAGTTTTGAACGATTCCTGTGACATTAGTTATAGATTCTGATGCTTCACTTCAGGTTTACTGTAGCCTTTGGACCATCTTATTGGCGGCGAAATACAGAAATTGCATCGGAATTAATTAGAAAAGGCAGAATGCCTACTTAAGTACAAGAAGACTGACTCTTCTTACTGTCTATGTTTTGAACCATTCCTGTGACACTAGTTATAGATTCCGATGCTTCGCTTCAGGTTGACTGTATCCCTTGCAGCTTCTTATTGACGATGAAACACAGAAATTGCATCGGAATTAAATACAAAAGGCACAATGCCGACTTAAGTACAGGAAGACTGACTCTTCGTACTGACTATGTTTTGAACCATTCCTGTGCCACTAGTTATAGATTACAATGATTCACTTCAGGTTTACTGTATCCTTTGGACCATCTTATTGGCGACGAAATACAGAAATTGCATCGGAATTAATTAGAAAAGTCACAATGCCGACTTAAATACAAGAAGCCTGACTCTTCTTACTGTCTATGTTTTGAACCATTCCTGTGACACTAGTTATAGATTCCGATGCTTCACTTCAGGTTTACTGTATCCCTTGGACCATCTCATTGACGATGAAACACAGCAAATGCATCGGAATTAAATACAAAAGGCACAATGCCGACTTAAGTACAAGAAGACTGACTCTTCTTACTGACTGTTTTGAACCATTCCTGTGACACTAGTTATAGATTCCGATGCTTCACTTCAGGGCTACTGTATCCCTCTGACCTTCTTATTGACGATGAAACACAGAAATTTCATCGGAATTAAATAGAAAAAGCACAATGCCGACTTAAGTACAAGAAGACTGACTCTTCTTACTGTCTTTGTTTTGAACCATTCCTGTGACACTAGTTATAGATTCCGATGCTTCACTTCAGGTTTACTGTATCCCTTGGACCATCTCATTGACGATGAAACACAGCAAATGCATCGGAATTAAATACAAAAGGCACAATGCCGACTTAAGTACAAGAAGACTGACTCTTCCTACTATCTATGTTTTGAACCATTCCTGTGACACTAGTTATAGATTCCGATGCTTCACTTCAGGTTTACTGTATCCCTCTGACCTTCTTATTGACGATGAAACACAGAAATTGCAACGGAACTAAATACAAAAGGCACAATAACGACTTAAGTACAAGAAGACTGACTCTTCCTACTGTCTATGTTTTGAACGATTCCTGTGACATTAGTTATAGATTCTGATGCTTCACTTTAGGTTTACTGTATCCTTTGGACCATCTTATTGGCGGCGAAATACAGAAATTGAATCGGAATTAATTAGAAAAGGCACAATGCCGACTTAAGTAAAAGAAGACTGACTCTTCTTACTGTCTATGTTTTGAACCATTCCTGTGACACTAGTTATAGATTCCGATGCTTCACTTCAGGTTTACTGCATCCCACTGACCTTCTTTCTGACGATGAAGCAAAGAAATTGCATCGGAATTAAATACAAAAGGCACAATGCCCACTTAATTACAAGAAGACTGACTCTTCTGACTGACTATGTTTTGAACCATTCCTGTGACACTAATTATAGATTCCGATTCTTCACTTAAGGTTTACTGTATCCCTTGGACCTTCTCATTGACGATGAAACACAGCAAATGCATCGGAATTAAATACAAATGCACCATGCCGACTTAAGTACAAGAAGACTGAATCTTCCTACTGTCTATGTTTTGAACGATTCCTGTGACATTAGTTATAGATTCTGATGCTTCACTTCAGGTTTACTGTAGCATTGGACCATCTTATTGGCGGCGAAATACAGAAATTGCATCGGAATTAATTAGAAAATGCAGAATGCCGACTTAAGTACAAGAAGACTGACTCTTCTTACTGTCTATGTTTTGAACCATTCCTGTGACACTAGTTATAGATTCCGATGCTTCGCTTCAGGTTGACTGTATCCCTTGCAGCTTCTTATTGACGATGAAACACAGAAATTGCATCGGAATTAAATACAAAAGGCACAATGCCGACATAAGTACAAGAAGACTGACTCTTCTTACTGACTGTTTTGAACCATTCCTGCGACACTAGTTATAGATTCCGATGCTTCACTTCAGGTTTACTGTATCCCGCTGACCTTCTTATTGACGATGAAACACTGAAATTGCATCGGAATTAAATAGAAAAGGCACAATGCCGACTTAGGTACAAGAAGACTGACTCTTCCTACTGTCTATGTTTTGAACCATTCCTGTGACACTAGTTATAGAGTCCGATGCTTCACTTCAGGTTTACTGTATCCCTTGGACCTTCTTATTGACGATGAAACACAGAAATTGCATCGGAATTAAATGGAAAAGGCACAATGCCGACTTAAGTACAAGAAGACTGACTCTTCCTACTATCTATGTTTTGAACCATTCCTGTGACACTAGTTATAGATTCCGATGCTTCACTTCAGGTTTACTGTATCCCTCTGACCTTCTTTTTGACGATGAAACACAGGAATTGCATCGGAATTAAATGCAAAAGGCACAATGCCGACTTAAGTACAAGAAGATTGACTCTTCCTACTGTCTATGTTTTGAACCATTCCTGGGACACTAGTTATAGATTCCGATGTTTCACTTCAGGTTTACTGTATCCCTTGGACCTTCTTATTGACGATGAAACACAGACATTGCTTTGGAATTAAATACAAAATGCACAATAGTGACTTAAGTACAAGAAGACTTACTCTCCTTACTAACTGTTTTGAACCATTCCTGTGACACTAGTTATAGATTCCGATGCTTCACTTCAGGTTTACTGCATCCCACTGACCTTCTTTCTGACGATGAAGCAAAGAAATTACATCGGAATCAAATACAAAAGGCACAATGCCCACTTAATTACAAGCAGACTGACTCTTCTGACTGACTATGTTTTGAACCATTCCTGTGACACTAATTATAGATTCCGATTCTTCACTTAATGTTTACTGTATCCCTTGGACCCTCTATTTGACGATGAAACACAGCAAATGCATCGGAATTAAATACAAATGCACCATGCCGACTTAAGTACAAGAAGACTGAATCTTCCTACTGTCTAAGTTTTGAACGATTCCTGTGACATTAGTTATAGATTCTGATGCTTCACTTCAGGTTTACTGTAGCCTTTGGACCATCTTATTGGCGGCGAAATACAGAAATTGCATCGGAATTAATTAGAAAAGGCAGAATGCCTACTTAAGTACAAGAAGACTGACTCTTCTTACTGTCTATGTTTTGAACCATTCCTGTGACACTAGTTATAGATTCCGATGCTTCGCTTCAGGTTGACTGTATCCCTTGCAGCTTCTTATTGACGATGAAACACAGAAATTGCATCGGAATTAAATACAAAAGGCACAATGCCGACTTAAGTACAGGAAGACTGACTCTTCGTACTGACTATGTTTTGAACCATTCCTGTGCCACTAGTTATAGATTACAATGATTCACTTCAGGTTTACTGTATCCTTTGGACCATCTTATTGGCGACGAAATACAGAAATTGCATCGGAATTAATTAGAAAAGTCACAATGCCGACTTAAATACAAGAAGCCTGACTCTTCTTACTGTCTATGTTTTGAACCATTCCTGTGACACTAGTTATAGATTCCGATGCTTCACTTCAGGTTTACTGTATCCCTTGGACCATCTCATTGACGATGAAACACAGCAAATGCATCGGAATTAAATACAAAAGGCACAATGCCGACTTAAGTACAAGAAGACTGACTCTTCTTACTGACTGTTTTGAACCATTCCTGTGACACTAGTTATAGATTCCGATGCTTCACTTCAGGGCTACTGTATCCCTCTGACCTTCTTATTGACGATGAAACACAGAAATTTCATCGGAATTAAATAGAAAAAGCACAATGCCGACTTAAGTACAAGAAGACTGACTCTTCTTACTGTCTTTGTTTTGAACCATTCCTGTGACACTAGTTATTGATTCCGATGCTTCACTTTAGGTTTACTGTATCCCTTGGACCTTCTTATTGACGACGAAACACCGAAATTGCATCGGAATTAAATAGAAAAGGCACAATGGCGACTTAAGTGCAAGAAGATTGACTCTTCTTACTGTCTATGTTTTGAACCATTCCTGTGACACTAGTTACAGATTCCGATGCTTCACTTCAGGTTTACTGTTTCCCTCTGACCTTCTTGTTGACGATGAAACACAGAGATTGCATCGGAATAAAATACAAAAGGCACAATGCCGACATAAGTACAAGATGACTGACTCTTCGTACTGACTATGTTTTGAACCATTCCTGTGCCACTAGTTATAGATTACAATGATTCACTTCAGGTTAACTGTATCCTTTGGACCATCTTATTGGCGACGAAATACAGAAATTGCATCGGAATTAATTAGAAAAGGCACAATGCCGACTTAAGTACAAGAAGGCTGACTCTTCTTACTGTCTATGTTTTGAACCATTCCTGTGACACTAGTTATAGATTGCGATGCTTCACTACAGGTTTACTGTCTCCCTTGGACCTTCTCATTGACGATGAAACACAGCAAATGCATCGGAATTAAATACAAAAGGCACAATGCCGACTTAAGTACAAGAAGACTGACTCTTCTTACTGACTGTTTTGAACCATTCCTGCGACACTAGTTATAGATTCCGATGCTTCACTTCAGGTTTACTGTATGCCGCTGACCTTCTTATTGACGATGAAACACTAAAATTGCATCGGAATTAAATGGAAAAGGCACAATGCCGACTTAAGTACAAGAAGACTGACTCTTCCTACTGTCTATGTTTTAAACCATTCCTGTGACACTAGTTATAGAGTCCGATGCTTCACTTCAGGTTTACTGTATCCCTCTGACCTTCTTATTGACGATGAAACACAGAAATTGCATCGGAATTAAATGGAAAAGGCACAATGCCGTCTTAAGTACAAGAAGACTGACTCTTCCTATTATCTATGTTTTGAACCATTCCTGTGACACTAGTTATGGATTCCGATGCTTCACTTCAGGTTTACTGTATCCCTCTGACCTTCTTTTTGACGATGAAACACAGAAATTGCATCGGAATTAAATACAAAATGCACAATGCCGACTTAAGGACAAGAAGATTGACTCTTCCTACTGTCTATGTTTTGAACCATTCCTGGGACACTAGTTATAGATTCCGATGATTCACTTCAGGTTTACTGTATCCCTTGGACCTTCTTATTGACGATGAAACACAGAAATTGCTTTGGAATTAAATACAAAATGCACAATGCCGACTTAAGTACAAGAAGACTTACTCTCCTTACTAACTGTTTTGAACCATTCCTGTGACACTAGTTATAGATTCCGATGCTTCACTTAAGGTTTTTCTGTATCCCTTGGACCTTCTCATTGACGATGAAACACAGCAAATGCATCGGAATTAAATACAAAAGGCACCATGCCGACATAAGTACAAGAAGACTGAATCTTCCTACTGTCTATGTTTTGAACGATTCCTGTGACATTAGTTATTGATTCTGATGCTTCACTTCCGGTTTGCTGTATCCTTTGGACCATCTTATTGGCGGCGAAATACAGAAATTGCATCGGAATTAATTAGAAAAGGCACAATGCCGACTTAAATACAAGAAGACTGACTCTTCTTACTGTGTATGTTTTGAACCATTCCTGTGACACTAGTTATAATTTCCGATGCTTCACTTCAGGTTTACTGTATCCCTTCCACCTTCTTATTGACGATGACACACAGAAATTGCATCGGAATTAAATACAAAAGGCACAATCCCGACTTAAGTACAAGAAGACTGGCCCTTCTTACTGTCTATGTTTTGAACCATTCCTGTGACACTAGTTACAGATTCCGATGCTTCACTTCAGGTTTACTTTTTCCCTCTGACCTTCTTGTGCAAGATGAAACACAGAAATTGCATCGGAATTAAATACAAAAGGCACAATGCCGTCTTAAGTACAAGAAGACTGACTCTTCGTACTGACTATGTTTTGAACCATTCCTGTGACACTAGTTATAGATTACGATGATTCACTTCAGGTTTACTGTATCCTTTGGACCATCTTATTGGCGACGAAATACAGAAATTGAATCGGAGTTAATTAGAAAAGGCACAATACCGTTTTAAGTACAAGAAGACTGACTCTTCTTACTGTCTATGTTTTGAACCATTCCTGTGGCACTAGTTATAGATTCCGATGCTTCACTTCCGGTTTACTGTATCCCTTGGACCTTCTCATTGACGATGAAACACAACAAATGCATCAGAATTAAATACAAAAGGCACAATGCCGACTTAAGTACAAGAAGACTGACTCTTCTTACTGACTGTTTTGAACCATTCCTGCGACACTAGTTACAGATTCCGATGCTTCACTTCGGGTTTACTGTATCCCGCTGACCTTCTTATTGACGATGAAACACTGAAATTGCATCGGAATTAAATGGAAAAGGCACAACGCCGTCTTAAGTACAAGAAGACTGACTCTTCCTATTATCTATGTTTTGAACCATTCCTGTGACACTAGTTATGGATTCCGATGCTTCTATTCAGGTTTACTGTATCCCTCTGACCTTCTTTTTGACGATGAAACACAGAAATTGCATCGGAATTAAATACAAAAGGCACAATGCCGACTTCAGTACAAGAAGAAAGACTCCTCCTACTGTCTATGTTTTGAACCATTCCTGGGACACTAGTTATAGATTCCGATGATTCACTTCAGGTTTACTGTATCCCTTGGACCTTCTTATTGACGATGAAACACAGAAATTGCTTTGGAATTAAATACAAAATGCACAATGCTGACTTAAGTACAAGAAGACTTACTCTCCTTACTAACTGTTTTGAACCATTCCTGTGACACTAGTTATAGATTCCGATGCCTCACTTCAGGTTTACTGTATCCCTCTGACCTTCTTATTGACGATGAAACACAGCAAATGCATCGGAATTAAATAGAAAAGGCACCATGCCGACTTAAGTACAAGAAGACTGAATCTTCCTACTGTCTATGTTTTGAACTATTCCTGTGACACTAATTATAGATTCCGATGCTTCACTTAAGGTTTTTCTGTATCCTTGGACCTTCTCATTGACGATGAAACACAGCAAATGCATCGGAATTAAATACAAAAGGCACCATGCCGAAATAAGTACAAGAAGACTGAATCTTCCTACTGTCTATGTTTTGAACGATTCCTGTGACATTAGTTATTGATTCTGATGCTTCACTTCCGGTTTACTGTATCCTTTGGACCATCTTATTGGCGGCGTAATACAGAAATTGCATCGGAATTAATTAGAAAAGGCACAATGCCGACTTAAGTACAAGAAGACTGACTCTTCTTACTGTGTATGTTTTGAACCATTCCTGTGACACTGGTTATAAATTCCGATGCTTCACTTCAGGTTTACTGTATCCCTTGCACCTTCTTATTGACGATGAAACACAGAAATTGCATCGGAATTAAATACAAAAGGCACAATCCCGACTTAAGTACAAGAAGACTGGCCCTTCTTACTGCCTATGTTTTGAACCATTCCTGTGACACTAGTTTCAGATTCTGATGCTTCACTTCAGTTTTACTGTTTCCCTCTGACCTTCTTGTGCACGATGAAACACAGAAATTGCATCGGAATTAAATACAAAAGGCACAATGCCGTCTTAAGTACAAGAAGACTGACTCTTCGTACTGACTGTTTTGAACTATTCCTGCGACACTAGTTATAGATTCCGATGCTTCACTTCAGGTTTACTGTATCCCGCTGACCTTCTTATTGACGATGAAACACAGAAATTGCATTGGAATTAAATAGAAAAAGCACAATGCCGACTTAAGTACAAGAAGACTGACTCTTCCTACTGTCTATGGTTTGAACCATTCCTTTGAACTAGTTATAGATTCCGATGCTTCACTTCAGGTTTACTGTATCCCTTGGACCTTCTTATTGATGATGAAACACAGAAATTGCATCGGAATTAAATAGAAAAGGCACAATGCCGACTTAAGTACATGAAGACTGACTCTTCCTACTATCTATGTTTTGAACAATTCCTGTGACACTAGTTATAGGTTCCGATGCTTCACTTCAGGTTTACTGTATCCCTCTGACCTTCTTTTTGACGATGAAACACACAAATTGATTCGGAATTAAATAGAAAAGGCACAATGCCGACTTAAGTACAAGAAGACTGACTCTTCTTACTGATTATGTTTTGAACCATTCCTGTGACACTAGTTATAGATTCCGATGCTTCACTTCAGGTTTACTGTATCCCTTGAACCTTCGCAATGACGATGTAACACAGAAATTGCATCGGAATTAAATACAATAGGCACAATGCCGACTTAACTCCAAGAAGACTGACTCTTCCTACTGACTATGTTTTGAACCATTCCTGTGACACTAGTTATAGATTCCGATGCTTCACTTCAGGTTTACTCTATCCCTAGGACCCTCTTATTGACGATGAAACACAGAAATTGCAACGGAACTAAATACAAAAAGCACAATGCTGACTTAAGTACAAGAAGACTGTCTCTTCCTACTGTCTATGTTTTGAACGATTCCTGTGACATTAGTTATAGATTCCGATGCTTCACTTCAGGTTTACTGTATCCTTTGGACCATCGTATTGACCACGAAATACAGAAATTGCATCGGAATTAATTAGAAAAGGCACAATGCCGACTTAAGTAAAAGAAGAGAGACTCTTCTTACTGTCTATGTTTTAAACCATTCCTGTGACATTAGTTATAGATTCCGATGCTTCACTTCAGGTTTACTGTATCCCTTGGACCTTCTCATTGACGATGAAACACAGCAAATTCATCGGAATTAAATACAAAAGGCACAATGCCGACTTAAGTACAAGCAGACTGACTCTTCTTACTGACTGTTTTGAACCATTCCTGTGACACTAGTTATAGATTCCGATGCTTCACTTCAGGTATACTGTAACCCTCTGATCTTCTTATTGACGATGAAACACAGAAATTGCATCGGAATTAAATACAAAAGGCTCAATGCCGACTTAAGTACAAGAAGTATGACTCTTCTTACTGTCTATGTTTTGAACCGTTCCTGTGACACTACTTATAGATTCCGATTCTTCACTTCAGGTTTACTGTATCCCTTGGACCTTCTCATTGACGATGAAACACAGCAAATGCATCGGAATTAAATACAAAATGCACTATGCCGACTTAAGTACAAGAAGACTGACTCTTCTTACTGTCTATACTTGAACCATTCCTGTGACACTAGTTATAGATTCCAATGCTTCACTTCAGGTTTAGTGTATCGCTTGCACCTTCTTATTGACGATGAAACACAGAAATTGCATCGGAATTAAATACAAAAGGCACAATGCCGACTTAAGTACAAGAAGACTGACCCTTCTTACTGTCTATGTTTTGAACCATTCCTGTGACACTAGTTACAGATTCCGATGCTTCACTTCAGATTTACTGTATCCCTCTGACCTTCTTGTTGACGATGAAACACAGATATTGCATCGGAATTAAATACAAAAGGCACAATGCCGAATTAAGTACAAGAAGACTGACTCTTCGTACTGACTATGTTTTGAACCTTTCCTGTGACACTAGTTATAGATTACGATGATTCACTTCAGGTTTACTGTATCCCTTGGACATTCTTATTGACGATGAAACACAGAAATTGCCTCGGAAGTAAATGGAAAAGGCACAATGCCGACTTAAGTACAAGAAGACTAACTCTTCTTACTGGCTATGTTTTGAACCATTCCTGTGACGCTTGTTACAGATTCCGATGCTTCACTTCATGGTTACTGTATCCCTCTGACCTTCTTATTGACGATGAAACACAGAAATTGCATCGGAATTAAATACAAAAAGCACAATGCCGACTTAAGTACAAGAAGATTGACTCTTCGTACTGACTATGTTTTGAACCATTCCTGTGACACTAGTTATAGATTACGATGATTCACTTCAGGTTTACTGTATCCTTTCGACCATCTTATTGGCGACGAAATACAGAAATTGAATCGGAGTTAATTAGAAAAGGCACAATGCCGACTTCAGTACAAGAAGACTGACTCTTCTTACTGACTGTTTTGAACCATTCCTGTGGCACTAGTTATAGATTCCGATGCATCACTTCCGGTTTACTGTATCCCTTGGACCTTCTCATTGACGATGAAACACAACAAATGCATCAGAATTAAATACAAAAGGCCCAATGCCGACTTGAGTACAAGCAGACTGACTCTTCTTACTGACTGTTTTGAACCATTCCTGTGGCACTAGTTATAGATTCCGATGCTTCACTTCCGGTTTACTGTATCCCTTGGACCTTCTCATTGACGATGAAACACAACAAATGCATCAGAATTAAATACAAAAGGCACAATGCCGACTTAAGTACAAGAAGACTGACTCTTCTTACTGACTGTTTTGAACCATTCCTGCGACACTAGTTACAGATTCCGATGCTTCACTTCGGGTTTACTGTATCCCGCTGACCTTCTTATTGACGATGAAACACTGAAATTGCATCGGAATTTAATAGAAAAGGCACAATGCCGACTTAAGTACAAGAAGACTGACTCTTCTTACTGACTATGTTTTGAACCATTCCTGTGACACTAGTTATAGATTCCGATGCTTCACTTCAGGATTTCTGTATCCCTTGAACCTTCGCATTGGCGATGAAACACAGAAATTGCATCGGAATTAAATACAAAAGGCACAATGCCGACTTAAGTCCAAGAAGACTGACTCTTCTTACTGACTATGTTTTGAACCATTCCTGTGACACTAGTTATAGATTCCGATGCTTCACTTCAGGTTTACTCTATCGCCAGGACCCTCTTTTTGACGATGAAACACAGAAATTGCAACGGAACTAAATACAAAAAGCACAATGCCGACTTAAGTACAAGAAGACTGTCTCTTCCTACTGTCTATGTTTTGAACGATTCCTGTGACATTAGTTATAGATTCCGTTGCTTCACTTCAGGTTTACTGTATACTTTGGACCATCGTATTGGCGACGAAATACACAAATTGCATCGGAATTAATTAGAAAAGGCACAATGCCGACTTAAGTAAAAGAAGACTGACTCTTCTTACTGTCTATGTTTTGAACCATTCCTGTGAGACTAGTTATAGATTCCGATGCTTCACTTCAGGTATACTGTATCCCTTGGACCTTCTCATTGACGATGAAACACAGCAAATTCATCGGAATTAAATAGAAAAAGCACAATGCCGACTTAAGTACAAGCAGACTGACTCTTCTTACTGACTGTTTTGAACCATTCCTGTGACACTAGTTATAGATTCCGATGCTTCACTTCAGGTATACTGTAACCCTCTGATCTTCTTATTGACGATGAAACACAGAAATTGCATCGGAATTAAATACAAAAGGCTCAATGCCGACTTAAGTACAAGAAGTATGACTCTTCTTACTGTCTATGTTTTGAACCATTCCTGAGACACTAGTTATAGATTCCGATTCTTCACTTCAGGTTTACTGTATCCCTTGGACCTTCTCATTGACGATGAAACACAGCAAATGCATCGGAATTAAATACAAAATGCACTATGCCGACTTAAGTACAAGAAGACTGACTCTTCTTACTGACTGTTTTGAACTATTCCTGCGACACTAGTTATAGATTCCGATGCTTCACTTCAGGTTTACTGTATCCCGCTGACCTTCTTATTGACGATGAAACACAGAAATTGCATTGGAATTAAATAGAATAAGCACAATGCCGACTTAAGTACAAGAAGACTGACTCTTCCTACTGTCTATGGTTTGAACCATTCCTTTGACACTAGTTATAGATTCCGATGCTTCACTTCTGGTTTACTGTATCCCTTGGACCTTCTTATTGATGATGAAACACAGAAATTGCATCGGAATTAAATAGAAAAGGCACAATGCCGACTTAAGTACAAGAAGACTGACTCTTCCTACTATCTATGTTTTGAACCATTCCTGTGACACTAGTTATAGGTTCCGATGCTTCACTTCAGGTTTACTGTATCCCTCTGACCTTCTTTTTGACGATGAAACACACAAATTGTTTCGGAATTAATTACGAAAGGCACAATGCCGACTTAAGTACAGGAAGACTGACTCTTCTTACTGACTATGTTTTGAACCATTCCTGTGACACTAGTTATAGATTCCGAAGCTTCACTTCAGGTTTACTCTATCCCTAGGACCTTCTTATTGACGATGAAACCCAGAAATTGCAACGGAACTAAATACAAAGGCACAATGCCGACTTATGTACAAGAAGACTGACTCTTCTTACTGTCTATGTTTTAAACCATTCCGGTGACACTAGTTATAGATGCCGATGCTTCACTTCAGGTTTAGTGTATCGCTTGCACCTTCTTATTGACGATGAAACACAGAAATTGCATCGGAATTAAATAGAAAAAGCACAATCCCGACTTAAGTACAAGAAGACTGACTCTTCCTACTGTCTATGTTGTGAACCATTCCTGTGACACTAGTTAGAGATTCCGATGCTTCACTTCAGGTTTACTGTATCCTTTGGACCTTCTTATTGACGATGAAACACAGAAATTGCATCCGAATTAAATACAAAAGGCACAATGCCGACTTAAGTACAAGAAGACTGACTCTTCTTACTGTCTATTCTTGAACCATTCCTGTGACACTAGTTATAGATTCCAATGCTTCACTTCAGGTTTAGTGTATCGCTTGCACCTTCTTATTGACGATGAAACACAGAAATTGCATCGGAATTAAATACAAAAGGCACAATGCCGACTTAAGTACAAGAAGACTGACCCTTCTTACTGTCTATGTTTTGAACCATTCCTGTGACACTAGTTACAGATTCCGATGCTTCACTTCAGATTTACTGTATCCCTCTGACCTTGTTGTTGACGATGAAACACAGAAATTGCATCGGAATTAAATACAAAAGGCACAATGCCGAATTAAGTACAAGAAGACTGACTCTTCGTACTGACTATGTTTTGAACCTTTCCTGTGACACTAGTTATAGATTACGATGATTCACTTCAGGTTTACTGTACCCTTGGATATTCTTATTGACGATGAAACACAGATATTGTCTCGGAATTAAAGAGAAAAGGCACAATGCCGACTTCAGTACAAGTGGACTGACTCTTCTTACTGATTTTGTTTGGAACCATTCCTGTGACACTAGTTATATATTCCGATGCTTCACTTCAGGTTAACTGTATCCCACTGACCTTCTTATTGACGATGAAACACAGATATTGCATCGGAATTAAATAGAAAAGGCATAATGCCGACTTAAGTACAAGAAGACAGACTCTTCTTACTGACTATGTTTTGAACCATTCCTGTGACACTAGTTATAGATTCCGATGCTTCACTTCTAGTTTACTGTATCCCTCTGACCTTCTTATTGACGATGAAACACCGAAATTGCATCGGAATTAAATCGAAAAGGCACAATGGCGACTTAAGTACAAGAGGACTGACTCTTCTTACTGTCTATGGTTTGAACCATTCCTGTGACACTAGTTATAGATTCCGATTCTACACTTCTGGTTTACTGTATCCCTTGGACCTTCTTATTGACGATGAAACGCAGAAATTGCCTCGGGAGTAAATAGAAAAGGCACAATGCCGACTTAAGTACAAGAAGACTGACTCTTCTTACTGTCTATGTTTTGAACCATTCCTGTGACGCTTGTTACAGATTCCGATGCTTCACTTCATGGTTACTGTATACCTCTGACCTTCTTATTGACGATGAAACACAGAAATTGCATCGGAATTAAATAGAAAAGGCACAATGCTGACTTAATACAAGAATACTGACTCTTCCTACTGTCTCTGTTTTGAACCATTCCTGTCACACTAGTTATAGATTCCGATGCTTCACTTCTGGTTTACTCTATCCCTAGGACCTTCTTATTGGCGACGATATACAGAAATTGCTTCGAGAATAATTTGAAAAGGCACAATACCGACTTAAAAGAAAGAAGACCGACTCTTCTTACTGTCCATGTTTTGAACCATTCCTGTGACACTAGTTATAGATTCCGATGCTTCACTTCAGATTTACTGTATCCCTTGGACATTCTCATTGACGATGAAACACAGCAAATGCATCGGAATTAAATACAAAAGGCCCAATGCCGACTTGAGTACAAGCAGACTGACTCTTCTTACTGACTGTTTTGAACCATTCCTCTGATACTAGATATAGATTCCGATGCTTCACTTCAGGTTTACTGTAATCCTCTGACCTCCTTATTGACGATGAAACACAGAAATTGCATCGGAATTAAATACAAAAAGCACAATGCGGACTTAAGTACAAGTAGACTGACTCTTCTTACTGTCTATATTTTGAACCATTCCTGTGACACTAGTTATAGATTCCGATGCTTCACTTCAGGTTTACTGTATCCCTTGCACCTTCTTATTGACGATGAAACACAGAAATTGCATCGGAATTAAATACAAATGCCACAATGCCGACTTAAGTACAAGAAGACTGACCCTTCTTAATGTCTATGTTTTGAACCATTTCTGTGACTCTAGTTACAAATTCCGATGCTTCACTTCAGGTTTACTGTATCCCTCTGACCTTCTTGGTGACGATGAAACACAGAAATTGCATCGGAATTAAATACAAAAGGCACAATGCCGACTTAAGAACAAGAAGACAGACTCTTCGTACTGACTATGTTTTGAACCATTCCTGTGACACTAGTTATAGACTACGATGATTCACTTCACGTTTACTGTATCCCTTGGACCCTCTTATTGACGATGAAACATAGAAATTGCATCGGAATTAAATAGAAAAGGCACAATGCCGACTTAAGTACAAGTAGACTGACTCTTCTTACAGACTATGTTTGGAACCATTCCTGTGACACTAGTTATAGATTCCGCTGCTTCACTTCTGGTTTACTGTATCCCTCTGACCTTCTTATTGACGATGAAACACAGAAATTGCATCGGAATTAAATCGAAAAGGCACAATGCAGACTTAAGTACAAGAAGACTGACTCTTCTACTGTCTATGTTTTGAACGATTCCTGTCACATTAGTTATAGTTTCCGATGCTTCACTTCAGGTTTACTGTATCCTTTGGACCATCGTATTGACGACGAAATACAGAAATTGCAACGGAATTAATTTGAAAATGCACAATGCCGACTTAAGTAAAAGAAGACTGACTCTTCTTACTGTCTATGGTTTGAACCATTCCTGTGACACTAGTTATAGATTCCGATGCTTCACTTCATGATTACTGTATCCCTCTGACCTTCTTATTGACGATGAAAGACAGAAATTCCATCGGAATTAAATACAAAAGGCGCAATGCCGACTCAACTACAAGAAGACTGACTCTTCCTACTGTCAATGTTTTGAACCATTCCTGTGACTCTAGTTATAGATTCCGATGCTTCACTTCAGATTTACTGTGTCCCTCTGTCCTTCTAATTGACGATGAAACACAGAAATTGCATCGGAATTTAATACAAAAGCCACAATGCCAACTTAAGTACAAGAAGAGTGCCTCTTCTTACTGACTTTGTTTTGAACCATTCCTGTGACACTAGTTATAGATTCCGATGCTTCACTTCAGGTTTACTGTATCCCTCTGACCTTCTTATTGACGATGAAACACAGAAATTCCATCGGAATTAAATACAAAAGGCGCAATGCCGTCTCAACTACAAGAAGACTGACTCTTCCTACTGTCTATGTTTTGAACCATTCCTGTGACACTAGTTATAGATTCCGATGCTTCACTTCAGATTTACTGTATCCCTCTGTCCTTGTAATTGACGATGAAACACAGAAATTGCATCGGAATTAAATACAAAAGGCACAATGCCAACTTAAGTACAAGAAGACCGACTCTTCTTACTGACTTTGTTTTGAACCATTCCTGTGACACTAGTTATAGATTCCGATGCTTCACTTTTGGTTTACTGTATCCCTTGGACCTTCGTATTGACGATGAAACACAGAAATTGCATCGGAATTAAGTACAATGGGCACAATGCCGACTTAAGTACAAGAAGACTGACTCTTCTTACTGACTATGTTTTGAACCATGCCTGTGACACTAGTTATAGATTCCGATGCTTCACTTCAGGTTTACTCTATCCCTAGGACCTTCTTATTGACGATGAAACACAGAAATTGCAACGGAACAAAATACAAAACGCACAATGCCGACTTAAGTACAAGAAGACTGACTCTTCTTACTGTCTATGTTTTGAACCATTCCTGTGACACTAGTTATAGATTCCGATGCTTCACTTCATTTTTACTGTATCCCTTGGACTTTCTCATTGACGATGAAACACAGAAAATGCATCGGATTTAAATACAAAAGGCACAATGCCGACTTAAGTACAAGAAGACTGACTCTTCTTACTGACTGTTTTGAACCATTCCTTTGACACTAGTTATAGATTCCGATGATTCACTTCTGGTTTACTGTATCCCTCTGACCTTCTTATTGACGATGAAACACAGAAATTGCATCGGTATGAAATACAAAAGGCACAATGCCCACTTAATTACAAGAACACTGACTCTTCTTACTGTCTATGGAGTGAACCATTCCTGTGACACTAGTTATAGATTCCGATGATTCACTTCAGGTTTGCTGTATCCCTCTGACCTTCTTTTTGACGATGAAACACAGAAATAGCATCGGAATTAAATAGAAAAGGAACAATGCTGCCTTAAGTACAAGAAGACTGACGCTTCTTATTGTCTATGTTTTGAACCATTCCTGTGACACTAGTTATAGATTATGATGCTTCACTTCAGGATTACTGTATCCCTTGGACCTTCTTATTGACGATGAAACACAGAAATTGCTTTGGAATTAAATACAAAATGCACAATGCCGACTTAAGTACAAGTAGTCTGAATCTTCTTACTGACTGTTTTGAACCATTCCTGTGACACTAGTTATAGATTCCGATTCTTCACTTCAGGTTTACTTTATCCCTCTGACCTTCTTGTTGACGATGAAACACAGAAATTGGATCGGAATTAAATACAAAGGGCACAATGCCGACTTATTTTAAGAAGACTGACTCTTCATACTGACTATGTTTTGAACTATGCCTGTGACACTAGTTATAGATTCCGATGCTTCACTTAAGGTTTACTCTATCCCTAGGACCTTCTTATTGACGATGAAACACAGAAATTGCAACGGAACTAAATACAAAAGGCACAATGCCGACTTAAGTACAAGAAGGCTGACTCTTCCTACTGTCTATGTTTTGAACGATTCCTGTGACATTAGTTATAGATTCCGATGCTTCAGTTCAGGTTTACTGTATTCTTTGGACCATGTTATTGGCGACGAAATACAGAAATTGAATCGGAATTAATTAGAAAAGGCACAATGCCGACTTAAATACAAGAAGACTGACTCTTCTTACTGTCTATGTTTTGAACCATTCCTGTGACACTAGTTATAGATTCCGATGCTTCACTTCAGGTTTACTGCATCCCTTGGACCTTCTCATTGACGATGAAACACAGAAAATGCATCGGTATTAAATACAAATGGCACAATGCCGACTTAAGTACAAGAAGACTGACTCTTCTTACTGACTGTTTTGAACCATTCCTTTGACACTAGTTATAGATTCCGATGCTTCACTTCAGGTTTACTGTATCCCTCTGACCTTCTTATTGACGATGAAACACAGAAATTGCATCGGTATGAAATACAAAAGGCACAATGCCCACTTAACTACAAGAACCCTGACTCTTCTTACTGTCTCTGGAGTGAACCATTCCTGTGACACTAGTTATAGACTCCAATGCTTCACTTCAGGTTTATTGTATCCCTTGCACCTTCTTATTGACGATGAAACACATAAATTGCATCGGAATTAATTATAAAGGGCACAATGCCGACTTAAGCACAAGAGGACTGATCCTTCTTACTGTCTATGTTTTGAACCATTCCTGTGACACTAGTTATAGATTCCGATGCTTCACTTCAGGTTTACTGTATCCCTCTGACCTTCTTATTGACGATGAAACAAAGAAATTGCATCGGAATTAAATACAAAAGGCACAAAGCCGACTAAAGTACAAGAAGACTGATTCTTCGTACTGACAATGTTTTCAACCGTTCCTGTGACACTAGTTATAGATTACGATGATTCACTTTAGGTTTACTGTATCCCTTGGACCTTCTTTTTGACGATGAAACACAGAAATTGCATCGGAATTAAATAGAAAAGGCACTTAAGTACAAGAAGACTGACTCTTCTTACTGACTATGTTTGGAACCATTCCTGTGACACTAGTTATAGATTCCGATGCTTCACTTCAGGTTTACTGTATCCTTTGGACCATCTTATTGGCGAAGAAATACAGAAATTGCAAAGGAATTAATTTGAAAAGGCACAGTGCCGACTTAAGTACAAGAAGACTGACTCTTCTTACTGTCAATATTTTGAACCATTCCTGTGACACTAGTTATAGATTCCGATGCTTCACTTCAGGTTTACTGTATCCCTTGGACCTTCTCATTGACGATGAAACACAGAAAATGCATCGGAATTAAATACAAAAGGCACAATGCCGACTTAGTACAAGAAGACTGACTCTTCTTACTGTCTATGGAGTGAACCATTCCTGTGACACTAGTGATAGACTCCAATGCTTCACTTTAGGTTTACTGTATCCCTCTGACCTTCTTTTTGACGATGAAACAAAGAATTGCATCGGAATTAATTACAAAAGCACAAGGCCGACTTAAGTACAAGAAGACTGACTCTTCGTACTGACTATGTTTTCACCCATTCCTGTGACACTAGTTATAGATTCCGATGCTTCACTTCATGTTTACTGTATCCCTCTGACCTTCATATTGACGATGAAACACAGAAATTGCATCGGAATTAAATACAAAACGCACAATGCCGACTTAAGTACAAGAAGACTGACTCTACGTACTGTCTATGTTTTGAACCACTCCTGTGACACTAGCTATAGATTCCGATGCTTCACTTCAGATTTACTGTATCTCTTGGACCTTCTTATTGACGATGAAACACAGAAATTGCAACGGAATTAAATAGAAAAGGCACAATGCCGACTTAAGTACAAGAAGACTGACTCGTCCTACTATCTATGTTTGAATCATTCCTGTGACACTAGTTATAGATTCCCATGCTTCACTTCAGGTTGTTCTGTATCCCTCTGACCTTCTATTTGACGATGAAACACAGAAATTGCATCGGAATTAAATAGAAAAGGCACAATGCTGCCTTAAGTACAAGAAGACTGACGCTTCTTATTGTCTATGTTTTGAACCATTCCTGTGACACTAGTTATTGATTCCGATGCTTCACTTCAGGATACTGTATCCCTTAGACCCTCTTATTGACGATGAAACACAGAAATTGCTTTGGAATTAAATACAAAATGCACAATGGCGACTTAAGTACAAGTAGTCTAAATCTTCTTACTGACTGTTTTGAACCATTCCTGTGACACTAGTTATAGATTCCGATGCTTCACTTCAGGTTTACTGTATCCATCTGACCTTCTTATTGACGATGAAACACAGAAATTGCTTCGGATTTAAATACAAAAGGCACAATGCCAAATTAAGCACAAGAAGACTGACTCTTCTTACTGACTAGGTTTTCAACCATTCCTGTGACACTAGTTATAGATTCCGACGCTACATTTCAGGTTTACTGCATCCCTTGGACCTTCGTATTGACGATGAAACACAGAAATTGCATCGGAATTAAATACAAAAGGCACAATGTCGACTTAAGTACATGAAGACAGACTCTTCTTACTGACTATGTTTTGAACCATGCCTGTGACACTAGTTATAGATTCCGATGCTTCACTTCATTTTTACTGTATCCCTTGGACTTTCTCATTGACGATGAAACACAGAAAATGCATCGGATTTAAATACAAAAGGCACAATGCCGACTTAAGTACAAGAAGACTGACTCTTCTTACTGACTGTTTTGAACCATTCCTTTGACACTAGTTATAGATTCCGATGATTCACTTCTGGTTTACTGTATCCCTCTGACCTTCTTATTGACGATGAAACACAGAAATTGCATCGGTATGAAATACAAAAGGCACAATGCCCACTTAATTACAAGAACACTGACTCTTCTTACTGTCTATGGAGTGAACCATTCCTGTGACACTAGTTATAGATTCCGATGATTCACTTCAGGTTTGCTGTATCCCTCTGACCTTCTTTTTGACGATGAAACACAGAAATAGCATCGGAATTAAATAGAAAAGGAACAATGCTGCCTTAAGTACAAGAAGACTGACGCTTCTTATTGTCTATGTTTTGAACCATTCCTGTGACACTAGTTATAGATTATGATGCTTCACTTCAGGATTACTGTATCCCTTGGACCTTCTTATTGACGATGAAACACAGAAATTGCTTTGGAATTAAATACAAAATGCACAATGCCGACTTAAGTACAAGTAGTCTGAATCTTCTTACTGACTGTTTTGAACCATTCCTGTGACACTAGTTATAGATTCCGATTCTTCACTTCAGGTTTACTTTATCCCTCTGACCTTCTTGTTGACGATGAAACACAGAAATTGGATCGGAATTAAATACAAAGGGCACAATGCCGACTTATTTTAAGAAGACTGACTCTTCATACTGACTATGTTTTGAACTATGCCTGTGACACTAGTTATAGATTCCGATGCTTCACTTAAGGTTTACTCTATCCCTAGGACCTTCTTATTGACGATGAAACACAGAAATTGCAACGGAACTAAATACAAAAGGCACAATGCCGACTTAAGTACAAGAAGGCTGACTCTTCCTACTGTCTATGTTTTGAACGATTCCTGTGACATTAGTTATAGATTCCGATGCTTCAGTTCAGGTTTACTGTATTCTTTGGACCATGTTATTGGCGACGAAATACAGAAATTGAATCGGAATTAATTACAAAAGGCACAATGCCGACTTAAATACAAGAAGACTGACTCTTCTTACTGTCTATGTTTTGAACCATTCCTGTGACACTAGTTATAGATTCCGATGCTTCACTTCAGGTTTACTGCATCCCTTGGACCTTCTCATTGACGATGAAACACAGAAAATGCATCGGTATTAAATACAAATGGCACAATGCCGACTTAAGTACAAGAAGACTGACTCTTCTTACTGACTGTTTTGAACCATTCCTTTGACACTAGTTATAGATTCCGATGCTTCACTTCAGGTTTACTGTATCCCTCTGACCTTCTTATTGACGATGAAACACAGAAATTGCATCGGTATGAAATACAAAAGGCACAATGCCCACTTAACTACAAGAACCCTGACTCTTCTTACTGTCTCTGGAGTGAACCATTCCTGTGACACTAGTTATAGACTCCAATGCTTCACTTCAGGTTTATTGTATCCCTTGCACCTTCTTATTGACGATGAAACACATAAATTGCATCGGAATTAATTATAAAGGGCACAATGCCGACTTAAGCACAAGAGGACTGATCCTTCTTACTGTCTATGTTTTGAACCATTCCTGTGACACTAGTTATAGATTCCGATGCTTCACTTCAGGTTTACTGTATCCCTCTGACCTTCTTATTGACGATGAAACAAAGAAATTGCATCGGAATTAAATACAAAAGGCACAAAGCCGACTAAAGTACAAGAAGACTGATTCTTCGTACTGACAATGTTTTCAACCGTTCCTGTGACACTAGTTATAGATTACGATGATTCACTTTAGGTTTACTGTATCCCTTGGACCTTCTTTTTGACGATGAAACACAGAAATTGCATCGGAATTAAATAGAAAAGGCACTTAAGTACAAGAAGACTGACTCTTCTTACTGACTATGTTTGGAACCATTCCTGTGACACTAGTTATAGATTCCGATGCTTCACTTCAGGTTTACTGTATCCTTTGGACCATCTTATTGGCGAAGAAATACAGAAATTGCAAAGGAATTAATTTGAAAAGGCACAGTGCCGACTTAAGTACAAGAAGACTGACTCTTCTTACTGTCAATATTTTGAACCATTCCTGTGACACTAGTTATAGATTCCGATGCTTCACTTCAGGTTTACTGTATCCCTTGGACCTTCTCATTGACGATGAAACACAGAAAATGCATCGGAATTAAATACAAAAGGCACAATGCCGACTTAGTACAAGAAGACTGACTCTTCTTACTGTCTATGGAGTGAACCATTCCTGTGACACTAGTGATAGACTCCAATGCTTCACTTTAGGTTTACTGTATCCCTCTGACCTTCTTTTTGACGATGAAACAAAGAATTGCATCGGAATTAATTACAAAAGCACAAGGCCGACTTAAGTACAAGAAGACTGACTCTTCGTACTGACTATGTTTTCACCCATTCCTGTGACACTAGTTATAGATTCCGATGCTTCACTTCATGTTTACTGTATCCCTCTGACCTTCATATTGACGATGAAACACAGAAATTGCATCGGAATTAAATACAAAACGCACAATGCCGACTTAAGTACAAGAAGACTGACTCTACGTACTGTCTATGTTTTGAACCACTCCTGTGACACTAGCTATAGATTCCGATGCTTCACTTCAGATTTACTGTATCTCTTGGACCTTCTTATTGACGATGAAACACAGAAATTGCAACGGAATTAAATAGAAAAGGCACAATGCCGACTTAAGTACAAGAAGACAGACTCGTCCTACTATCTATGTTTGAATCATTCCTGTGACACTAGTTATAGATTCCGATGCTTCACTTCAGGTTGTTCTGTATCCCTCTGACCTTCTATTTGACGATGAAACACAGAAATTGCATCGGAATTAAATAGAAAAGGCACAATGCTGCCTTAAGTACAAGAAGACTGACGCTTCTTATTGTCTATGTTTTGAACCATTCCTGTGACACTAGTTATAGATTCCGATACTTCACTTCAGGTTTACTGTATCCCTCTGACCTCCATAATGACGATGAAACACAGAAATTGAATCGGTATGAAATACAAAGGGCACAATGACCACTTAATTACAAGAACACTGACTCTTCTTACTGCCTATTGTTTGAACCATTCTTGTGACACTAGTTAAAGACTCAGATGGTTCACTTCAGGTTTACTGTATCCCTTGCACCTTCTTATTGACGATGAAACACAGAAATTGCATTGGAATTAAATAGAAAAGGCACAATGCCGACTTAAGTACAAGAAGACTGACTCTTCTTACTGACTATGTTTGGAACCATTCCTGTGACACTTGTTATAGATTCCGATGCTTCACTTCAGGTTTACTGTATCCCTCTGACCTTCTTATTGACGATGAAACAAGGAAAATGCATCGGAATTAAATACAAAAGGCACAATGCCGACTTAAGTACAAGGAGACTGACTCTTCTTACTGACTGTTTTGAACCATTCCTGTGACACTAGTTATAGATTCCGATCATTCACTTCAGGGTTACTGTATCCCTATGACCTTCTTATTGACGATGAAACACAGAAATTGCATCGGATATAAATACAAAAGGCACAATGCCGACTTAAGTACAAGAAGACTGACTCTCCTTACTGTCTCTGTTTTGAACCATTCCTGTGACACTAGTTATAGATTCCGATGCTTCACATCAGGTTTACTGTATCCCTCTGACCTTCTTATTGACGATGAAACACAGAAATTGCATCGGAATCAAATAGAAAAGTCACAATGCCGACTTAAGTACAAGAAGACTGACTCTTCTTATTGTCTATGTTTTGATCCATTCCTGTGACACTAGTTATAGTTTCCGATGCTTCACTTCAGGTTTACTGTATCCCTTGGACCTTCTTATTGACGATGAAACACAGAAATTGCACCGGAATTAAATAGAAAAGGCGCAATGCCGACTTAAGTACAAGAAGACTGACTCTTCTTACTGTCTATGTTTCAACCATTCCTGTGACGCTAGTTACAGATTCCGATGCTTCACTTCATGTTTACTGTATCCCTCTGACCTTCATATTGACGATGAAACACAGAAATTGCATCGGAATTAAATACAAAACGCACAATGCCGACTTAAGTACAAGAAGACTGACTCTACGTACTGTCTATGTTTTGAACCACTCCTGTGACACTAGCTATAGATTCCGATGCTTCACTTCAGATTTACTGTATCTCTTGGACCTTCTTATTGACGATGAAACACAGAAATTGCAACGGAATTAAATAGAAAAGGCACAATGCCGACTTAAGTACAAGAAGACAGACTCGTCCTACTATCTATGTTTGAATCATTCCTGTGACACTAGTTATAGATTCCGATGCTTCACTTTAGGTTGTTCTGTATCCCTCTGACCTTCTATTTGACGATGAAACACAGAAATTGCATCGGAATTAAATAGAAAAGGCACAATGCTGCCTTAAGTACAAGAAGACTGACGCTTCTTATTGTCTATGTTTTGAACCATTCCTGTGACACTAGTTATAGATTCCGATACTTCACTTCAGGTTTACTGTATCCCTCTGACCTCCATAATGACGATGAAACACAGAAATTGAATCGGTATGAAATACAAAGGGCACAATGACCACTTAATTACAAGAACACTGACTCTTCTTACTGCCTATTGTTTGAACCATTCTTGTGACACTAGTTAAAGACTCAGATGGTTCACTTCAGGTTTACTGTATCCCTTGCACCTTCTTATTGACGATGAAACACAGAAATTGCATTGGAATTAAATAGAAAAGGCACAATGCCGACTTAAGTACAAGAAGACTGACTCTTCTTACTGACTATGTTTGGAACCATTCCTGTGACACTTGTTATAGATTCCGATGCTTCACTTCAGGTTTACTGTATCCCTCTGACCTTCTTATTGACGATGAAACAAGGAAAATGCATCGGAATTAAATACAAAAGGCACAATGCCGACTTAAGTACAAGGAGACTGACTCTTCTTACTGACTGTTTTGAACCATTCCTGTGACACTAGTTATAGATTCCGATCATTCACTTCAGGGTTACTGTATCCCTATGACCTTCTTATTGACGATGAAACACAGAAATTGCATCGGATATAAATACAAAAGGCACAATGCCGACTTAAGTACAAGAAGACTGACTCTCCTTACTGTCTCTGTTTTGAACCATTCCTGTGACACTAGTTATAGATTCCGATGCTTCACATCAGGTTTACTGTATCCCTCTGACCTTCTTATTGACGATGAAACACAGAAATTGCATCGGAATCAAATAGAAAAGTCACAATGCCGACTTAAGTACAAGAAGACTGACTCTTCTTATTGTCTATGTTTTGATCCATTCCTGTGACACTAGTTATAGTTTCCGATGCTTCACTTCAGGTTTACTGTATCCCTTGGACCTTCTTATTGACGATGAAACACAGAAATTGCACCGGAATTAAATAGAAAAGGCGCAATGCCGACTTAAGTACAAGAAGACTGACTCTTCTTACTGTCTATGTTTCAACCATTCCTGTGACGCTAGTTACAGATTCCGATGCTTCACTTCAGGGTTACTGTATCCCTCTGACCTTCTTATTGCCGATGAAACACAGAAATTGCATCGGAATTAAATAGAAATGGCACAATGCCGACTGAAGTTCAAGAAGACAGACTCTTCATAGTGTCTATGTTTTGAACCATTCCTGTGACACTAGTTATAGATTCCGTTGCTTCACTGCAGGTTTGCTGTATCCCTTGGACCTTCTTATTGACGATGAAACAAAGAAATCGCATCGGAATTAAATAGAAAAGGCACAATACCGACTTAAGTACAAGAAGACTGACTCTTCCTACTGTCTACGTTTTGAACCATTCCTGTGACACTAGTTATAGATTCCGATGCTTCTCTTCAGGTTTACTGTATCCCTCTGACCTTCTTTTTGACGATGAAACACAGAAATGGCATCGGAATTAAATAGCAAAGTCACAATTCCGACTTAAGTACAAGAAGACTGACTCTCCCTACTGTCTATGATTTGAACCATTCCTGTGACACTAGTTATAGATTCCGATGCTTCACTTCAGGTTTACTGTATCCCTCTGACCATCTATTTGACGATGAAACACAGAAATTGCATCGGAATTAAATAGAAAATGCACAATGCCGACTTAAGTACAAGAAGGACGACTCTTCTTACTGACTGTTTTGAACCATTCCTGTGACACTAGTTATAGAATCCGATGCTTCACTTCAGGTTCACTGTATCCCTCTGACCTTCGTATTGACGATGAATCACTGAAATTGCATCGGAATTAAATAGAAAAGGCACAATGCCGACTTAAGTACGAGAAGACTGACTCTTCTTACTGACTGTTTTGAACCATTCCTCTGACACTAGTTATAGATTCCGATGCTTCACTTCACGTTTACTGTAACCCTCTGACCTTCTTATTGACGATGAAACACAGAAATTGCATCGGAATTAAATACAAAATGCACAATGCCGACTTAAGTACAAGAAGACTGACACTTCTTGTTGTCTTTGTTTTGAACCATTCCTGTGACACTAGTTATAGATTCCGATGCTTCATTTCATGTTTACTTTATCCCTTGGACCATCTTATTGACGATGAAACACAGAAATTGCATCGGAATTAAATACAAAAGGCACAAAGCCGACTTAAGTAGAAGAAGACTGACTCTTCTTCCTGTCTATGTTTTGAACCATTCCTGTGACACTAGTTCTAGATTCCCATGCTTCACTTCAGGTTTTCTGTATCCCTCTGACCATCTTTTTGACGATGAAAACAGAAATTACATCGGAATTAAATACAAAAGGCACAATGCCGACTTAAGTACAAGAAGACTGACATTTCTTACTGTCTATGTTTTGATCCATTCCTGTGACACTAGTTATAGATTCCGATGCGTCACTTCAGTTTTACTGTATCCCTTGGACCTTCTTATTGACGATGAAACACAGAAGTTGCATCGGAATTAAATACAAAATGCACAATGCCGACTTAAGTACAAGAAGGACGACTCTTCTTACTGACTGTTTTGAACCATTCCTGTGACACTAGTTATAGATTCCGATGCTTCCCTTCAGGTTCACTGTATCCCTCTGACCTTCGTATTGACGATGAAACACTGAAATTGCATCGGAATTAAATAGAAAAAGCACAATGCCGACTTAAGAACGAGAAGACTGACTCTTCTTACTGACTGTTTTGAACCATTCCTCTGACACTAGATATAGAATCCGAAGCTTCACTTCAGGTTTACTGTATCCCTTGGACCTTCTTATTGACGATGAAACAAAGAAATCGCATCGGAGTTAAATAGAAAAGGCACAATACCGACTTAAGTACAAGAAGACTGACTCTTCCAACTGTCTATGTTTTGAACCATTCCTGTGACACTATTTATAGAGTCCGATGCTTCTCTTCAGGTTTGCTGTATCCCTCTGCCTTCTTTTTGACGATGAAACACAGAAATTGCATCGGAATTAAATAGAAATGGCACAATGCCGACTTAAGTACAAGAAGACTGACTCTTCATACAGTCTATGTTTTGAACCATTCCTGTGACACTAGTTATAGATTCCGATGCTTCACTCAGGTTTACTGTATCCCTATGACCATCTTTTTGACGATGAAAACAGAAATTACATCGGAATTAAATACAAAAGACACAATGCCGACTTAAGTACAAGAAGACTGACTCTCCCTACTGTCTATGTTTTGAACCATTTCTGTGACACTAGTTATAGATTCCGATGCTTCAGTTCAGGTTTACTGTATCCCTCTGACCATCTTTTTGACGATGAAAACAGAAATTACATCGGAATTAAATACAAAAGGCACAATGAAGACTTAAGTACAAGAAGACTGACTCTTCTTACTGTCTACATCTACATCTACATCTACATCTATACTCCGCGAGCCACCTTACGGTGTGTGGCGGAGGGTACTTATTGTACCACTATCTGATCCCCCCTTCCCTGTTCCATTCACGAATTGTGCGTGGAAAGAACGACTGCTTGTAAGTCTCCGTATTTGCTCTAATTTCTCGGATCTTTTCGTTGTGATCATTACGCGAGATATATGTGGGCGGTAGTAATATGTTGCCCATCTCTTCCCGGAATGTGCTCTCTCGTAATTTCGATAATAAACCTCTCCGTATTGCGTAACGCCTTTCTTGAAGTGTCCGCCACTGGAGCTTGTTCAGCATCTCCGTAACGCTCTCGCGCTGACTAAATGTCCCCATTACGAATCGCGCTGCTTTTCGCTGGATCATGTCTATCTCTTCTATTAATCCAACCTGGTAAGGGTCCCATACTGATGAGCAATACTCAAGAATCGGACGAACAAGCGTTTTGTAAGCTACTTCTTTCGTCGATGAGTCACATTTTCTTAGAATTCTTCCTATGAATCTCAACCTGGCGCCTGCTTTTCCCACTATTTGTTTTATGTGATCATTCCACTTCAGATCGCTCCGGATAGTAACTCCTAAGTATTTTACGGTCGTTACCGCTTCCAATGATTTACCACCTATGGCGTAATCGTACTGGAATGGATTTCTGCCCCTATGTATGCGCATTATATTACATTTATCTACGTTTAGGGAAAGCTGCCAGCTTTCGCACCATGCATTAATCCTCTGCAGGTCCTCCTGGAGTACGTACGAGTCTTCTGATGTTGCTACTTTCTTGTAGACAACCGTGTCATCTGCAAATAGACTCACGGAGCTACCGATGTTGTCAACTAAGTCATTTATGTATATTGTAAACAATAAAGGTCCTATCACGCTTCCCTGCGGTACTCCCGAAATTACCTCTACATCTGCAGATTTTGAACCGTTAAGAATGACATGTTGTGTTCTTTTTTCTAGGAAATCCTGAATCCAATCACAAACCTGGTCCGATATTCCGTAAGCTCGTATTTTTTTCACTAAACGTAAGTGCGGAACCGTATCAAATGCCTTCCTGAAGTCCAGGAATACGGCATCAATCTGCTCGCCAGTGTCTACGGCACTGTGAATTTCTTGGGCAAATAGGGCGAGCTGAGTTTCACATGATCTCTGTTGGCGGAATCCATGTTGGTTACGATGAAGGAGATTTGTATTATCTAAGAACGTCATAATACGAGAACACAAAACATGTTCCATTATTCTACAACAGATTGACGTAAGCGAAATAGGCCTATAATTATTCGCATCTGATTTATGACCCTTCTTGAAAATGGGAACGACCTGCGCTTTCTTCCAGTCGCTAGGTACTTTACGTTCTTCCAGCGATCTACGATAAATTGCTGATAGAAAGGGGGCAAGTTCTTTAGCATAATCACTGTAGAATCTTAAGGGTATCTCGTCTGGTCCGGATGCTTTTCCGCTACTAAGTGATAGCAGTTGTTTTTCAATTCCGATATCGTTTATTTCAATATTTTCCATTTTGGCGTCCGTGCGACGGCTGAAGTCAGGGACCGTGTTACGATTTTCCGCAGTGAAACAGTTTCGGAACACTGAATTCAGTATTTCTGCCTTTCTTCGGTCGTCCTCTGTTTCGGTGCCATCGTGGTCAACGAGTGACTGAATAGGGGATTTAGATCCGCTTACCGATTTTACATATGACCAAAACTTTTTAGGGTTCTTGTTTAGATTGTTTGCCCAATGTTTTATGTTCGAATTCGTTGAATGCTTCTCTCATTGCTCTCTTTACGCTCTTTTTCGCTTCGTTCAGCTTTTCCTTATCAGCTATGATTCGACTACTCTTAAACCTGTGATGAAGCTTTCTTTGTTTCCGTAGTACCTTTCGTACATGATTGTTATACCACGGTGGATCTTTCCCCTCGCTTTGGACCTTAGTCGGTACGAACTTATCTGAGGCGTACTGGACGATGATTCTGAATTTTTTCCATTTTTGTTCCACATCCTCTTCCTCAGAAATGAACGTTTGATGGTGGTCACTCAGATATTCTGCGATTTGTGCCCTATCACTCTTGTTAAGCAAATATATTTTCCTTCCTTTCTTGGCATTTCTTATTACACTTGTAGTCATTGATGCAACCACTGACTTATGATCACTGATACCCTCTTCTACATTCACGGAGTCGAAAAGTTCCGGTCTATTTGTTGCTATGAGGTCTAAAACGTTAGCTTCACGAGTTGGTTCTCTAACTATTTGCTCGAAGTAATTCTCGGACAAGGCAGTCAGGATAATGTCACAAGAGTCTCTGTCCCTGGCTCCAGTTCTGATTGTGTGACTATCCCATTCTATACCTGGTAGATTGAAGTCTCCCCCTATTACAATAGTATGATCACGAAACTTCTTCACGACGTTCTGCAGGTTCTCTCTGAGGCGCTCAACTACTACGGTTGCTGATGCAGGTGGTCTATAGAAGCATCCGACTATCATATCTGACCCACCTTTGATACTTAACTTAACCCAGATTATTTCACATTCGCATTCGCTAATAACTTCACTGGATATTATTGAATTCTTTACTGCTATAAATACTCCTCCACCATTGGCGTTTATCCTATCCTTGCGGTATATATTCCATTCTGTGTCTAGGATTTCGTTACTGTTCACTTCCGGTTTTAACCAACTTTCCGTTCCTAATACTATATGCGCACTATTTCCTTCAATAAGAGATACTAATTCAGGAACCTTGCCCTGGATACTCCTGCAGTTTACCAATATTACGTTAACTTTTCCTGTTTTTGGTCTCCGAGGACGGACATTCTTTATCAACGATGATAATGCCCTCTCTGGTAAGCCGTCAGGTATTTTATCGTTTCGCCCAAGGGGGGGTCCCTCTAACCTAAAAAACCCCCGTGTGCACGCCACACGTACTCTGCTACCCTAGTAGCTGCTTCCGGTGTGTAGTGCACGCCTGACCTGTCTAGGGGGGCCCTACAGTTCTCCACCCAATAACGGAGGTCGATGAATTTGCAACCATTATAGTCGCAGAGTCGTCTGAGCCTCTGGTTTAGACCCTCCACACGGCTCCAAACCAGAGGACCGCGATCGACTCTGGGCACTATGCTGCAGATATTAAGCTCAGCTTGCCCTCCGCGTGCGATGCTGGTTGTCTTCACCAAATCAGCCAGCCGCCGGAAGGAACCAAGGATGGCCTCAGAACCCAAGCGGCAGGCGTCATTCGTTCCGACATGTGCTACTATCTGCAGCCGGTCACACCCAGTGCGTTCAATAGCTGCCGGAAGGGCCTCCTCCACATTACGGACGAGACCCCCCGGCAAGCACACCGAGTGCACACTGGCATTCTTCCCCGACCTACCCGCTATTTTCCTGAGGGGCTCCATAACCCGCCTAACGTTGGAGCTCCCTATAACTAATAGGCCCGCCCTCTGTGACTGTCGGGACCTTGCCGGAGAATCGGCCACTGGCCCAACAGGCGAGGCACCCTGTGGTGGCTCGGAAACGATGTCATCACCACTAGGAAGCACCCCGTACCTGTTGGAAAGGGGTAAGGCAGCTGCCACGCGGCCAGATCCCACCTTCGCCTTTCGGCCAGGCACGCGCGAGCCCACCACTGTCCGCCATTCACCCTGGAGTGATGGCTGACCGGTAAGATGCTCACTGCCGGAAGACGCAGCGACATCAGGGGTTCCATGTGATTCCAAGGCCACCGAAGTAGGCATAGGTCTCACCACAGTTGCCCCAACGCCACTACGAGCCGACGCCTGCGCCTCGAGCTCGATGAGCCTAACAGACAAAGCCTCCACCTGCCCCCGAAGAGTGGCCAATTCTCCTTGCGTCCGCTCACAACAACCACAGTCCCTACACATGACTATGTTTACCCTACTCTATAAGGTGACAAATTCCCAAGATAATCTTCTGATGAGCTACTCTGATAATCAAGAAACACTCACTGAAATACGAGACGCGAAAACTACGCTAGGTTTTCCCACAAAAACTATTTAAAAGCTAAGCGCAGCAAATAAGTACAAAAACGCTTTATACAAACAGTACTCGCTGCTGCTGGTGCTGTCACTCTGGCTGTCACAAGACAACTGCTGATTCAAGTGACTAGTGGCTAACGGCCGCGAAACAAACAGAAGACGGTTTTAGGGCGCTTTCTGTTCTAAACGATCAAGAAAACACTAAGAAATCTAACACGAAAACTACGTAAAGTTTTATCAAGAACTGTTAGTTACTATGCAGAGCAGATAAACACAAATAGAATCCCTTCCTTAGTGGAAGGTCGTAAACAACATGCAAACTAAACGCTTTATACAAACAGTACTCGCTGCTGCTGGTGCTGTCGCTCTGGCTGTCACAAGACAACTGCTGATTCAGGTGACTAGTGGCTAACGGCCGCGAAACAAACAAAAGACGGTTTTAGGGCGCTTTCTGTTCTAAACGATCAAGAAAACACTAAGAAATCTAACACGAAAACTACGTAAAGTTTTATCAAGAACTGTTAGTTACTATGCAGAGCAGATAAACACAAATAGAATCCCTTCCTTAGTGGAAGGTCGTAAACAAAATGCAAAATAAACGCTTTATACAAACAGTACTCGCTGCTGCTGGTGCTGTCGCTCAAGCTGTCACAAGACAACTGCTGATTCAGGTGACTAGTGGCTAACGGCCGCGAAACAAACAAAAGACGGTTTTAGGGCGCTTTCTGTTCTAAACGATCAAGAAAACACTAAGAAATCTAACACGAAAACCACGTAAAGTTTTATCAAGAACTGTTAGTTACTATGCAGAGCAGATAAACACAAATAGAATCCCTTCCTTAGTGGAAGGTCGTAAACAAAATGCAAAATAAACGCTTTATACAAACAGTACTCGCTGCTGCTGGTGCTCTCGCTCTGGCTGTCACAAGACTATGTTTTGATCCATTCCTGTGACACTAGTTATAGATTCCGATGCGTCACTTCAGTTTTACTGTATCCCTTGGACCTTCTTATTGACGATGAAACACAGAAATTGCATCGGAATTAAATACAAAATGCACAATGCCGACTTAAGTACAAGAAGTACGACTCTTCTTACTGACTGTTTTGAACCATTCCTGTGACACTAGTTATAGATTCCGATGCTTCACTTCAAGTTCACTGTATCCCTCTGACCTTCGTATTGACGATGAAACACTGAAATTGCATCGGAATTAAATAGAAAAGGCACAATGCCGACTTAAGTACGAGAAGACTGACTCTTCTTACTGACTGTTTTGGACCATTCCTCAGACACTAGGTATAGATTCCGATGCTTCACTTCAGGTTTACTGTATCCCTTGGACCTTCTTATTGACGATGAAACAAAGAAATCGCATCGGAATTAAATAGAAAAGGCACAATACCGACTTAAGTACAAGAAGACTGACTCTTCCAACTGTCTATGTTTTGAACCATTCCTGTGACACTAGTAATAGATTCCGATGCTTATTTTCAGGTTTACTGTAACCCTCTGACCATCTTTTTGACGATGAAAACAGAAATTACATCGGAATTAAATACAAAAGGCACAATGCCGACTTATGTACAAGAAGACTGACTCTTCTTACTGTCTATGTTTTGATCCATTCCTGTGACACTAGTTATAGATTCCGATGCGTCACTTCAGTTTTACTGTATCCCTTGGACCTTCTTATTGACGATGAACCACAGAAATTGCATCGGAATTAAATACAAAATGCACAATGCCGACTTAAGTACAAGAAGGACGACTCTTCTTACTGACTGTTTTGAACCATTCCTGTGCCACTAGTTATAGATTCCGATGCTTCACTTCAGGTTCACTGTATCCCTCTGTCCTTCGTATTGACGATGAAACACTGAAATTGCATCTGAATTAAATAGAAAAGGCACAATGCCGACTTAAGTACGAGAAGACTGACTCTTCTTACTGACTGTTTTGAACCATTCCTCTGACACTAGTTATAGATTCCGATGCTTCACTTCAGGTTTACTGTATCCCTTGGACCTTCTTATTGACGATGAAACAAAGAAATCGCATCGGAATTAAATAGAAAAGGCACAATACCGACTTAAGTACAAGAAGACTGACTCTTCCAACTGTCTATGATTTGAACCATTCCTGTGACACTAGTAATAGATTCCGCTGCTTATTTTCAGGTTTACTGTATCCCTCTGACCTTCTTTTTGACGATGAAACACAGAAATGGCATCGGAATTAAATAGAAAAGGCACAATTCCGACTTAAGTACAAGAAGACTGTCTCTTCCGACTGTCTATGATTTGAACCATTCCTGTGACACTAGTTATAGATTCCGATGCTTCACTTCAGGTTACTGTATCCCTCTGACCATCTTTTTGACGATGAAAACAGAAATTACATCGGAATTAAATACAAAAGGCACAATGCCGACTTAAGTACAAGAAGACTGACTCTCCCTACTGTCTATGATTTGAACCATTCCTGTGACACTAGTTATAGATTCCGATGCTTCACTTCAGGTTTACTGTATCCCTTGACCATCTTTTTGACGATGAAAACAGAAATTACATCGGAATTAAATACAAAGGGCACAATGCCGACTTAAGTACAAGAAGACTGACTCTTCTTACTGTCTATGTTTTGATCCATTCCTGTGACACTAGTTATAGATTCCGATGCGTCACTTCAGTTTTACTGTATCCCTTGGACCTTCTTATTGACGATGATACACAGAAATTGCATCGGTATTAAATACAAAATGCACAATGCCGACTTAAGTACAAGAAGGACGACTCTTCTTACTGACTGTTTTGAACCATTCCTGTGAACTAGTTATAGGTTCCGATGCTTCACTTCAAGTTCACTGTATCCCTCTGACCTTCGTTTTGACGATGAAACACTGAAATTGCATCGGATTTAAATAGAAAAGGCACAATGCCGACTTAAGTACGAGAAGACTGACTCTTCTTACTGACTGTTTAGAACCATTACTCTGACACTACTTATAGATTGCGATGCTTCACTTCAGGTTTACTGTATCCCTTGGACCTTCTTATTGACGATGAAACAAAGAAATCGCATCGGAATTAAATAGAAAAGGCACAATACCGACTTAAGTACAAGAAGACTGACTCTTCCTACTGTCTATGTTTTGAACCATTCCTGTGACACTAGTTATAGATTCCGATGCTTCTCTTCAGGTTTACTGTATCCCTCTGACCTTCTTTTTGACGATGAAACACAGAAATTGCATCGGAATTAAATAGAAATGGCACAATGACGACTTAAGTACAAGAAGATTGACTCTTCATACTATCTATGTTTTGAACCATTCCTGTGACACTAGTTATAGATTACGATCCTTCACTTCAGGAATACTGTATCCCTTGGACCTTCTTATTGACGATGAAACAAAGAAATCGCATCGGAATTAAATAGAAAATTCACAATACCGACTTAAGTACAACAAGACTGACTCTTCCTACTGTCTATGTTTTGAACCATTCCTGTGACACTAGTTATAGATTCTGATGCTTCTCTTCAGGTTTACTGTATACCTCTGACCTTCTTTTTGACGATGAAACACAGAAATGGCATCGGAATTAAATAGAAAAGGCACAATTCCGACTTAGTACAAGATGACTGACTCTCCCTACTGTCTATGTTTTGATCCATTCCTGTGACACTAGTTATAGATTCCGATGCGTCACTTCCGTTTTACTGTTCCCTTGGACCTTCTTATTGACGATGAAACACAGAAATTGCATCGGAATTAAATACAAAAAGCACAATGCCGACTTAAGTACAAGAAGGACGACTCTTCTTACTGACTGATTTGAACCATTCCTGTGACACTAGTTATAGATTCCGATGCTTCACTTCAGGTTCACTGTATCCCTCTGACCTTCGTATTGACGATGAAACACTGAAATTGCATCGGAATTAAATAGAAAAGGCACAATGCCGACTTAAGTACGAGAAGACTGACTCTTCTTACTGACTGTTATGAACCATTCCTCTGACACTAGTTATAGATTCCGATGCTTCACTTCAGGTTTACTGTAACCCCCTGACCTTCTTATTGACGATGAAACACAGAAATTGCATCGGAATTAAATACAAAATGCACAATGCCGACTTAAGTACAAGAAGACTGTCTCTTCGTACTGACAATGTTTTTAACGATTCCTGTGACACTAGTTATAGATTCGTATGATTCACTTCAGGTTTACTGTATCCTTTGGACCTTCTTATTTACGATGAAACACAGAAATTGCATCGGAATTACATTGAAAAGGCACAATGCCGACTTAAGAACAAGAAGACTGACTCTTCTTACGGACTATATTTGGAACCATTCCTGTGACACAAGTTATAGATTCCGATGCTTCACTTCAGGTTTACTGTATCCCTCTGACCTTCTTATTATCGATGAAACACAGATATTGCATCGGAATTAAATAGAAACGACACAATGCCGACTTAAGTACAAGAACCCTGACTCTTCTTACTGACTATGTTGGGAACCATTCCTGTGACACTAGTTATAGATTTCGATGCTTCACTTCAGGTTTACTGTATCCCTCTGACCTTCTTATTGACGATGAAACACAGAAAATGCATCGGAATTAAATACAAAAGGCACAATGCCGACTTAAGTACAAGAAGACTGACTCTTCTTACTGTCTCTGTTTTGAAGCATTCCTGTGACACTAGTTATAGATTCCGATGCTTCACTTCCGGTTTACTCTATCCCTCTGACCTTCTTATTGTCGATGAAACACAGAAATTGCATCCGAAGTAAATACAAAAGGCACAATGGCAACTTAAGTACAAGAAGACTGAGTCTTCGTACTGACTATGATTTGAACCATTCCTGTGACACTAGTTATAGATTACGATGATTCATTTCAGGTTTACTGTATCCCTTGGACGTTCTTATTGACGATGAAACACAGAAATTGCATCGGAATTAAATAGAAAAGGCACAAAGCCGACTTGAGTACAAGAAGGCTGAGTCTTCTTACTGACTATGTTTGGAACCATTCCTTTAACACTAGTTATAAATTCCGATGCTTCACTTCAGGTTTACTGTATCCCTCTAACTTTCATATTGACGATGAAACACAGATATTGCATCGGAATTAAATAGGAAAGGCACAGTGCCGGCTTAAGTACAAGAAGACTGACTCTTCTTACTGACTATGTTTTGAAGCATTCCTGTGACACTAGTTAGAGATTCCGATGCTTCACTTCTGGTTTACTGTATCCCTCTGACCGTCTTATTGACGATGAAACACAGAAAATGCATCGGATTTAAATAGAAAAGGCACAATGCCGACTTAAGTACAAGAAGACTGACTCTTCTTATTGTCTATGTTTTGATCCATTCCTGTGATACTAGTTATACTTTCCGATGCATCACTTCAGGTTTACTGTATACCTTGGACCTTCTTATTGACGATGAAACACAGAAATTGCATCGGAATTAAATAGAAATGGCGCAATGCCGACTTAAGTACAGGAAGACTGAATCTTCTTACTGTCTATGTTTTCAACCATTCCTGTGACGCTAGTTACAGATTCCGATGCTTCACTATAGGGTTACTGTATCCCTCTGACCTTCTTATTGACGATGAAACACAGAAATTGCATCGGAATTAAATAGAAATCGCACAATGCCGACTTAAGTAAAAGAAGACTGACTCTTCATACTGTCTATGTTTTGAACCATTCCTGTGGCACTAGTCATAGATTCCGATGCTTCACTTCAGGTTTACTGTATCCCTTGGAGCTTCTTATTGACGATGAAACAAAGAAATCGCATCGGAATTAAAAAGAAAAGGCACAATACCGACTTAAGTACTAGAAGACTGACTCTTCCTACTGTCTATGTTTTGAACCATTCCTGTGACACTAGTTATAGATTCCGATGCTTCTCTTCAGGTTTACTGTATCCCTCTGACCTTCTTTTTGACGACGAAACACAGAAATGGCATCGGAATTAAATAGAAAAGGCACAATTCCGACTTAAGTACAAGAAGACTGACTCTCCCTACTGTCTATGTTTTGAACCATTCCTGTGACACTAGTTATAGATTCCGATGCTTCACTTCAGGTATACTGTATCCCTCTGACCATCTTTTTGACGATGAAAACAGAAATTACATCGGAATTAAATAGAAAAGGCACAATTCCGACTTAAGTACAAGAAGACTGACTCTCCCTACTGTCTATGTTTTGAACCATTCCTGTGACACTAGTTATAGATTCCGATGCTTCACTTCAGGTATACTGTATCCCTCTGACCATCTTTCTGACGATGAAAACAGAAATTACATCGGAATTAAATACAAAAGGCACAATGCTGACTTAAGTACAAGAAGACTGACTCTTCTTACTGTCTATGTTTTGATCCATTCCTGGGACACTAGTTATAGGTTCCGATGCGTCACTTCAGTTTTACTGTATCCCTTGGACCTTCTTATTGACGATGAAACACAGAAATTGCATCGGAATTAAATACAAAATGCACAATGCCGACTTAAGTACAAGACGGACGACTCTTCTTACTGACTGTTTTGAACCATTCCTGTGTAACTAGTTATAGATTCCGATGCTTCACTTCAGGTTCACTGTATCCCTCTGACCTTCGTATTGACGATGAAACACTCAAATTGCATCGGAATTAAATAGAAAAGGCACAATGCCAACTTAGGTATGAGAAGACTGACTCTTCTTACTGACTGTTTTGAACCATTCCTCTGACACTAGTTATAGAGTCCGATGCTTCACTTCAGGTTTACAGTAACCCTCTGACCTTCTTATTGACGATGAAACACAGAAATTGCATCGGAATTAAATACAAAATGCACAATGCCGACTTAAGTACAAGAAGACTGACACTTCTTGTTGTCTTTGTTTTGAACCATTCCTGTGACACTAGTTATAGATTCCGATGCTTCACTTCATGTAAACTGTATCCCTTGGACCATCTTATTGACGATGAAACACAGAAATTGCATCGGAATTAAATACGAAAGGCACAATGCCGACTTAAGTACAAGAAGACTGACTCTTCGTACTGCCAATGTTATTAACCATTCCTGTGACACTAGTTATAGATTCGTATGATTCACTTCAGGTTTACTGCATTCTTTGGACCTTCTTATTTACGATGAAACACAGAAATTGCATCGGAATTACATTGAAAAGGCACAATGCCGACTTAAGAACAAGAAGACTGACTCTTCTTACGGACTATGTTTGCAACCATTCCTGTGACACTAGTTATAGATTCCGATGCTTCACTTCAGGTTTACTGTATCCCTCTGACCTTCTTATTGACGATGAAACACAGATATTGCATCGGAATTAAATAGAAACGGCACAATGTCGACTTAAGTACAAGAACACTGACTCTTCTTACTGACTATGTTTGGAACCATTCCTGTGACACTAGTTATAGATTCCGATGCTTCACTTCAGGTTTACTGTATCCCTCTGACCTTCTTATTGACGATGAAACACAGAAAATGCATCGGAATTAAATACAAAAGGCACAATGCCGACTTAAGTACAAGAAGACTTTCTCTTCTTACTGACTATTTTGAACCATTCCTGTGACACTAGTTATAGATTCCGATGTTTCACTTCAGGGTAACTGTATCCCTCTGACCTTCTTATTGACGATGAAACACAGTAATTGCATCGGAATTAAATACGAAAGGTACAATGCCGACTTAAGTACACGAAGACTGACTCTTCTTACTGTCTCTGTTTTGATCCATTCCTGTGACACTAGTTATAGATTCCGATGCTTCACTTCCGGTTTACTGTATCCCTCTGACCTTCTTATTGTCGATGAAACACAGAAATTGCATCCGAATTAAATACAAAAGGCGCAATGCCGACATAAATACAAGAAGACTGAGTCTTCGTACTGACTATGTTTTGAACCATTCCTGTGACACTAGTTATAGATTACGATGATTCATTTCAGGTTTACTGTATCCCTTGGACCTTATTATTGACGATGAAACACAGAAATTGCATCGGAATTAAATAGAAAAGGCACAAAGCCGACTTGAGTACAAGAAGACTGAGTCTTCTTACAGACTATGTTTGGAACCAAACCTGTGACACTAGTTATAGATTCCGATGCTTCACTTCAGGTTTACTGTATCCCTCTAACCTTCATATTGACGATGAAACACAGATATGGCATCGGAATTAAATAGGAAAGGCACAATGCCGACTTAACTACAAGAAGACTGACTCTTCTTACTGTCTATGTTTTCAACCATTCCTGTGACACTAGTTATAGATTCCGATGCTTCACTTCAGGTTTACTGTATCCCTCTGACCCTCTTTATGACGATGAAACACAGAAATGGCATCGGAATTAAATAGAAAAGGCACAGTGCCGACTTAAGTATAAGAAGACTGACTCTTCTTACTGACTGTTTTGATCCATTCCTCTGACACTTGTTATAGATTCCGATGCTTCACTTCAGGTTTACTGTAACCCTCTGATCTTCTTATTGACGATGAAACACAGAAATTGCATCGGAATTAAACACAAAAGGCACAATGCCGACTTAAGTACAAGAAGACTGACACTTCTTTTTGTCTTTGTTTTGAACCATTCCTGTGACACTAGTTATAGATTCCGATGCTTCACTTCATGTTTACTGTATCCCTTGGACCTTCTTATTGACGATGAAACACAGAAATAGCATCGGAATTAAATACAAAAGGCACAATGCCGACTTGAGTACAAGAAGACTGACCCTTCTTCCTGTCTATGTTTTGAACCATTCCTGTGACACTATTTCTAGCTTCCGATGTTTCACTTCAGGTTTACTGTATCCCTCTGACCTTCTTATTGACGATGAAACACAGAAAGTGCATCGGAATTAAATACAAAAGGCACAATGCCGACTTAAGTACAAGAAGACTGACACTTCTTTTTGTCTTTGTTTTGAACCATTCCTGTGACATTAGTTATAGATTCCGATGCTTCACTTCATGTTTACTGTATCCCTCTGACCTTCATATTGACGATGAAACACAGATATTGCATCGGAATTAAATAGAAAAGGGACAATGCCGACTTAAGTACAAGAACACTGACTCTTCTTACTGACTATGTTTGGAACCATTCCTGTGACACTAGTTATAGATTCCGATGCTTCACTTCAGGTTTACTGTATCCCTCTGACCTTCTTATTGACGATGAAACACAGAAATTGCATCGGAATTAAATAGAAAAGTCACAATGCCGACTTAAGTACAAGAAGACTGACTCTTCTTACTGACTATGTTTCGAACCATTCCTGTGACACTAGTTATAGATTCTGATGCTTCACTTCAGGTTTACTGTATCCCTCTGACCTTCTTATTGACGATGAAACACAGAAATTGCATCGGAAATAAATAGAAAAGGCACAATGCCGACTTAAAGTACAAGAAGACTGACTCTTATTACTGTCTATGTTTTAAACCATTCCTGTGACACTAGTCATAGATTCCGATGCTTCACTCCAGGTTTACTGTATCCCTTGGACCTTCTTATTGACGATGAAACACAGAAATTGCATCGGAATTAAATAGAAAAGGCACAATGCCGTCTTAAGTACAAGAAGACTGACTCTTCTTACTGTCTATGTTTTGAACCATTCTTGTGACACTAGTTATAGATTCCGATGCTTCGCTTCAGGATTTCTGTATCCCTCTGACCTTCTTATTGACGATGAAACACAGAAATTGCATCTGAATTATACACAAAAGGCACAATGCCGACTTCAGTACAAGAAGACTGACTCTTCTTACTGTCTCTGTTTTGAACCATTCCTGTGACACTAGTTGTAGATTCCGATGCTTCACTTCCGGTTTACTGTATCCCTTTGACCTTCTTATTGTCGATGAAACACAGAAATTGCATACGAATTAAATACAAAAGGCACAATGCCGACTTAAGTACAAGAAGACTGAGTCTTCCTACTGACTATGTTTTGAACCATTCCTGTGACACTAGTTATAGTTTACGATGATTCATTTCAGGTTTACTGTATCCCTTGGACCTTCTTATTGACGATAAAACACAGAAATTGCATCGGAATTATATAGAAAAATCACAAAGCCGACTTGAGGACAAGAAGACTGAGTCTTCTTACTGACTTTGTTTGGAACCATTCCTGTGACACTAGTTATAGATTCCGAATCTTCACTTCAGGATTACTGTATCCCTCTAACCTTCATATTGACGATGAAACACAGATATTGCATCGGAATTAAATAGGAAAGGCACAATGCCGACTTAAGTACAAGAAGACTGACTCTTCTTACTGACTATGTTTTGAACCATTCCTGTGACACTAGTTATAGATTCCGATGCTTCACTTCTGGTTTACTGTATCACTCTGACCTTCTTATTGACGGTGAAACACAGAAAATGCATCGGATTTAAATTGAAAAGGCACAATGCCGACTTAAGTACAAGAAGACTATCTCTTCTTATTGTCTATGTTTTGATCCTTTCCTGTGATACTAGTTATAGTTTCCGATGCTTCACTTCAGGTTTACTGTATACCTTGGACCTTCTTATTGACGATGAAACACAGAAATTGCATCGGAATTAAATAGAAAAGGCGCAATGCCGACTTAACTACAAGAAGACTGACTCTTCTTACTGTCTATGTTTTCAACCATTCCTGTGACGCTAGTTACAGATTCCGATGCTTCACTTTAGGGTTACTGTATCCCTCTGACCTTCTTATTGACGATGAAAAACAGAAATTGCATCGGAATTAAATAGAAAAGGCACAATACCAACTTAAGTACTAGAAGACTGAATCTTCATACTGTCTATGTTTGAACCATTCCTGTGATACTAGTTATAGATTCCGATGCTTCACTTCAGGTTTACTGTATCCCTCTGACCCTCTTTATGACGATGAAACACAGAAATGGCATCGGAATTAAATAGAAAAGGCACAGTGCCGACTTAAGTATAAGAAGACTGACTCTTCTTACTGACTGTTTTGATCCATTCCTCTGACACTTGTTATAGATTCCGATGCTTCACTTCAGGTTTACTGTAACCCTCTGATCTTCTTATTGAGGATGAAACACAGAAATTGCATCGGAATTAAGTACAAAAGGCACAATGCCGACTTAAGTACAAGAAGACTGACACTTCTTTTTGTCTTTGTTTTGAACCGTTCCTGTGACACTAGTTATAGATTCCGGTGCTTCACTTCATGTTTACTGTATCCCTTGGACCTTCTTATTGACGATGAAACACAGAAATTGCATCGTAATTAAATACAAAAGGCACAATGCCGACTTAAGTACAAGAAGACTGACCCTTCTTCCTGTCTATGTTTTGAACCATTCCTGTGACACTATTTCTAGCTTCCGATGCTTCACTTCAGGTTTACTGTATCCCTCTGACCTTCTTATTGACGATGAAACACAGAAATTGCATCGGAATCAAATACAAAAGGCACAATGCCGACTTAAGTACAAGAAGACTGACACTTCTTTTTGTCTTTGTTTTGAACCATTCCTGTGACACTAGTTATAGATTCCGATGCTTCACTTCATGTTTACTGTATCCCTCTGACCTTCTTATTGACGATGAAACACAGATATTGCATCGGAATTAAATAGAAAAGGGACAATGCCGACTTATGTACAAGAACACTGACTCTTCTTACTGACTATGTTTGGAACCATTCCTGTGACACTAGTTATAGATTCCGATGCTTCACTTCAGGTTTACTGTATCCCTCTGACCTTCTTATTGACGATGAAACACAGAAATTGCATCGGAATTAAATAGAAAAGTCACAATGCCGACTTAAGTACAAGACGACTGACTCTTCTTACTGACTATGTTTCGAACCATTCCTGTGACACTAGTTATAGATTCTGATGCTTCACTTCAGGTTTACTGTATCCCTCTGACCTTCTTATTGACGATGAAACATAGAAATTGCATCGGAATTAAATAGAAAAGGCACAATGCCGACTTAAAGTACAAGCAGACAGACTCTTATTACTGTCTATGTTTTGAACCATTTCTGTGACACTAGTCATAGATTCCGATGCTTCACTCCAGGTTTACTGTATCCCTTGGACCTTCTTATTGACGATGAAACACAGAAATCGCATCGGAATTAAATAGAAAAGGCACAATGCCGACTTAAGTACAAGAAGACTGACTCTTCTTACTGTCTATGTTTTGAACCATTCTTGTGACACTAGTTATAGATTCCGATGCTTCACTTCAGGTTTTCTGTATCCCTCTGACCATCTTATTGACGATGAAACACAGAAATTGCATCTGAATTATATACAAAAGGCACAATGCCGACTTAAGTACAAGAAGACTGACTCTTCTTACTGTCCCTGTTTTGAACCATTCCTGTGACACTAGTTATCGATTCCGATGCTTCACTTCCGGTTTACTGTTTCCCTCTGACCTTCTTATTGTCGATGAAACACAGAAATTGCATACGAATTAAATACAAAAGGCACAATGCCGACTTAAGTACAAGAAGACTGAGTCTTCGTACTGACTATGTTTGGAACCATTCCTGTGACACTAGTTATAGATTACGATGATTCATTTCTGGTTTACTGTATCCCTTGGACCTTCTTATTGACGATGAAACACAGAAATTGCATCGGAATTATATAGAAAAATCACAAAGCCGACTTGAGGACAAGAAGACTGAGTCTTCTTACTGACTTTGTTTGGAACCATTCCTCTGACACTAGTTATAGATTCCGAATCTTCACTTCAGGATTACTGTAACCCTCTAACCTTCATATTGACGATGAAACACAGATATTGCATCGGAATTTAATAGGAAAGGCACAATGCCGACTTAAGTACAAGAAGACTGACTCTTCTTACTGACTATGTTTTGAACCATTCCTGTGACACTAGTTATAGATTCCGATGCTTCACATCTGGTTTACTGTATCCCTCTGACCTTCTTATTGACGATGAAACACAGAAAATGCATCGGATTTAAATAGAAAAGGCACAATGCCGACTTAAGTACAAGAAGACTATCTCTTCTTATTGTCTATGTTTTGATCCATTCCTGAGATACTAGTTATAGTTTCCGATGCTTCACTTCAGGTTTATTGTATACCTTGGACCTTCTTATTGACGATGAAACACAGAAATTGCATCGGAAGTAAATAGAAAAGGCGCAATGCCGACTTAAGTACAAGAAGACTGACTCTTCTTACTGTCTACGCTTTCAACCATTCCTGTGACGCTAGTTACAGATTCCGATGCTTAACTTTAGGGTTACTGTATCCCTCTGACCTTCTTATTGACGATGAAACACAGAAATTGCATCGGAATTAAATAGAAATGGCACAATGCCGACTTAAGTACAAGAAGACTGACTCTTCATACTGTCTATGTTTTGAACCATTCCTGTGACACTAGTTATAGATTCCGATGCTTCACTTCAGGTTTACTGTATCCCTTGGACCTTCTTATTGACGATGAAACAAAGAAATCGCGTCGGAATTAAATAGAAAAGGCACAATACCGACTTAAGTACTAGAAGACTGACTCTTCTTACTGTTTATGTTTTGAACCAGTCCTGTGACACTAGTTATAGATTCCGATGCTTCACTTCAGGTTTACTGTATCCCTCTGACCTTCTTATTGACGATGAAACACAGAAATGGCATCGGAATTAAATAGAAAAGGCACAATGCCGACTTAAGTACAAGAAGACTGACACTTCTTTTTGTCTTTGTTTTGAACCATTCCTGTGACACTAGAGACTCAGATGCTTCACTTCATGTTTACTGTACCCCTTGGACCTTCTTATTGACGATGAAACACAGAAATTGCATCGGAATTAAATACAAAAGGCACAATGCCGACTTAAGTACAAGAAGACTGACCCTTCTTCCTGTCTATGTTTTGAACCATTCCTGTGACACTAGTTCTAGCTTCCGATGCTTCACTTCAGGTTTACTGTATCCATCTGACCTTCTTATTGACAATGAAACACAGAAATTGCATCGGAATTAAATACGAAAGGCACAATGCCGACTTAAGTACAAAAGGACTGACTCTTTGTACTGACAATGTTTGAACTATTCCTGTGACACTAGTTATAGATTCGTATGATTCACTTCAGGTTTACTGTATCCTTTGGACATTCTTATTTACGATGAAACACAGAAATTGCATCGGAATTAAATTGAAAAGGCACAACGCCGACATAAGGACAAGAAGCCTGACTCTTCTTACGGACTATGCTTGGAAACATTCCTGTGACACAAGTTATAGATTCCGATGCTTCACTTCAGGTTTACTGTATCCCTCTGACCTTCTTATTGACTATGAAACACAGATATTGCATCGGAATTAAATAGAAAAGGCCCAATGCCGACTTAAGTACAAGAAGACTGACTCTTCCTACTGTCTATGTTTTGAACCATTCCTGTGACACTAGTTATAGATTCCGATGCATCACTTCATGTTTACTGTATCCCTTGGACATTCTTATTGACGACGAAACACAGAAATTGCATCGGAATTAAATACAAAAGCTCAATGTCGACTTAAGTACAAGAAGACTGACCCTTCTTATTGTCTATGTTTTGAACCATTCCTGTGACACTAGTTATAGATTCCGATAATTTACTTCAGGTTAACTGTATTCTTTGGACCTTCTTATTTACGATGAAACACAGATATTGCATCGGAATTAAATAGAAAAGTCACAATGCCGACTTAAGTACAAGAAGACTGACTCTTCTTACTGTCTATGTTTTGAAGCATTCCTGTGACACTAGTCATAGATTCCGATGCTTCACTCCAGGTTTACTGTATCCCTTGGACCTTCTTATTGACGATGAAACACAGAAGTTGCAACGGAATTAAATAGAAAAGGCACAATGCCGACTTAAGTACAAGAAGACTGACTCTTCTTACTGTCTATGTTTTGAACCATTCTTATGACACTAGTTATAGATTCCGATGCTTCACTTCAGGTTTACTGTATCCCTCTGACCTTCTTATAGACGATGAAACACAGATATTGCATCGGAATTAAATAGAAAAGGCACAATGCTGACTTAAGTACAAGAACACTGACTCTTCTTACTGACTATGTTTGGAACCATTCCTGTGACACTAGTTATAGATTCCGATGCTTCACTTCAGGTTTACTGTATCCCTCTGACCTTCTTATTGACGATGAAACACAGAAAATGCATCGGAATTAAATACAAAAGGCACAATGCCGACTTAATTACAAGAAGACTGACTCTTCTTACTGACTGTTTTGAACCATTCCTGTGACACTAGTTATAGATTCCGATGCTTCACTTCAGGGTTACTGTATCCCTCTGACATTCTTATTGACGATGAAACACAGAAATTGCATCGGAATTAAATACAAAAGGCACAATGCCGACTTAAGTACAAGAAGACTGACTCTTCTTACTGTCTCTGTTTTGAACCATTCCTGTGACACTAGTTATAGATTCCGATGCTTCACTTCCGGTTTACTGTATCCCTCTGACCATCTTATTGCCGATGAAACACAGAAATTGCATCCGAATTAAATACAAAAGGCACAATGCCGACTTAAGTACAAGAAGACTGAGTCTTCGTACTGACTATGTTTTGAACCATTCCTGTGTCACTAGTTATAGATTACTATGATTCATTTCAGGTTTACTGTATCTCTTGGACCTTTTTATTGACGATGAAACACAGAAATTGCATCGGAATTAAATACAAAAGGCACAATGCCGACTTAAGTACAAGAAGACTGACTCTTCTTACTGTCTATGTTTTGAACCATTCCTGTGACACTAGTCATAGATTCCGATGCTTCACTTCAGGTTTGCTGTATCCCTTGGACCTTCTTATTGACGATGAAACACAGAAGTTGCAACGGAATGAAATAGAAAAGGCACAATGCCGACTTAAGTACAAGAAGACTGACTCTTCTTACTGTCTATGTTTTGAACCATTCCCGTGACACTAGTCATAGATTCCGATGCTTCACTCCAGGTTTACTGTATCCCTTGGACCTTCATATTGACGATGAAACACAGAAGTTGCAACGGAATTAAATAGAAAAGGCACAATGTCGACTTAAGTACAAGAAGACTGACTCTTCTTACACCCTATGTTTTGAACCATATTTGTGACACTAGTAATAGATTCCGATGCTTCACTTCAGGTTTACTGTATCCCTCTGACCTTCTTATTGACGATGAAACACAGATATTGCATCGGAATTAAATAGAAAAGGCACAATGCCGACTTAAGTACAAGAACACTGACTCTTCTTACTGACTATGTTTGGAACCATTCCTGTGACACTAGTTATAGATTCCGATGCTTCACTTCAGGTTTACTGTATCCCTCTGACCTTCTTATTGACGATGAAACACAGAAAATGCATCGGAATTAAATACAAAAGGCACAATGCCGACTTAAGTACAAGAAGACTGATTCTTCTTACTGACTTTTTTGAACCATTCCTGTGACACTAGTTATAGATTCCGATGCTTCACTTCAGGGTTACTGTATCCCTCTGACCTTCTTATTGACGATGAAACACAGAAATTGCATCGGAATTATATACAAAAGGCACAATGCCGACTTAGGTACAAGAAGTCTGACTCTTCTTACTGTCTCTGTTTTGAACCATTCCTGTGACACTAGTTATAGATTCCGATGCTTCACTTCCGGGTTACTGTATCCCTCTGACCTTCTTATTGTCGATGAAACACAGAAATTGCATCCGAATTTAATACAAAAGGCACAATGCCGACTTAAGTACAAGAAGACTGAGTCTTCGTACTGACTATAATTTGAACCATTCCTGTGACACTAGTTATAGATTACGATGATTCATTTCAGGTTTAATGTATCCCTTGGACCTTTTTATTGACGATGAAACACAGAAACTGCATCGGAATTAAATACAAAAGGCACAATGCCAACTTAAGTACAAGAAGACTGACTCTTCTTACTGACTGTTTTCAACCATTAGTGTGACACTAGTTATAGATTCCGATGCTTCACTTCAGGATTACTGTATCCCTCTAACCTTCATATTGACGATGAAACACAGATATTGCATCGGAATTAAAGAGGAAAGGCACAATGCCGACTTAAGTACAAGAAGACTGACTCTTCTTACTGACTATGCTTTGAACCATTCCTGTGACACAAGTTATAGATTCCGATGCTTCACTTCTGGTTTACTGTATCCCTCTGACCTTCTTATTGACGATGAAACACAGAAAATGCATCGGATTTAAATAGAAAAGGCACAATGCCGACATAAGTACAAGAAGACTGACTTTTCATAATGTCTATGTTTTGAACCATTCCTGTGACACTAGTTATAGATTCCGATGCTTCACTTCAGGTTTACTGTATCCCTTGGACCTTCTTATTGACGATGAAACAAAGAAATCGCATCGGAATTAAATAGAAAAGGCACAATACCGACTTAAGTACTAGAAGACTGACTCTTCCTACTGTCTATCATTTAAACCATTCCTGTGACACTAGTTATTAATTCCGATGCTTCACTTCAGGGTTACTGTATCCCTCTGACCTTCTTATTGACGATGAAACACAGAAATTGCATCGGAATTAAATACAAAAGGCACAATGCCGACTTAAGTACAAGAAGACTAACACTTTTTAGTGTCCATGTTTTGAACCATTTCTGTGACACTAGTTATAGATTCCGATGCTTCACTCCAGGTTTACTGTATCCCTTGGACCTTCTTATTGACGATGAAACAAAGAAATTGCATCGGAATTAAATACAAACGGCACAATGCAGACTTAAGTACAAGAAGACAGACTCTTCTTACTGTCTATATTTTGAACCATTCCTGTGACGCTAGGTACAGATTCCGATGCTTCACGTCAGGTTTACTGTATCCTTCTGACCTTCTTGTTGACGATGAAACACAGAAGTTGTATCGGAATTAAATAGAAAAGGCCCAATGCCGACTTAAGTACAAGAAGACTGACTCTTCCTACTGTCTATGATTTGAACCATTCCTGTTACACTAGTTATAGATTCCGATGCTTCACTTCATGTTTACTGTATCCCTTGGACATTCTTATTGACGACGAAACACAGCAATTGCATCGGAATTAAATACAAAAGGCTCAATGTCGACTTAAGTACAAGAAGACTGACCCTTCTTACTGTCTATGTTTTGAACCATTCCTGTGACACTAGTTATAGATTCCGATAATTTACTCCAGGTTTACTGTATTCTTTGGACCTTCTTATTTACGATGAAACACAGATATTGCATCGGAATTAAATAGAAAAGGCACAATGCCGACTTAAGAACAAGCGACTAACACTTCTTACTGACTATGATTTCAACAATTCCTGTGGCACTAATTATAGATTCCAATGATTCACTTCAGGTTTACAGTATCCCTCTGACCCTCTAATTGACGATGAAACACACAAATTTCATCGGAATTAAATAGAAAAGGCACAATGCCGACTTAAGTACAAGAGGACTGACTCTTCTTACTGACTATGTTTGGAACCATTCTTGTGACACTAGCTATAGATTCGGATGCTTCACTTCAGGTTTACTGTATCCCTCTGACCTTCTTATTGACGATGAAACACAGAAATTGCATCGGAATTAAACAGATAAGTCACAATGCCGACTTAAGTACAAGAAGACTGACTCTTCTTACTGTCTATGTTTTGAACCATTCCTGTGACACTTGTCATAGTTTCCGATGCTTCACTTCAGGTTTACTGTATCCCTTGGACCTTCTTATTGACGATGATACACAGAAGTTGCAACGGAATTAAGTAGAAAAGGCACAATGCCGACTTAAGTACAAGAACACTGACTCTTCTTATTGTCTATGTTTTGAACCATTCTTGTGACACTAGTTATAGATTCCGATGCTTCACTTCAGGTCTTCAGTATCCCTCTGACCATCTTATTGACGATGAAACACAGAAATTGCATCGGAATTAAATAGAAAAGGCACAAAGCCGACTTGAGTACAAGAAGGCTGAGTCTTCTTACTGACTATGTTTGGAACCATTCCTATGACACTAGTTATAAATTCCGAGGCTTCACTTCAGGTTTACTGTATCCCTCTAACCTTCATATTGACGATGAAACACAGATATTGCATCGGAATTAAATAGGAAAGGCACAGTGCCGGCTTAAGTACAAGAAGACTGACTCTTCTTACTGACTATGTTTTGAACCATTCCTGTGACACTAGTTATAGATTCCGATGCTTCACTTCTGGTTTACTGTATCCCTCTGACCGTCTTATTGACGATGAAACACAGAAAATGCATCGGATTTAAATAGAAAAGGCACAATGCCGACTTAAGTACAAGAAGACTGACTCTTCTTATTCTCTATGCTTTGATCCATTCCTGTGATACTAGTTATACTTTCCGATGCTTCACTTCAGGTTTACTGTATACCTTGGACCTTCTTATTGACGATGAAACACAGAAATTGCATCGGAATTAAATAGAAATGGCGCAATGCCGACTTAAGTACAAGAAGACTGAATCTTCTTACTGTCTATGTTTTCAATCATTCCTGTGACACTAGTCATAGATTCCGATGCTTCACTTCAGGTTTACTGTATCCCTTGGAGCTTCTTATTGACGATGAAACAAAGAAATCGCATCGGAATTAAATAGAAAAGGCACAATACCGACTTAAGTACTAGAAGACTGACTCTTCCTACTGTCTATGTTTTGAACCATTCCTGTGACACTAGTTATAGATTCCGATGCTTCTCTTCAGGTTTACTGTATCCCTCTGACCTTCTTTTTGACGACGAAACACAGAAATGGCATCCGAATTAAATAGAAAAGGCACAATTCCGACTTAAGTACAAGAAGACTGACTCTCCCTACTGTCTATGTTTTGAACCATTCCTGTGACACTAGTTATAGATTCCGATGCTTCACTTCAGGTTTACTGTATCCCTCTGACCATCTTTTTGACGATGAAAACAGAATTTACATCGGAATTAAATACAAAAGGCACAATGCCGACTTAAGTACAAGAAGACTGACTCTTCTTACTGTCTATGTTTTGATCCATTCCTGGGACACTAGTTATAGATTCCGATGCGTCACTTCAGTTTTACTGTATCCCTTGGACCTTCTTATTGACGATGAAACACAGAAATTGCATCGGAATTAAATACAAAATGCACAATGCCGACTTAAGTACAAGATGGACGACTCTTCTTACTGACTGTTTTGAACCATTCCTGTGACACTAGTTATAGATTCCGATGCTTCACTTCAGGTTCACTGTATCCCTCTGACCTTCGTATTGACGATGAAACACTGAAATTGCATCGGAATTAAATAGAAAAGGCACAATGCCAACTTAAGTATGAGAAGACTGACTCTTCTTACTGACTGTTTTGAACCATTCCTCTGACACTAGTTATAGATTCCGATGATTCACTTCAGGTTTACAGTAACCCTCTGACCTTCTTATTGACGATGAAACACAGAAATTGCATCGGAATTAAATACAAAATGCACAATGCCGACTTAAGTACAAGAAGACTGACACTTCTTGTTGTCTTTGTTTTGAACCATTCCTGTGACACTAGTTCTAGATTCCGATGCTTCACTTCAGGTTTGCTGTATCCCTCTGACCGTCTTATTGACGATGAAACACAGAAATTGCATCGGAATTAAATACAAAAGGCACAATGCCGACTTAAGTACAAGAAGACTGACTCTTCGTACTGCCAATGTTTTTAACCATTCCTGTGACACTAGTTATAGATTCGTATGATTCACTTCAGGTTTACTGTATCCTTTGGACCGTCTTATTTACGATGAAACACAGAAATTGCATCGGAATTACATTGAAAAGGCACAATGCCGACTTAAGAACAAGAAGACTGACTCTTCTTACGGACTATGTTTGGAACCATTCCTGTGACACTAGTTATAGATTCCGATGCTTCACTTCAGGTTTACTGTATCCCTCTGACCTTCTTATTGACGATGAAACACAGATATTGCATCGGAATTAAATATAAACGGCACAATGTCGACTTAAGTACAAGAACACTGACTCTTCTTACTGACTATGTTTGGAACCATTCCTGTGACACTAGTTATAGATTCCGATGCTTCACTTCAGGTTTACTGTATCCCTCTGACCGTCTTAATGACGATGAAACACAGAAAATGCATCGGAATTAAATACAAAAGGCACAATGCCGACTTAAGTACAAGAAGACTTTCTCTTCTTACTGACTACTTTGAACCATTCCTGTGACACTAGTTATAGATTCCGATGTTTCACTTCAGGGTAACTGTATCCCTCTGACCTTCTTATTGACGATGAAACACAGAAATTGCATCGGAATTAAATACAAAATGCACAATGCCGACTTAAGTACAAGAAGACTGACTCTTCTTACTGTCTCTGTTTTGATCCATTCCTGTGACACTAGTTATAGATTACGATGGTTCATTTCAGGTTTACTGTATCCCTTGGACCTTCTTATTGACGATGAAACACAGAAATTGCATCGGAATTAAATAGAAAAGGCACAAAGCCGACTTGAGTACAAGAAGACTGAGTCTTCTTACTGACTATATTTGGAACCATTCCTGTGACACTAGTTATAGATTCCGATGCTTCACTTCAGGTTTACTGTATTCCTCTAACCTTCATATTGATGATGAAACACAGATATGGCATCGGAATTAAATAGGAAAGGCACAATGCCGGCTTAAGTAAAAGAAGACTGACTCTTCTTACTGACTATGTTTTGAACCATTCCTGTGACACTAGTTATAGATTCCGATGCTTCACTTCTGGTTTACTGTATCCCTATGACCGTCTTATTGACGATGAAACACAGAAAATGCATCGGATTTAAATAGAAAAGGAACAATGCCGACTTAAGTACAAGAAGACTGACTCTTCTTATTGTCTATGTTTTGATCCATTCCTGTGATACTAGTTATAGTTTCCGATGCTTCACTTCAGGTTTACTGTATACCTTGGACCTTCTTATTGACGATGAAACACAGAAATTGCATCGGAATTAAATAGAAAAGGCGCAATGCCGACTTAACTACAAGAAGACTGACTCTTCTTACTGTCTATGCTTTCAACCATTCCTGTGACGCTAGTTACGTATTCCGATGCTTAACTTTAGGGTTATTGTATCCCTCTGACCTTCTTATTGACGATGGAACACAGAAATTGCATCGGAATTAAATAGAAATGGCACAATGCCGACTTAAGTACAAGAAGACTGACTCTTCTTACTGACTGTTTTGATCCATTCCTCTGACACTTGTTATAGATTCCGATGCTTCACTTCAGGTTTACTGTAACCCTCTGATCTTCTTATTGACGATGAAACACAGAAATTGCATCGGAATTAAATACAAAAGGCACAATGCCGACTTGAGTACAAGAAGACTGACCCTTCTTCCTGTCTATGTTTTGAACCATTCCTGTGACACTATTTCTAGCTTCCGATGCTTCACTTCAGGTTTACTGTATTCCTCTGACCTTCTTATTGATGATGAAACACAGAAATTGCATCGGAATTAAATACAAAAGGCACAATGCCGACTTAAGTACAAGAAGACTGACACTTCTTTTTGTCTTTGTTTTGAACCATTCCTGTGACACTAGTTATAGATTCCGATGCTTCACTTCATGTTTACTGTATCCCTCTGACCTTCTTATTGACGATGAAACACAGATATTGCATCGGAATTAAATAGAAAAGGGACAATGCCGACTTAAGTACAAGAACACTGACTCTTCTTACTGACTATGTTTGGAACCATTCCTGTGACACTAGTTATAGATTCCGATGCTTCACTTCAGGTTTACTGTAACCCTCTGACCTTCTTATTGACGATGAAACACAGAAATTGCATCGGAATTAAATAGAAAAGTCACAATGCCGACTTAAGTACAAGAAGACTGACTCTTCTTACTGACTATGTTTCGAACCATTCCTGTGACACTAGTTATAGATTCTGATGCTTCACTTCAGGTTTACTGTATCCCTCTGACCTTCTTATTGACGATGAAACACAGAAATTGCATCGGAAATAAATAGAAAAGGCACAATGCCGACTTAAAGTACTAGAAGACTGACTCTTATTACTGTCTATGTTTTGAACCATTCCTGTGACACTAGTCATAGATTCCGATGCTTCACTCCAGGTTTACTGTATCCCTTGGACCTTCTTATTGACGATGAAACACAGAAATTGCATCGGAATTAAATAGAAAAGGCACAATGCCGACTTAAGTACAAGAAGACTGACTCTTCTTACTGTCTATGTTTTGAACCATTCTTGTGACACTAGTTATAGATTCCGATGCTTCACTTCAGGTTTTCTGTATCCCTCTGACCTTCTTATTGACGATGAAACACAGAAATTGCATCTGAATTATATACAAAAGGCACAATGCCGACTTAAGTAAAAGAAGACTGACTCTTCTTACTGTCTCTGTTTTGAACCATTCCTGTGACACTAGTTATAGATTCCGATGCTTCACTTCCGGTTTACTGTATCCCTTTGACCTTCTTATTGTCGATGAAACACAGAAATTGCATACGAATTAAATACAAAAGGCACAATGCCGACTTAAGTACAAGAAGACTGAGTCTTCCTACTGACTGTGTTTTGAACCATTCCTGTGACAATAGTTATAGATTACGATGATTCATTTCAGGTTTACTGTATCCCTTGGACCTTCTTATTGACGATGAAACACAGAAATTGCATCGGAATTATATAGAAAAATCACAAAGCCGACTTGAGGACAAGAAGACTGAGTCTTCTTACTGACTTTGTTTGGAACCATTCCTGTGACACTAGTTATAGATTCCGGATCTTCACTTCAGGATTACTGTATCCCTCTAACCTTCATATTGACGATGAAACACAGATATTGCATCGGAATTAAATAGGAAAGGCACAATGCCGACTTAAGTACAAGAAGACTGACTCTTCTTATTGACTATGTTTTGAACCATTCCTGTGACACTAGTTATAGATTCCGATGCTTCACTCCTGGTTTACTGTATCCCTCTGACCTTCTTATTGACGATGAAACACAGAAAATGCATCGGATTTAAATAGAAAAGGCACAATGCCGACTTAAGTACAAGAAGACTATCTCTTCTTATTGTCTATGTTTTGATCCATTCCTGTGATACTAGTTATAGTTTCCGATGCTTCACTTCAGGTTTACTGTATACCTTGGACCTTCTTATTGACGATGAAACACAGAAATTGCATCGGAATTAAATACAAAAGGCGCAATGCCGACTTAACTACAAGAAGACTGACTCTTCTTACTGTCTATGTTTTCAACAATTCCTGTGACGCTAGTTACAGATTCCGATGCTTCACTTTAGGGTTACTGTATCCCTCTGACCTTCTTATTGACGATGAAACACAGAAATTGCATCGGAATTAAATAGAAATGGCACAATGCCGACTTAAGTACAATGAAGACTGACTCTTCATACTGTCTATGTTTGAAACATTCCTGTGATACTAGTTATAGATTCCGATCCTTCACTTCAGGTTTACTGTATCCCTTGAACCTTCTTATTGACGATGAAACACAGAAATTGCATCGGAATTAAATAGAAAAGGCACAATGCCGACTTAAAGTATAAGAAGACTGACTCTTATTACTGTCTATGTTTTGAACCATTCCTGTGACACTAGTCATAGATTCCGATGCTTCACTCCAGGTTTACTGTATACCTTGGACCTTCTTATTGACGATGAAACACAGAAATTGCATCGGAATTAAATAGAAAAGGCACAATGCCGACTTAAGTAGAAGAAGACTGACTCTTCTTACTGTCTATGTTTTGAACCATTCTTGTGACACTAGTTATAGATTCCGATGCTTCACTTCAGGTTTTCTGTATCCCTCTGACATTCTTATTGACGATGAAACACAGAAATTGCATCTGAATTATATACAAAAGGCACAATGCCGACTTAAGTACAAGAAGACTGACTCTTCTTACTGTCTCTGTTTTGAACCATTCCTCTGACACTAGTTATAGATTCCGATACTTCACTTCAGGTTTACTGTAACCCTCTGATCTTCTAATTGACGATGAAACACAGAAATTGCATCGGAATTAAATACAAAATGCACAATGGCGACTTAAGTACAAGAAGACTGACACTTCTTTTTGGCTTTGTTTTGAACCATTCCTGTGACACTAGTTATAGACTCAGATGCTTCACTTCATGTTTACTGTACCCCCTTGGACCTTCTTATTGACGATGAAACTCAGAAATTGCATCGGAATTAAATACAAAAGGCACAATGCCGACTTAAGTACAAGAAGACTGACCCTTCTTCCTGTCTATGTTTTGAACCATTCCTGTGACACTAGTTCTAGCTTCCGATGCTTCACTTCAGGTTTACTGTATCCATCTGACCTTCTTATTGACAATGAAACACAGAAATTGCATCGGAATTAAATACGAAAGGCACAATGCCGACTTAAGTACAAGAGGACTGACTCTTTGTACTGACAATGTTTTGAACTATTCCTGTGACACTAGTTATAGATTCGTATGATTCACTTCAGGTTTACTGTATCCTTTGGACATTCTTATTTACGATGAAACACAGAAATTGCATCGGAATTAAATTGAAAAGGCACAACGCCGACATACGAACAAGAAGCCTGACTCTTCTTACGGACTGTGCTTGGAAACATTCCTGTGACACTAGTTATAGATTGCGATGCTTCACTTCAGGTTTACTGTATCCCTCTGACCTTCTTATTGACGATGAAACACAGAAATTGCATTGGGATTAAATACAAAAGGCACAATGCCGACTTAAGTACAAGAGGACTGTCTCTTCTTACTGACTATGTTTGGAACTATTCCTGTGACACTAGTTATAGATTCGTATGATTCACTTCAGGTTTACTGTATCCTTTGGACATTCTTATTGACAATGAAACACAGAAATTGCATCGGAATTAAATACGAAAGGCACAATGCCGACTTAAGTACAAGAGGACTGACTCTTTGTACTGACAATGTTTTGAACTATTCCTGTGACACTAGTTATAGATTCGTATGATTCACTTCAGGTTTACTGTATCCTTTGGACATTCTTATTTACGATGAAACACAGAAATTGCATCGGAATTAAATTGAAAAGGCACAACGCCGACATACGAACAAGAAGCCTGACTCTTCTTACGGACTGTGCTTGGAAACATTCCTGTGACACTAGTTATAGATTGCGATGCTTCACTTCAGGTTTACTGTATCCCTCTGACCTTCTTATTGACGATGAAACACAGAAATTGCATTGGGATTAAATACAAAAGGCACAATGCCGACTTAAGTACAAGAGGACTGTCTCTTCTTACTGACTATGTTTGGAACTATTCCTGTGACACTAGTTATAGATTCGTATGATTCACTTCAGGTTTACTGTATCCTTTGGACATTCTTATTTACGATGAAACACAGAAATTGCATCGGAATTAAATTGAAAAGGCACAACGCCGACATACGAACAAGAAGCCTGACTCTTCTTACGGACTGTGCTTGGAAACATTCCTGTGACACTAGTTATAGATTGCGATGCTTCACTTCAGGTTTACTGTATCCCTCTGACCTTCTTGTTGACGATCAAACACAGATATTGCATCGGAATTAAATAGAAAAGGCCCAATGCCGACTTAAGTACAAGAAGACTGACTCTTCCTACTGTCTATGTTTTGAACCATTCCTGTGACACTAGTTATAGATTCCGATGCATCACTTCATGTTTACTGTATCCCTTGGACATTCTTATTGACGACGAAACACAGAAATTGCATCGGAATTAAATACAAAAGCTCAATGTCGACTTAAGTACAAGAAGACTGACCCTTTTTACTGCCTATGTTTTGAACCATTCCTGTGACCCTAGTTATAGATTCCGATAATTTACTTCAGGTTTACTGTATTCTTTGGACCTTCTTATTTACGATGAAACACAGATATTGCATCGGAATTAAATAGAAAAGGCACAATGCCGACTTAAGAACAAGCAGACTGACTCTTCTTACTGACTATGATTTCAACCATTCCTGTGGCACTAATTATAGATTCCAATGATTCACTTCAGGTTTACTGTATCCCTCTGACCTTCTTATTGACGATGAAACACAGAAATTACATTGGAATTAAATACAAAAGGCACAATGCCGACTTAAGTACAAGAGGACTGTCTCTTCTTACTGACTATGTTTGGAACTATTCCTGTGACACTAGTTATAGATTCCGATGCTTCACTTCGGGTTTACTGTATCCCTCTGACCTTCTTATTGACGATGAAACACAGATATTGCATCGGAATTAAATAGAAAAGTCACAATGCCGACTTAAGTACAAGAGGACTGACTCTTCTTACTGACTATGTGTTGAACCATTCCTGTGACACTAGTCATAGATTCCGATGCTTCACTCCAGTTTTACTGTATCCCTTGGACCTTCTTATTGACGATGAAACACAGATATTGCATCGGAATTAAATAGAAAAGTCACAATGCCGACTTAAGTACAAGAGCACTGACTCTTCTTACTGACTATGTGTTGAACCATTCCTGTGACACTAGTTATAGATTCCGATGCTTCACTTCAGGTTTACTGTATCCCTCTGACCTTCTTATTGACGATGACACACAGAAAATGCATCGGAATTAAATACAAAAGGCACAATGCCGACTTAATTACAAGAAGACTGACTCTTCTTACTGACTGTTTTGAACCATTCCTGTGACACTAGTCATAGATTCCGATGCTTCACTTCAGGGTTACTGTATCCCTCTGACCTTCTTATTGACGATGAAACACAGAAATTGCATCGGAATTATATACAAAAGGCACAATGCCGACTTAAGTACAAGAAGACTGACTCTTCTTACTGTCTCTGTTTTGAACCATTCCTGTGACACTAGTTATAGATTCCGATGCTTCACTTCCGGTTTACTGTATCCCTCTGACCTTCTTATTGTCGATGAAACACAGAAATTGCATCCGAATTAAATACAAAAGGCACAATGCCGACTTAAGTACTAGAAGACTGAGTCTTCGTACTGACTATGTTTTGAACCATTCCTGTGACACTAGTTATAGATTACTATGATTCATTTCAGGTTTACTGTATCCCTTGGACCTTTTTATTGACGATGAAACACAGAAATTGCATCGGAATTAAATACAAAACTCACAATGCCGACTTAAGTACAAGAAGACTGACTCTTCTTACTGTCTATGTTTTGAACCATTCCTGTGACACTAGTCATAGATTCCGATGCTTCACTTCAGGTTTGCTGTATCACTTGGACCTTCTTATTGACGATGAAACACAGAAGTTGCAACGGAATTAAATAGAAAAGGCTCAATGCCGACTTAAGTACAAGAAGACTGACTCTTCTTACTGTCTATGTTTTGAACCATTCCCGTGACACTAGTCATAGATTCCGATGCTTCACTCCAGGTTTACTGTATCCCTTGGACCTTCATATTGACGATGAAACACAGAAGTTGCAACGGAATTAAATAGAAAAGGCACAATGCCGACTTAAGTACAAGAAGACTGACTCTTCTTACTGTCTATGTTTTGAACCTTATTTGTGACACTAGTTATAGATTCCGATGCTTCACTTCAGGTTTACTGTATTCCTCTGACCTTCTTATTGACGATGAAACACAGATATTGCATCGGAATTAAATAGAAAAGGCACAATGCTGACTAAAGTACAAGAACACTGACTCTTCTTACTGACTATGTTTGGAACCATTCCTGTGACACTAGTTATAGATTCCGATGCTTCACTTCAGGTTTACTGTATCCCTCTGACCTTCTTATTGACGATGAAACACAGAAAATGCATCGGAATTAAATACAAAAGGCACAATGCCGACTTAATTACAAGAAGACTGACTCTTCTTACTGACTGTTTTGAACCATTCCTGTGACACTATTTATAGATTCCGATGCTTCACTTCAGGGTTACTGTATCCCTCTGACCTTCTTATTGACGATGAAACACAGAAATTGCATCGGAATTATATACAAAAGTCACAATGCCGACTTAAGTACAAGAAGACTGACTCTTCTTACTGTCTCTGCTTTGAACCATTCCTGTGACACTAGTTATAGATTCCGATGCTTCACTTCCGGTTTACTGTATACCTCTGACCTTCTTATTGTCGATGAAACACAGAGATTGCATCCGAATTAAATACAAAAGGCACAATGCCGACTTAAGTACTAGAAGACTGAGTCTTCGTACTGACTATGTTTTGAACCATTCCTGTGACACTAGTTATAGATTACTATGATTCATTTCAGGTTTACTGTATCCCTTGGACCTTTTTATTGACGATGAAACACAGAAATTGCATCGGTATTAAATACAAAAGGCACAATGCCGACTTAAGTACAAGAAGACTGACTCTTCTTACTGTCTATGTTTTGAACCATTCCTGTGACACTAGTCATAGATTCCGATGCTTCACTTCAGGTTTGCTGTATCCCTTGGACCTTCTTATTGACAATGAAACACAGAAGTTGCAACGGAATTAAATAGAAAAGGCACAATGCCGACTTAAGTACAAGAAGACTGACTCTTCTTACTGTCTATGTTTAGAACCATTCCCGTGACACTAGTCATAGATTCCGATGCTTCACTCCAGGTTTACTGTATCCCTTGGACCTTCATATTGACGATGAAACACAGAAGTTGCAACGGAATTAAATAGAAAAGGCACAATGCCGACTTAAGTACAAGAAGACTGACTCTTCTTACTGTCTATGTTTTGAACCTTATTTGTGACACTAGTTATAGATTCCGATGCTTCACTTCAGGTTTACTGTATTCCTCTGACCTTCTTATTGACGATGAAACACAGATATTGCATCGGAATTAAATAGAAAAGGCACAATGCCGACTTAAGTACAAGAACACTGACTCTTCTTACTGACTATGTTTGGAACCATTCCTTTGACACTAGTTATAGATTCCGATGCTTCACTTCAGGTTTAGTGTATCCCTCTGACCTTCTTATTGACGATGAAACACAGAAAATGCATCGGAATTAAATACAAAAGGCACAATGCCGACTTAAGTACAAGAAGACTGACTCTTCTTACTGACTTTTTTGAACCATTCCTGTGACACTAGTTATAGATTCCGATGCTTCACTTCAGGGTTACTGTATCCCTCTGACCTTCTTATTGACGATGAAACACAGAAATTGCATCGGAATTATATACAAAAGGCACAATGCCGACTTAAGTACAAGAAGACTGACTCTTCTCACTGACTATGTTTTGAACCATTCCTGTGACACAAGTTATAGATTCCGATGCTTCACTTCTGGTTTACTGTATCCCTCTGACCTTCTTATTGACGATGAAACACAGAAAATGCGTCGGATTTAAATAGAAAAGGCACAATGCCGACTTAAGTACAAGAAGACTGACTTTTCATACTGTCTATGTTTTGAACCATTCCTGTGACACTAGTTATAGATTCCGATGCTTCACTTCAGGTGTACTGTATCCCTCTGACCTTCTTATTGACGATGAAACAAAGAAATCGCAACGGAATTAAATAGAAATGGCACAATACCGACTTAAGTACTAGAAGACTGACTCTTCCTACTGTCGATGATTTGAACCATTCCTGTGACACTAGTTATAGATTCCGATGCTTCACTTCAGGTTTACTGTATCCATCTGACCTTCTTATTGACGATGAAACACAGAAATTGCATCGGAATTAAATACGAAAGGCACAATGCCGACTTAAGTACAAGAAGACTGACTCTTCGTACAGACAATGTTTTGAACTATTCCTGTGACACTAGTTATAGATTCGTATGATTCACTTCAGGTTTACTGTATCCTTTGGACCTTCTTATTTACGATGAAACACAGAAATTGCATCGGAATTAAATTGAAAAGGCACAACGCCGACTAAAGTACAAGAAGACTGACTCTTCTTACGGACTATGCTTGGAAACATTCCTGTGACACTAGTTATAGATTCCGATGCTTCACTTCAGGTTTACTGTATCCCTCTGACCTTCTTATTGACGATGAAACACAGATATTGCATCGGAATTAAATAGAAAAGGCACAATGCCGACTTAAGTACAAGCACACTGACTCTTCTTACTGACTATGTTTGGTACCATTCCTGTGACACTAGTTATAGATTCCGATGCTTCACTTCAGGTTTACTGTATCCCTCTGACCTTCTTATTGACGATGTAACACAGAAATTGCATCGGAATTAAATACAAAAGGCACAATGCCGACTTAAGTACAAGAAGACTGACACTTTTTAGTGTCCATGTTTTGAACCATTTCTGTGACACTAGTTATAGATTCCGATGCTTCACTCCAGGTTTACTGTATCCCTTGGACCTTCTTATTGACGATGAAACAAAGAAATTGCATCGGAATTAAATACAAACGGCACAATGCAGACTTAAGTACAAGAAGACAGACTCTTCTTACTGTCTATATTTTGAACCATTCCTGTGACGCTAGGTACAGATTCCGATGCTTCACGTCAGGTTTACTGTATCCTTCTGACCTTCTTGTTGACGACGAAACACAGAAGTTGTATCGGAATTAAATACAAAAGGCACAATGCCGACTTAAGTACATGTAGACTGACTCTTCCTACTGTCTATGATTTAAAACATTCATGTGAAACTAGTTATAGATTCCGATGCTTCATCTCCGGTTTACTGTATCCCTTGGACCTTCTTATTGACGATGAAACACAGAAATTGCATCGGAAATAAATACAAAAGGCACGATGCCGACTTAAGTACATGTAGACTGAATCTTCCTATTGACTAGGTTTTGAACCATTCCTGAGACACTAGTTATAGATTCCGATGCTTCACTTCAGGTTTACTGTATCCCTTGGACCTTCTTATTGACGATTAAACACAAAAATTGCATCGTAATTAAATAGAAAATGCACAATGCCGACTTACGTACATGAAGACCGACTCTTCTTACTGTCTACGTTTTGAACCATTCCTGAGACTCTAGTTATAGATTCCGATGCTTCACGTCAGGTTTACTCTATCATTAGGACCTTCTTATTAACGATAGAAATTGCATTGGAACTAAATACAAAATGCACAATGCCGACTTAAGTACAAGAAGACTGACTCTTCCTACTGTCTATGTTTTGAACGATTCCTATGACATTAGTTATAGATTCCGTTGCTTCACTTCTGGTTTACTGTATCCCTTGGACCTTCATATTGACGATGAAACACAGAAATTGAATCGGAATTAAATACAAAGGCACAATACCGACTTAAGTACAAGAAGACTGACTCTTCTTACTGACTATGTTTTGAACCATTCCTGTGACACTAGTTATAGATTCCGATGCTTCACTTCAGGTTTAGTGTATCCCTCTGACCTTCTTTTTGACGATGAAACACAGAAATTGCATCGGAAATAAATACAAAAGGCACGATGCCGACTTAAGTACATGTAGACTGAATCTTTCTATTGACTAGGTTTTGAACCATTCCTGTGACACTAGTTATAGAGTCCGACGCTTCACTTCAGGTTCACTGTATCACTCTTACCTTCTTTTTGACGATGAAACACAGTAATTGCATCGGAATTAAATAGAAAAAGCACAATGCCGACTTAAGTATAAGAAGAATGACTCTTCTTACTGTCTAAGTTTTGAACCATTCCTGTGACGCTAGTTACAGATTCCGATGCTTCACTTCAGGTTTACTGTATCCCTTGGACCTTCTTATTGACGATGAAACACAGAAAGTGCATCGGAATTAAATAGAAAAGGCACAATGCCGACTTAAGTACAAGAAGATTGACTCTTCTTACTGACTATGTTTGGAACCATTCCTGTGACACTAGTTATAGATTCTGATGCTTCACTTCAGGTTTACTGTATCCCTCTGACCTTCTTATTGACGATGAAACACAGAAATTGCATCGGAATTATTTGCAAAAGGCACATTGCCGACTTAAGTACAAGAAGACTGACTCTTCTTACTGTCTCTGTTTTGAACCATTCCTGTGACACTAGTTATAGATGCCGATGCTTCACTTCCGGTTTACTGTATCCCTCTGACCTTCTTATTGTCGATGAAACACAGAGATTGCGTCCGAATCAAATACAAAAGGCACAATGCCGACTTAAGTACAAGAAGACTGAGTCTTCGTACTGACTATGGTTGGAACCATTCCTGTGACACTAGTTATAGATTCCGATGCTTCACTTCAGGTTTACTGTATCCCTTGGACCTTCTTATTGACGATGAAACAAAGAAATCGCATCGGAATTAAATAGAAAAGGCGCAATGCCGACTTAAGTACAAGAAGACTGACTCTTCTTATTGTCTATGTATTCAACCATTCCTGTGACGCTAGTTACTGATTCCGATACTTCACTTTAGGGTTACTGTATCCCTCTGACCTTCTTATTGACGATGAAACACAGAAATTGCATCGGAATTAAATACAAAAGGCACAATGCCGACTTAAGTACAAGAAGACTGACACTTCTTTTTGTCTTTGATTGAACCATTCCTGTGACACTAGTTATAGATTCCGATGCTTCACTTCATGTTTACTGTATCCCTTGGACCTTCTTATTGACGATGAAACACAGAAATTGCATCGGAATTAAATACAAAAGGCACAATGCCGACTTAAGTACAAGAAGACTGACCCTTCTTCCTGTCTATGTTTTGAACCATTCCTGTGACACTAGTTCTAGCTTCCGATGCTTCACTTCAGGTTTACTGTATCCATCTGACCTTCTTATTGACGATGAAACACAGAAATTGCATCGCAATTAAATACGAAAGGCACAATGCCGACTTAAGTACAAGAAGACTGACTCTTCGTACTGACAATGTTTTGAACTATTCCTGTGACACTAGTTAAAAATTCGTATGATTCACTTCAGGATTACTGTATCCTTTGGACCTTCTTATTTACGATGAAACACAGAAATTGCATCGGAATTAAACTGAAAAGGCACAACGCCGACTTAAGAACAAGAAGACTGACTCTTCTTACGGACTATGCTTGGAAACATTCCTGTGACACTAGTTATAGATTACGATGCTTCACTTCAGGTTTACTGTATCCCTCTGACCTTCTTATTGACGATGAAACACAGATATTGCATCGAAATTAAATAGAAAAGGCACAATGCCGACTTAAGTACAAGCACACTGACTCTTCTTACTGACTATGTTTGAAACCATTCCTGTGACACTAGTTATAGATTCCGATGCTTCACTTCAGGTTTACTGTATCCCTCTGACCTTCTTATTGACGATGAAACACAGAAATTGCATCGGAATTAAATACAAAAGGCACAATGCCGACTTAAGTACAAGGAGACTGACACTCCTTAGTGTCCAGGTTTTGAAACATTCCTGTGACACTAGTTGTAGATTCCGATGCATCACTTCATGTTTACTGTATCCCTCTGACCTTCTTATTGCCGATGAAACACAGAAATTGCATCGGAAATAAATACAAAATGCACAATGCCGACTTAAGTACAAGAATACTGACTCTTCCTACTGTCTATGTTTTGAACGATTCCTATGACATTAGTTATAGATTCCGATGCTTCACTGTTGGTTTACTGTATCCCTTGGACCTTCATATTGACGATGAAACACAGAAATTGCATCGGAATTAAATACAAAAGGCACAATACCGACTTAAGTACAACAAGACTGACTCTTCTTACTGACTATGTTTTGAACCATTCCTGTGACACTAGTTATAGATTCCGATGCTTCACTTCAGGTTTACTGTATCCTTCTGACCTTCTTTTTGACGATGAAACACAGAAATTGCATCGGAAATAAATACAAAAGGCACGATGCCGACTTAAGTACATGTAGACTGAATCTTCCTATTGACTAGGTTTTGAACCATTCCTCTGACACTTGTTATAGATTCCGATGCTTCATTTCAGGTTTACTGAATCCCTTGGATCTTCTTATTGACGATGAAACACTGATAGTGCATCGGAGTTAAATACAAAAGGCACAATGCCGACTTAAGTACAACAAGACTGACTCTTCCTACTGTCTATGTTTTGAACCATTCCTGTGACACTAGTTATAGAGTCCGATGCTTCACTTCAGGTTTACTGTATCCCTCTTACCTTCTTTTTGACGATGAAACACAGTAATTGCATCGGAATTAAATAGAAAAGGCAGAATGCCGACTTAAGTATAAGAAGAATGACTCTTCTTTCTGTCAATGTTTTGAACCATTCCTGTGACACTAGTTCTTGATTCCGATGCTTCACCTCAGATTTACTGTATCCCTTGGACCTTCTTACTGACCATGAAACAGAGAAATTGCGTCGGAATTAAATACAAAAGGCACAATGCCGACTTATGTACAAGAATACTGACTCTTCTTACTGACGGTTTTGAACCATTCCTGTGACACTAGTTATAGATTCCGATGTTTCACTTCAGGTTTACTGTATCCCTCTGACCTTCTTATTGACGATGAAACACAGAAATTGCATCGAAATTAAAAACAAAAGGCACAATACCGACTTAAGTACAAGAAGACTGACTATTATTTTTGTCTATGTTTTGAACCATTCCAGTGACACTAGTTATAGATTCCGATGCTTCACTTTAGGTTTACTGTATTACTTGGACCTTCTTATTGACGATGAAACACAGAAATTGCATCGGAATTAAATACAAAAGGCACAATGCCGACTTAAGTACAAGAAGACTGACTCTTCTCACTGACTGTTTTGAACCATTCCTGTGACACTAGATATAGATTCCGATGCTTCACTTCAGGGTTACTGTATCCCTCTGACCTTCTTATTGACGATGAAACACAGAAATTGCATCGGAATTAAAAACAAAAGGCACAATACCGACTTAAGTACAAGAAGACTGACTATTCTTTTTGTCTATGTTTTGAACCATTCCAGTGACACTAGTTATAGATTCCGATGCATCACTTCATGTTTACTGTATCCCTCTGACCTTCTTATTGCCGATGAAACACAGAAATTGCATTGGAATTAAATACAAAAGGCACAATGCCGACTTAAGTACATGTAGACTGACTCTTCCTACTGTCTATGATTTAAAACATTCATGTGAAACTAGTTATAGATTCCGATGCTTCATTTCCGGTTTACTGTATCCCTTGGATCTTCTTATTGACGATGAAACACAGAAAGTGCATCGACATTAAATAGATAAGGCACAATGCCGACTTAAGTACAAGATGACTGACTCTTCTTACTGTCTATGTTTTGAACCATTCCTGTGACACTAGTTATAGATTCAGATGCTTCACTTGAGGTTAACTGTATCCCTTGGACTTTCTTATTGACGATTAACCACAGATATTGCATCGGAATTAAATAGAAAATGCACAATGCCGACTTACGTACATGAAGACCGACTCTTCTTACTGTCTACGTTTTGAACCATTCCTGAGACACTAGTTAAAGATTCCGATGCTTCACGTCAGGTTTACTCTATCTTTAGGACCTTCTTATTGACGATGAAACACAGAAATTGCATCGGAACTAAATACAAAATGCACAATGCCGACTTAAGTACAAGAATACTGACTCTTCCTACTGTCTATGTTTTGAACGATTCCTATGTCATTAGTTACAGATTCCGATGCTTCACTTCTGGTTTACTGTATCCCTTGGACCTTCATATTGACGATGAAACACAGAAATTGCATCGGAATTAAATACAAAAGGCACAATACCGACTTAAGTACAACAAGACTGACTCTTCTTACTGACTATGTGTTGAACCATTCCTGTGACACTAGTTATAGATTCCGATGCTTCACTTCAGGTTTACTGTATCCTTCTGACCTTCTTTTTGACGATGAAACACAGAAATTGCATCGGAAATAAATACAAAAGGCACGATGCCGACTTAAGTACATGTAGACTGAATCTTCCTATTGACTAGGATTTGAACCATTCCTGTGACACTTGTTATAGATTCCGATGCTTCATTTCAGGTTTACTGTATCCCTTGGATCTTCTTATTGACGATGAAACACAGATAGTGCATCGGAGTTAAATACAAAAGGCACAATGCCGACTTAAGTACAAGAAGACTGACTCTTCCTACTGTCTATGTTTTGAACCATTCCTGTGACACTAGTTATAGAGTCCGATGCTTCACTTCAGGTTTACTGTATCCCTCTTACCTTCTTTTTGACGATGAAACACAGTAATTGCATCGGAATTAAATAGAAAAGGCACAATGCCGAATTAAGTATAAGAAGAATGACTCTTCTTTCTGTCAATGTTTTGAACCAATCCTGTGACACTAGTTCTTGATTCCGATGCTTCACCTCAGATTTACTGTATCCCTTGGACCTTCTTACTGACCATGAAACAGAGAAATTGCGTCGGAATTAAATACAAAAGGCACAATGCCGACTTATGTACAAGAAAAGTGACTCTTCTTACTGACGGTTTTGAACCATTCCTGTGACACTAGTTATAGATTCCGATGTTTCACTTCAGGTTTACTGTATCCCTCCGACCTCCTTATTGACGATGAAATACAGAAATTGCATCGGAATTAAAAACAAAAGGCAAAATACCGACTTAAGTACAAGAAGACTGACTATTCTTTTTGTCTATGTTTTGAACCATTCCAGTGACACTAGTTATAGATTCCGATGCTTCACTTTAGGTTTACTGTATTACTTGGACCTTCGTATTGACGATGAAACACAGAAATTGCATCGGAATTAAATACAAAAGGCACAATGCCGACTTAAGTACAAGAAGACTGACTCTTCGTACTGACTATGTTTTGAACCATTCCTGTGACACTAGTTATAGATTCCGATGATTCACTTCAGGTTTACTGTATCCCTTTTACCTTCTTATTGACGATGAAACACAGAAATTGCTTCGGAATTAAATAGAGAAGGCACAATCCGACTTAAGTACAAGAACACTGACTCTTCTTACTGACTATGTTTGAACCATTCCTGTGACACTAGTTATAGATTCCGATGCTTCACTTCAGGTTTACTGTATCCCTCTGACCTTCTTATTGACGATGAAACACAGAAAATGCATCGGAATTAAATACAAAAGGCACAATGCCGACTTAAGTACAAGAAGACTGACTCTTCTTACTGAATGTTTGGAACCATTCCTGTGACACTAGATATAGATTCCGATGCTTCACTTCAGGGTTACTGTATCCCTCTGACCTTCTTATTGACGATGAAACATAGAAATTGCATCGGAATTAAATAGAAATGGCACAATGCCGACTTAAGTACAAGAAGACTGACTCTTCATACTGTCTATGTTTTGAACCATTCCTGTGACACTAGTTCTAGCTTCCGATGCTTCACTTCAGGTTTACTGTATTCATCTGACCTTCTTATTGACGATGAAACACAGAAATTGCATCGGAATTAAATACGAAAGGCACAATGCCGACTTAAGTACAAGAAGACTGACTCTTCGTACTGACAATGCTTTGAACTATTCCTGTGACACTAGTTATAGATTCGTATGATTCACTTCAGGTTTACTGTATCCTTTGGACCTTCTTATTTACGATGAAACACAGAAATTGCATCGGAATTAAATTGAAAAGGCACAACGCCGACTTAAGAACAAGAAGACTGACTCTTCTTACGGACTATGCTTGGAAACATTCCTGTGACACTAGTTATAGATTCCGATGCTTCACTTCAGGTTTACTGTATCCCTCTGACCTTCTTATTGACGATGAAACACAGATATTGCATCGGAATTAAATAGAAAAGGCACAATGCCGACTTAAGTACAAGGACACTGACTCTTCTTACTGACTATGTTTGGAACCATTCCTGTGACACTAGTTATAGATTCCGATGCTTCACTTCAGGTTTACTGTATCCCTCTGACCTTCTTATTGACGTTGAAACACAGAAATTGCATCGGAATTAAATACAAAAGGCACAATGCCGACTTAAGTACAAGAAGACTGACACTTCTTTGTGTCCATGTTTTGAAACATTCCTGTGACACTAGTTGTAGATTCCGATGCTTCACTTCATGTTTACTGTATCCCTCTGACCTTCTTATTGCCGATGAAACACAGAAATTGCATTTGAATTAAATACAAAAGGCACAATGCCGACTTAAGTACATGTAGACTGACTCTTCCTACTGTGTATGATTTAAAACATTCATGTGAAACTAGTTATAGAATCCGATGCTTCATTTCCGGTTTACTGTATCCCTTGGACCTTCTTATTGACCATGAAACACTGAAATTGCATCGGAATTAAATAGAAAAGGCACAATGCCACTTAAGTACAAGAAGACTGACTCTTCTTACTGACTTTGTTCTGAACCATTCCTGTGACACTAGTTATAGATTCCGATGCTTTACTTCAGGTTTACTGTATCCCTCTGACCTTCTTATTGACGATGAAACACAGAAATTGCATCGGAATTAAATAGAAAAGGCACAATGCCGACTTAAGTACAAGAAGACTGACTCTTCTTACTGTCTATGTTTTGAACCATTCCTGGGTCACTAGTCATAGATTCCGATGCTTCACTCCAGGTTTACTGTATCCCTTGGACATTCTTATTGACGATGAAACACAGAAATTGCATCGGAATTAAATAGAAAAGGCACAATGCCGACTTAAGTACAAGAAGACTGACTCTTCTTACTGTCTATGTTTTGAACCATTCTTGTGACACTAGTTATAGATTCCGATGCTTCACTTCAGGTTTACTGTATCCTTCTGACCTTCTTATTGACGATGAAACACAGATATTGCATCGGAATTAAATAGAAAAGGCACAATGCCGACTTAAGTACAAGAACACTGACACTTCTTACTGACTATGTTTGGAACCATTCCTGTGCCACTAGTTATAGATTCCGATGCTTCACTTCAGGTTTACTGTATCCCTCTGACTTTCTTATTGACGATTAAACACAGAAAATGCATCGGAATTAAATACAAAAGGCACAATGCCGACTTAAGTACAAGAAGACTGACTCTTCTTACTGACTGTTTTGAACCATTCCTGTGACACTAGATATAGATTCCGATGCTTCACTTCAGGTTTACTGTATCCCTCTGACCTTCTTATTGACGATGAAACAAAGAAATCGCATCGGAATTCAGTAGAAAAGGCAAAATACCGACTTAAGTACTAGAAGACTGACTCTTCCTACTGTCTATGTTTTGAACCATTCCCGTGACACTAGTTATAGATTCCGATGCTTCAATTTAGGTTTACTGTATCCCTCTGACCTTCTTTTTGACGATGAAACACAGAAATGGCATCGGAATTAAATAGAAAAGGCACAATGCCGACTTAAGTACAAGAAGACTGACTCTTCTTACTGACTGTTTTGAACCATTCCTCTGACACTAGTTATAGATTCCGATGTTTCACTTCAGGTTTACTGTAGCCCTCTGATCTTCGTATTGACGATGAAACACAGAAATTGCATCGGAGTTAAATACAAAAGGCACAATGCCGACTTAAGTACAAGAAGACTGACATTTCTTTTTGTCTTTGTTTGAACCATTCCTGTGACACTAGTTATAGATTCCGATGCTTCACTTTAGGTTTACTGTATCCATCTGACTTCTTATTGACGATGAAACACAGAAATTCCATCGGAAATAAATACAAAAGGCACGATGCCGACTTAGGTACATGTAGACTGAATCTTCTAATTGACTAGGTTTTGAACCATTCCTGTGACACTAGTTATAAATTCGTATGATTCACTTAAGGTTTACTGTATCCTTTGGACCTTCTTATTTACGATGAAACACAGAAATTGCATCGGAATTAAATTGAAAAGGCACAACGCCGACTTAAGAACAAGAAGACTGACTCTTCTTACGGACTATGCTTGGAAACATTCCAGTGACACTGGTTATAGATTCCGATGCTTCACTTCAGGTTTACTGTATCCCTCTGACCTTCTAATTGACGATGAAACACAGATATTGCATCGGAATTAAATAGAAAAGGCACAATGCCGACTTAAGTACAAGCACACTGACTCTTCTTACTGACTATGTTTGGAACCATTCCTGTGACACTAGTTATAGATTCCGATGCTTCACTTCAGGTTTACTGTATCCCTCTGACCTTCTTATTGCCGATGAAACACAGAAATTGCATTGGAATTAAATACAAAAGCCACAATGCCGACTTAAGTACATGTAGACTGACTCTTCCTACTGTCTATGATTTAAAACATTCATGTGAAACTAGTTATAGATTCCGATGCTTCATCTCCGGTTTACTGTATCCCTTGGACCTTCTTATTGACGATGAAACACAGAAATTGCATCGGAAATAAATACAAAAGGCACGATGCCGACTTAAGTACATGTAGACTGAATCTTCCTATTGACTAGGTTTTGAACCATTCCTGAGACACTAGTTATAGATTCCGATGCTTCACTTCAGGTTTACTGTATCCCTTGGACCTTCTTATTGACGATTAAACACAGAAATTGCATCGTAATTAAATAGAAAATGCACAATGCCGACTTACGTACATGAAGACCGACTCTTCTTACTGTCTACGTTTTGAACCATTCCTGAGACTCTAGTTATAGATTCCGATGCTTCACGTCAGGTTTACTCTATCATTAGGACCTTCTTATTAACGATAGAAATTGCATTGGAACTAAATACAAAATGCACAATGCCGACTTAAGTACAAGAAGACTGACTCTTCCTACTGTCTATGTTTTGAACGATTCCTATGACATTAGTTATAGATTCCGATGCTTCACTTCTGGTTTACTGTATCCCTTGGACCTTCATATTGACGATGAAACACAGAAATTGAATCGGAATTAAATACAAGGGTACAATACCGACTTAAGTACAAGAAGACTGACTCTTCTTACTGACTATGTTTTGAACCATTTCTGTGACACTAGTTATAGATTCCGATGCTTCACTTCAGGTTTACTGTATCCCTCTGACCTTCTTTTTGACGATGAAACACAGAAATTCCATCGGAAATAAATACAAAAGGCACGATGCCGACTTAGGTACATGTAGACTGAATCTTCCAATTGACTAGGTTTTGAACCATTCCTGTGACACTAGTTATAGAGTCCGACGCTTCACTTCAGGTTCACTGTATCCCTCTTACCTTCTTTTTGACGATGAAACACAGTAATTGCATCGGAATTAAATAGAAAAGGCACAATGCCGACTTAAGTATAAGAAGAATGACTCTTCTTACTGTCTAAGTTTTGAACCATTCCTGTGACGCTAGTTACAGATTCCGATGCTTCACTTCAGGTTTACTGTATCCCTTGGACCTTCTTATTGACGATGAAACACAGAAAGTGCATCGGAATTAAATAGAAAAGGCACAATGCCGACTTAAGTACAAGAAGATTGACTCTGCTTACTGACTATGTTTCGAACCATTCCTGTGACACTAGTTATAGATTCTGATGCTTCACTTCAGGTTTACTGTATCCCTCTGACCTTCTTATTGACGATGAAACACAGAAATTGCATCGGAATTATTTGCAAAAGGCACATTGCCGACTTAAGTACAAGAAGACTGACTCCTCTTACTGTCTCTGTTTTGAACCATTCCTGTGACACTAGTTATAGATGCCGATGCTTCACTTCCGGTTTACTGTATCCCTCTGACCTTCTTATTGTCGATGAAACACAGAAATTGCGTCCGAATTAAATACAAAAGGCACAATGCCGACTTAAGTACAAGAAGACTGAGTCTTCGTACTGACTATGGTTGGAACCATTCCTGTGACACTAGTTATAGATTCCGATGCTTCACTTCAGGTTTACTGTATCCCTTGGACCTTCTTATTGACGATGAAACAAAGAAATCGCATCGGAATTAAATAGAAAAGGCGCAATGCCGACTTAAGTACAAGAAGACTGACTCTTCTTATTGTCTATGTTTTCAACCATTCCTGTGACGCTAGTTACCGATTCCGATACTTCACTTTAGGGTTACTGTATCCCTCTGACCTTCTTATTGACGATGAAACACAGAAATTGCATCGGAATTAAATAGAAATGGCACAATGCCGACTTAAGTACAAGAAGACTGACTCTTCATACTGTCTATGTTTTGAACCATTCCTGTGACACTAGTTATAGATTCCGATGCTTCACTTCAGGTTTACTGTATCCCTTGGACCTTCTTATTGACGATGAAACAAAGAAATCGCATCGGAATTAAATTGAAAAGGCACAATACCTACTTAAGTACTAGAAGACTGACTCTTCCTACTATCTATGTTTTGAACCATTCCTGTGACACTAGTTATAGATTCCGATGATTCACTTCAGGTTTACTGTATCTCTCTGACCTTATTTTTGACGATGAAACACAGAAATGGCATCGGAATTAAATAGAAAAGGCACAATGCCGACTTAAGTACAAGAAGACAGACTCTTCTTACTGACTGTTTTGAACCATTCCTCTGACACTAGTTATAGATTCCGATGTATTACTTCAGGTTTACTGTAACCCTCTGATCTTCTTATTGACGATGAAACACAGAAATTGCATCGGAATTAAATACAAAAGGCACAATGCCGACTTAAGTACAAGAAGACTGACACTTCTTTTTGTCTTTGATTGAACCATTCCTGTGACACTAGTCCTAGCGTCCGATGCTTCACTTCAGGTTTACTGTATCCATCTGACCTTCTTATAGACGATGAAACACAGAAATTGCATCGGAATTAAATACGAAAGGCACAATGCCGACTTAAGTACAAGAAGACTCACCTTTCGTACTGACAATGTTTTGAACTATTCCTGTGACACTAGTTAAAAATTCGTATGATTCACTTCAGGATTACTGTATCCTTTGGACCTTCTTATTTACGATGAAACACAGAAATTGCATCGGAATTAAACTGAAAAGGCACAACGCCGACTTAAGAACAAGAAGACTGACTCTTCTTACGGACTATGCTTGGAAACATTCCTGTGACACTAGTTATAGATTACGATGCTTCACTTCAGGTTTACTGTATCCCTCTGACCTTCTTATTGACGATGAAACACAGATATTGCATCGAAATTAAATAGAAAAGGCACAATGCCGACTTAAGTACAAGCACACTGACTCTTCTTACTGACTATGATTGAAACCATTCCTGTGACACTAGTTATAGATTCCGATGCTTCACTTCAGGTTTACTGTATCCCTCTGACCTTCTTATTGACGATGAAACACAGAAATTGCATCGGAATTAAATACAAAAGGCACAATGCCGACTTAAGTACAAGGAGACTGACACTTCTTAGTGTCCATGTTTTGAAACATTCCTGTGACACTAGTTGTAGATTCCGATGCATCACTTCATGTTTACTATATCCCTCTGACCTTCTTATTGCCGATGAAACACAGAAATTGCATTGGAATTAAATACAAAAGGCACAATGCCGACTTAAGTACATGTAGACTGACTCTTCCTACTGTCTATGATTTAAAACATTCATGTGAAACTTGTTATGGATTCCGATGCTTCATTTTTGGTTTACTGTATCCCTTGGACCTTCTTATTGACGATGAAACACAGAAAGTGCATCGGAATTAAATAGATAAGGCACAATGCCGACTTAAGTACAAGATGACTGACTCTTCTTACTGTCTATGTTTTGAACCATTCCTGTGACACTAGTTATAGATTCAGATGCTTCACTTCAGGTTTACTGTATCCCTTGGACTTTCTTATTGACGATTAACCACAGAAATTGCATCGGAATTAAATAGAAAATGCACAATGCCGACTTACGTACATGAAGACCGACTCTTCTTACTGTCTACGTTTTGAACCATTCCTGAGACACTAGTTAAAGATTCCGATGCTTCACGTCAGGTTTACTCTATCTTTAGGACCTTCTTATTGACGATGAAACACAGAAATTGCATCGGAACTAAATACAAGATGCACAATGCCGACTTAAGTACAAGAATACTGACTCTTCCTACTGTCTATGTTTTGAACGATTCCTATGTCATTAGTTACAGATTCCGATGCTTCGCTTCTGGTTTACTGTATCCCTTGGACCTTCATATTGACGATGAAACACAGAAATTGCATCGGAATTAAATACAAAAGGCACAATACCGACTTAAGTACAACAAGACTGACTCTTCTTACTGACTATGTTTTGAACCATTCCTGTGACACTAGTTATAGATTCCGATGCTTCACTTCAGGTTTACTGTATCCTTCTGACCTTCTTTTTGACGATGAAACACAGAAATTGCATCGGAAATAAATACAAAAGGCACGATGCCGACTTAAGTACATGTAGACTGAATCTTCCTATTGACTAGGTTTTGAACCATTCCTGTGACACTTGTTATAGATTCCGATGCTTCATTTCAGGTTTACTGTATCCCTTGGATCTTCTTATTGACGATGAAACACAGATTGTGCATCGGAGTTAAATACAAAAGGCACAATGCCGACTTAAGTACAAGAAGACTGACTCTTCTTACTGTCTATGTTTTGAACCATTCCTGTGACACTAGTTATAGAGTCCGATGCTTCACTTCAGGTTTACTGTATCCCTCTTACCTTCTTTTTGACGATGAAACACAGTAATTGCATCGGAATTAAATAGAAAAGGCACAATGCCGACTTAAGTATAAGAAGAATGACTCTTCTTTCTGTCAATGTTTTGAACCAATCCTGTGACACTAGTTCTTGATTCCGATGCTTCACCTCAGATTTACTGTATCCCTTGGACCTTCTTACTGACCATGAAACAGAGAAATTGCGTCGGAATTAAATACAAAAGGCACAATGCCGACTTACGTACAAGAATACTGACTCTTCTTACTGACGGTTTTGAACCATTCCTGTGACACTAGTTATAGATTCCGATGTTTCACTTCAGGTTTACTGTATCCCTCTGACCTCCTTATTGACGATGAAACACAGAAATTGCATCGGAATTAAAAACAAAAGGCACAATACCGACTTAAGTACAAGAAGACTGACTATTCTTTTTGTCTATGTTTTGAACCATTCCAGTGACACTAGTTATAGATTCCGATGCTTCACTTTAGGTTTACTGTATTACTTGGACCTTCGTATTGACGATGAAACACAGATATTGCATCGGAATTAAATACAAAAGGCACAATGCCGACTTAAGTACAAGAAGACTGACTCTTCGTACTGACTATGTTTTGAACCATTCCTGTGACACTAGTTATAGATTCCGATGTTCACTTCAGGTTTACTGTATCCCTTTTACCTTCTTATTGACGATGAAACACAGAAATTGCTTCGGAATTAAATAGAGAAGGCACAATCCGACTTAACTACAAGAACACTGACTCTTCTTACTGACTATGTTTGAACCATTCCTGTGACACTAGTTATAGATTCCGATGCTTCACTTCAGGTTTACTGTATCCCTCTGACCTTCTTATTGACGATGAAACACAGAAAATGCATCGGAATTAAATACAAAAGGCACAATGCCGACTTAAGTACAAGAAGACTGACTCTTCTTACTGACTGCTTGGAACCATTCCTGTGACACTAGATATAGATTCCGATGCTTCACTTCAGGGTTACTGTATCCCTCTGACCTTCTTATTGACGATGAAACATAGAAATTGCATCGGAATTAAATAGAAATGGCACAATGCCGACTTAAGTACAAGAAGACTGACTCTTCATACTGTCTATGTTTTGAACCATTCCTGTGACACTAGTTCTAGCTTCCGATGCTTCACTTCAGGTTTACTGTATTCATCTGACCTTCTTATTGACGATGAAACACAGAAATTGCATCGGAATTAAATACGAAAGGCACAATGCCGACTTAAGTACAAGAAGACTGACACTTCGTACTGACAATGCTTTGAACTATTCCTGTGACACTAGTTATAGATTCGTATGATTCACTTCAGGTTTACTGTATCCTTTGCACCTTCTTATTTACGATGAAACACAGAAATTGCATCGGAATTAAATTGAAAAGGCACAACGCCGACTTAAGAACAAGAAGACTGACTCTTCTTACGGACTATGCTTGGAAACATTCCTGTGACACTAGTTATAGGTTCCGTTGCTTCACTTCAGGTTTACTGTATCCCTCTGACCTTCTTATTGACGATGAAACACAGATATTGCATCGGAAATAAATAGAAAAGGCACAATGCCGACTTAAGTACAAGCACACTGACTCTTCTTACTGACTATGTTTGAAACCATTCCTGTGACATTAGTTATAGATTCCGACGCTTCACTTCAGGTTTACTGTATCCCTCTGACCTTCTTATTGACGATGAAACACAGAAATTGCATCGGAATTAAATACAAAAGGCACAATGCCGACTTAAGTACAAGAAGACTGACACTTCTTAGTGTCCATGTTTTGAAACATTCCTGTGACACTAGTTGTAGATTCCGATGCTTCACTTCATGTTTACTGTATCCCTCTGACGTTCTTATTGCCGATGAAACACAGAAATTGCATTGGAATTAAATACAAAAGGCACAATGCCGACTTAAGTACATGTAGACTGACTCTTCCTACTGTGTATGATTTAAAACATTCATGTGAAACTAGTTATAGAATCCGATGCTTCATTTCCGGTTTACTGTATCCCTTGGACCTTGTTATTGACGATGAAACACAGAAAGTGCATCGGAATTAGATAGATAAGGCACAATGCCGACTTAAGTAGAAGATGACTGACTCTTCTTACTGTCTATGATTTGAACCATTCCTGTGACACTAGTTATAGATTCCGATGCTTCACTTCAGGTTTACTGTATCCCTTGGACCTTCTTCTTGACGATTAAACACAGAAATTGCATCGGAATTAAATAGAAAATGCACAATGCCGACTTAAGTACAAGAATACTGACTCTTCCTACTGTCTCTGTTTTGAACGATTCCTATGACATTAGTTATAGATTCCGATGCTTCACTTCTGGTTTACTGTATCCCTTGGACCTTCATATTGACAATGAAACACAGAAATTGCATCGGAATTAAATACGAAAGGCACAATACCGACTTAAGTACAAGAAGACTGACTCTTCTTACTGACTATGTTTTGAACCATTCCTGTGACACTAGTTATCGATTCCGATGCTTCACTTCAGGTTTACTGTATCCTTCTGACCTTCTTTTTGACGATGAAACACAGAAATTGCATCGCAAATAAATACAAAAGGCACGATGCCGACTTAAGTACATTAGACTGAATCTTCCTATTGACTAGGTTTTGAACCATTCCTGTGACACTTGTTATAGATTCCGATGCTTCATTTCAGGTTTACTGTAACCCTTGGATCTTCTTATTGACGATGAAACACAGATAGTGCATCGGAGTTGAATACAAAAGGCACAATGCCGACTTAAGTACAAGAAGACTGACTCTTCTTACTGACTGTTTTGAACCATTCCTGTGACACTAGTTATAGATTCCGATGATTCACTTCAGGTTTACTGTATCCCTCTGACCTTCTTACTGACGATGAAACACAGAAATTGCATCGGAATTAAAAACAAAAGGTACAATACCGACTTAAGTACAAGAAGACTGACTATTCTTTTTGTCTATGTTTTGAACCATTCCAGTGACACTAGTTATAGATTCGGATGCTTCACTTTGGGGTTACTGTATTACTTGGACCTTCTTATTGACGATTAAACACAGAAATTGCATCGGAATTAAATACAAAAGACACAATGACGACTTAAGTAGAAGAAGACTGACTCTTCGTACTGACTATGCTTTGAACCATTCCTGTGACACTAGTTATAGATACCGATGATTCACTTCAGGTTTACTGTATCCCTTATACCTTCTTATTGACGATGAAACACAGAAATTGCTTCGGAATTAAATAGAGAAGGCACAATGCCGACTTAAGTACAAGAAGACTGACTCTTCTTACTGACTATGTTTGGAACCATTCCTGTGACACTAGTTATAGATTCCGATGCTTCACTTCAGGTTTACTGTATCCCTCTGACCTTCTTATTGACGATGAAACACAGATATTGCATCGAAATTAATTAGAAAAGTCACAATGCCGACTTAAGAACAAGAAGACTGACTCTTCTTACTGACTATGTTTTGAACTATTCCTGTGACACTAGTTATAGATTGCGATGCTTCACTTCAGGTTTACTGTATCCCACTGACCTTCTTATTGACGATGAAACACAGAAATTGCATCGGGATTAAATAGAAAAGGCACAATGCCGACTTAAGTACAAGAAGACTGACTCTTCTTACTGTCTATGTTTTGAACCATTCCTGTGACACTAGTTATAGATTCCGATGCTTCACTGCAGGTTTACTGTATCCCTCGGACCTTCTTATTGACGATGAAACACAGAAATTGCATCGGAATTAAATAGAAAAGGCACAATGCCGACTTAAGTACAAGAAGACTGACTCTTCCTACTGTCTATGATTTGAACCATTCCTGTGACACTAGTTATAGATTCCGATGCTTCACTTCAGGTTTACTGTATCCCTCGGACGTTCTTATTGACGATGAAACACAGGAATTGCATCGGAATTAAATTGAAAAGGGCATAATGCCGACTTAAGTACAAGAAGACTGACTCTTCTTACTGTCTATGCTTTGAACCTTTCCTGTGACACTTGTTATAGATTACGTTGCTTCATTTCAGGTTTACTGTATCCCTTGGATCTTCTTATTGACGATGAAACACAGATAGTGAATCGGAGTTCAAAACAAAAGGCATAATGCCGACTTAAGTACAAGAAGACTGACTCTTCCTACTGTCTATGTTTTGAACCATTCCTGTGACACTAGTTATAGAGTCCGATGCTTCTCTTCAGGTTTACTGTATCTCTCTGACCTTCGTTTTGACGATGAAATACAGAAATTGCATCGGAATTAAATAGAAAAAGCACAATGCCGACTTAAGTACAAGAGGACTGACTCTTCTTACTGACAATGTTTTGAACCATTCCTGTGACACTAGTTAGAGATTCCGATGATTCACTTCAGGTTTACTGTATCCCATTCACCTTCTTTTTGACGATGAAACACAGATATTGCAACGGAATTAAATAGAAAAGGCACAATGCCGACATAAGTACAAGAAGACTGACCCTTCTTACAGTCTATGTTTTGAACGATTCCTGAGACATTAGTTATGGATTCCGATGCTTCACTACAGGTTTACTGTATCCCTCTGACCTTCTTATTGACGATGAAACACGGATATTGCATCGGAATTAAATAGAAAAGGCACAATGCCGTCTTAAGTACAAGAAGACTGACTCTTCCTACTGTCTATGTTTTGAACCATTCCTGTACCACTAGTTATGGAGTCCGATGCTTCACATCATGTTTACTGTATCTCCCTGACCTTCTTTTTGACGATGAAACACAGAAATTGCATCGTAATTAAATAGAAAAGGCACAATGCCGACTTAAATACAAGAAGATTGCCTGTTCCTACTGTCTATGATTTGGACCATTCCTGTGACACTAGTTATAGATTCCGATGCTTCACTTCAGGTTTACTATATCCCTTGGACGTTCTTATTGACGATGAAACAAAGAAATTGCATCGGAATTAAATAGAAAAGGCACAATGCCGACTTAAAGACAAGAAGACTGACTCTTCTTACCGACTATGATTTGAACCATTCCTGTGGCACTACATATTGATTCCGATGCTTCACTTAAGGTTTATTGTATCCCACTGACCTTCTTATTGACGATGAAACACATAAATTGCATCGGAATTAAATAGAAAAGGCACAATGCCGACATAAGTACAAGAAGACTGACTCTTCTTACAGTCTAAGATTTGAAGCATTCCTGTGACGCTAGTTACATATTCAGATGCTTCACTTCAGGGATACTGTATCCCTTGTACCTTCTTATTGACGTTGAAACACAGATATTGCATCGGAAATAAATACAAAAGGCACAATGCCGACTTAAGTACAAGAAGACTGACTCTTCTTACTGGCTATGTTTTGAACCATTCCTGTGACACTAGTTAGAGATTCGGATGCTTCACTTCTGGTTTCCTGTATCCCTCTGACCTTCTTATTGACGATGAAACACAGAAATTGCATCGGAATTAAATACAAAACGCACAATGCCGACTTAAGTACAAGAAGACTGACCTTTCTTGCTGTCTATGCTTTGAACCATTCCTGTGACACTAGTTATAGATTCTGATGCGTCACTTCCGGTTTACTGTATCCCTCTGACCTTCTTATTGACGATGAAACACAGAAATTGCATCGGAATTAAATACAAAACCACAATGCCGACTTAAGAACAAGAAGACTGACTCTTCGTACTGTCTATGTTTTGAACGATTCCTGAGACATTAGTTATGGATTCCGATGCTTCACTACAGGTTTACTGTATCCCTCTGACCTTCTTATTGACGATGAAACACGGATATTGCATCGGAATTAAATAGAAAAGGCACAATGCCGACTTAAGTACAAGAAGACTGACTCTTCCAACTGTCTATGTTTTGAACCATTCCTGTGACACTAGTTATAGAGTCCGATGCTTCACTTCATGTTTACTGTATCTCCCTGACCTTCTTTTTGACGATGAAACACAGAAATTGCATCCGAATTAAATAGAAAAAGCACAATGCCCACTTAAGTACAAGAGGACTGACTCTTCTTACTGTCAATGTTTTGAACCATTCCTGTGATCCTAGTTATAGATTCCTATGCTTCACCTCAGATATACTATATCCCTTGGACCTTCTTACTCACGATGAAACACAGAAATTGCATCGGAATTAAATACTAAAGGCCCAATCCCGACATAAGTACAAGAAGACTGACTCTTCTTACTTACTGTTTTGAACCATTCCTGTGACACTAATTATAGATTCCGATGCTTATCTTCAGGTTTACTGTATCCCTCTGACCTTCTTATTGACGATGAAACACAGATATTGCATCGGAATTAAATAGAAAAGGCACAATGCCGACTTAAGTACAAGAAGACTGGCTCTTCCTACTGTCTATGTTTTGAACCATTCCTGTGACACTAGTTATAGAGTCCGATGCTTCACTTCAGGTTTACTGTATCTCTCTGACCTTCATTTTGACGATGAAACACAGAAATTGCATCGGAATTAAATAGAAAAAGCACAATGTCGACTTAAGTACAAGAGGACTGACTCTTCTTACTGTCAATGTTTTGAACCATTCCTGTGACACTAGTTATAGATTCCGATGCTTCACCTCAGATATACTGTATCCCTTGGACCTTCTTACTGACGATGAAACACAGAAATTGCATCGGAATTAAATACAAAAGGCACAATCCCCACTTAAGTACAAGAAGACTGGCTCTTCCTACTGTCTATGTTTTGAACCATTCCTGTGACACTAGTTATAGAGTCCGATGCTTCACTTCAGGTTTAATGTATCCCTCTGACCTTCTTATTGACGATGAAACACTGAAATTCCATCGGAATTAAATACAAAAGGCACAATGTCGACTTAAGTACAAGAAGAATGACTCTTCTTACTGTATATGTTTTGAACCATTCCTGTGACACTAGTTATAGATTCCGATGCTTCACCTCAGATTTATTGTATCCCTTGGACCATCTTACAGACGATGAAACACAGAAATTGCATCGGAATTAAATACAAAACGCACAATCCCGACTTAAGTACAAGAAGACTGACACTTCGTACTGACTATGTTTTGAACCATTCCTGTGACACTATTTATAGATTCCGCTGATTCACGTCAGTTTTACTGTATCCCTTGTACCTTCTTATTGACGATGAAACACCGAAATTGCATCGGAATTAAATACAAAAGGCACAATGCCGACTTAAGTACAAGAAGACTGAACCTTCTTACTGTCTATGTTTTGAACCATTCCTGTGACACTAGTTATGGATTCCGACCCTTCACTTCAGGTTTACTGTATCCCTCTGACCTTCCTATTGACGATGAATCACAGAAATTGCATCGGAATTAAATAGAAAAGGCACAATGCCGACTTAAGTACAAGAAGTCTGACCTTTCTTACTGTCTATGCTTTGAACCATTCCTGTGACACTAGTTATAGATTCCGATGCTACACTTCCGGTTTACTGTATCTTTCTGACCTTCTTATTGGCGATGAAACACAGAAATTGCATCGGAATTAAATACAAAAGGCACAATGCCGACTTAGGTACAAGAAGACTGACTCTTCGTACTGTCTATGTTTTGAACGATTCCTGTGACATTAGTTATAGATTCCGATGCTTCACTTCAGGTTTACTGTATCCCTTGGACCTTCTTATTGACGATGAAACACAGAAATTGCATCGGAATTAAATACAAAGGGCACAATGCCGACTAAAGTACAAGAAGACTGACTCTTCCTACTGCCTATGATTTGAACCATTCCTGTGACACTAGTTATAGAGTCCGATGCTTCACTTAAGGTTTACTGTATCTCTCTGACCTTCTTTTTGACGATGAAACACAGAAATTGCATCGGAATTAAATAGAAAAAGCACAATGCCGACTTAAGTACAAGAGGACTGCCTCTTCTTACTGTCAATGTTTTGAACCATTCCTGTGACACTAGTTATAGATTCCGATGCTTCACCTCAGGTATACTGTATCCCTTGGACCTTCTTACTGACGATGATACACAGAAATTGCATCGGAATTAAATACAAAAGGCACAATCCCGACTTAAGTATAAGAAGACTGACTCTGCTTACTGACTGTTTTGAACTATTCCTGTGACACTAATTATAGATTCCGATGCTTCACTTCAGGTTTACTGTATCCCTCTGACCTTCTTATTGACGACGAAACACTGAAATTGCATCGGAATTAAATACAAAAGGCACAATGCCGACTTAAGTACAAGAAGAATGATTCTTCTTACTGTCTATGTTTTGAAAAATTCCTGTGACACTAGTTATAGAGTCCGATGCTTCACTTCAAGTTTACTGTATCTCTCTGACCCTCTTTTTGACGACGAAACACAGAAATTGCGTCGGAATTAAATAGAAAAAGCACAATGCCGACCTCAAGTACAAGAAGACTGACTCTTCTTACTGTCAATGTTTTGAACCATTCCTGTGACACTAGTTATAGATTCCGACGCTTTACCTCAGATTTACTGTATCCTTTGGACCTTCTTACTGTCGATGAAACACAGAAATTGCATCGGAATTAAATACAAAAGGCACAATCCCGACTTAAGTACCAGAAGACTGACACTTCGTACTGACTATGTTTTGAACCATTCCTCTGACACTAGTTATAGATTCCGATGATTCACTTCAGTTTTACTGTATCCCTTGTACCTTCTTATTGACGATGAAACACAGAAATTGCATCGGAATTAAATACAAAAGGCACAATGCCGACTTAAGTACAAGAAGACTGAACCTTCCTACTGTCTATGATTTGAACCATTCCTGTGACACTAGTTATGGATTCCGACCCTTCACTTCAGGTTTACTGTATCCCTCTGACCTTCTTATTGACGATGAAAAACAGAAATTGCATCGGAATTAAATAGAAAAGGCACAATGCCGACTTAAGTACTAGAAGACTGACTGTCCCTACTGTCTATGATTTGAACCATTCCTGTGACACTAGTTATAGATTCCGATGCTTCACTTCAGGTTTACAGTATCCCTCTGACCTTCATATTGACGATGAAACACAAAAAATAGCATCGGAATTAAATAGAAAAGGCACAATGCCGACTTAAGTACAAGTAGAATGACTCTTCTTACTATCTATGTTTTGAACCATTCCTGTGACGCTAGTTACAGATTCCGATGCTTCACTTCAGGTTTACAGTATACCTCTGACCTTCTTATTGACGATGATACACAGAAATTGCATCGGAATTAAATAGAAAAGCCACAATGCCGACTTAAGTACAAGAAGACTGACTGTCCCTACTGCCTATGATTTGAAGCATTCCTGTGACACTAGTTATAGATTCCGATGCTTCACTTCAGGTTTACTGTATCCCTTGGACGTTCTTATTGACGATGAAACAAAGAAATTGCATCGGAATTAAATAGAAATGGCACAATGCCGACTTAAGTACAAGAAGACTGACTCTTCAAACTGACAATGATTTGAACCATTCCTGTGACACTAGTTATAGATTCCGATGCTCCACTTCAGGTTTATTGTATCCCACTGACCTTCTTATTGACGATGAAACACATAAATTGCATCGGAATTAAATAGAAAAGGCAAAATGCCGACTTAAGTACAAGAAGACTGACTCTTCTTACCGTCTAAGTTTTGAACCATTCCTGTGACGCTAGTTACAGATTCAGATGCATCACTTCAGGGATACTGTATCCCTCTGACCTTCTTATTGACGATGAAACACAGAAATTGCATCGGAATTAAATACAAAAGGCACAATGCCGACTTAAGTACAAGAAGACTGACTTTTCTTACTGTCTATGCTTTGAACCATTCCTGTGGCACTAGTTATAGATTCCGATTCTACACTTCAGGTTTACTGTATCCCTCTGACCTTCTTATTGACAATGAAACACAGAAATTGCATCGGAATTAAGTACAAAATGCACAATGCCGACTTAAGTACAAGAAGACTGACTCTTCGTACTGTCTATGTTTTGAACGATTCCTGTGACATTAGTTATAGATTCCGATGCTTCACTTCAGGTTTACTGTATCCCTTGGACCTTCTTATTGACGATGAAACACAGAAATTGCATCGGAATTAAATACAAAGGGCACAACGCCGACTTAAAAACATGAAGACTGAACCTTCTTACTGACTATGTTTTGAACCATTCCTGTGACACTAGTTATAGATTCCGATGCTTCACTTCAGGTTTACTGTTTCCCTCTGACCTTCTTTTTGACGATGAAACACAGAAATTGCATCGGAATTAAATAGAAAAGGCACAATGCCGACTTAAGTACTACAAGACTGACTGTCCCTACTGTCTATGATTTGAACCATTCCTGTGACACTAGTTATAGATTCCGATGCTTCACTTCAGGTTTACAGTATCCCTCTGACCTTCATATTGACGATGAAACACAGAAATAGCATCGGAATTAAATAGAAAAGGCGCAATGCCGACTTAAGTACAAGTAGAATGACTCTTCTTACTATCTATGTTTGAACCATTCCTGTGACGCTAGTTACAGATTCCGATGCTTCACTTCAGGTTTACAGTATACCTCTGACCTTCTTATTGAAGATGATACACAGAAATTGCATCGGAATTAAATAGGAAAGGCACAATGCCGACTTAAGTTCAAGAAGACTGACTGTCCCTACTGTCTATATTTGAAGCATTCCTGTGACACTAGTTATAGATTCCGATGCTTCACTTCAGGTTTACTGTATCCCTTGGACGTTCTTATTGACGATGAAACAAAGAAATTGCATCGGAATTAAATAGAAAAGGCACAATGCCGACTTAAGTACAAGAAGACTGACTCTTCAAACTGACTATGATTTGAACCATTCCTGTGACACTAGTTATAGATTCCGATGCTCCACTTCAGGTTTATTGTATCCCACTGACCTTCTTATTGACGATGAAACACATAAATTTCATCGGAATTAAATAGAAAAGGCAAAATGCCGACTTAAGTACAATGAGACTGACTTTTCTTACCGTCTAAGTTTTGAACCATTCCTGTGACGCTAGTTACAGATTCCGATGCATCACTTCAGGGATACTGTATCCCTCTGACCTTCTTATTGACGATGAAACACAGAAATTGCATCGGAATTAAATACAAAATGCACAATGCCGACTTAAGTACAAGAAGACTGACTCTTCGTACTGTCTATGTTTTGAACGATTGCTGTGACATTAGTTATAGATTCCGATGCTTCACTTCAGGTTTACTGTATCCCTTGGACCTTCTTCTTGACGATGAAACACAGAAATTGCATCGGAATTAAATATAAAGTGCACAACGCCGACTAAAGTACAAGAAGACCGAACCTTCTTACTGACTATGTTTTGAACCATTCCTGTGACACTAGTTATAGATTCCGATGCTTCACTTCTGGTTTACTGTATCCCTCTGACCTTCATATTGACGATGAAACACAGAAATAGCATCGGAATTAAATAGAAAAGGCACAATGCCGACTTAAGTACAAGTAGAATGACTCTTCTTACTATCTATGTTTTGAACCATTCCTGTGACGCTAGTTACAGATTCCGATGCTTCACTTCAGGTTTACAGTATACCTCTGACCTTCTTATTGACGATGATACACAGAAATTGCATCGGAATTAAATAGAAAAGGCACAATGCCGACTTAAGTACAAGAAGACTGACTGTCCCTACTGTCTATGATTTGAAGCATTCCTGTGACACTAGTTATAGATTCCGATGCTTCACTTCAGGTTTACTGTATCCCTTGGACGTTCTTATTGACGATGAAACAAAGAAATTGCATCGGAATTAAATAGAAAAGGCACAATGCCGACTTAAGTACAAGAAGACTGACTCTTCAAACTGACTATGATTTGAACCATTCCTGTGACACTAGTTATAGATTCCGATACTCCACTTCAGGTTTATTGTATCCCACTGACCTTCTTATTGACGATGAAACACAGAAATTGCATCGGAATTAAATAGAAAAAGCACAATGCCGACTTAAGTACAAGAGGACTGCCTCTTCTTACTGTCAATGTTTTGAACCATTCCTGTGACACTAGTTATAGATTCCGATGCTTCACCTCAGATATACTGTATCCCTTGGACCTTCTTACTGACGATGAAACACAGAAATTGCATCGGAATTAAATACAAAAGGCACAATCCCGACTTAAGTATAAGAAGACTGACTCTGCTTACTGACTGTTTTGAACCATTCCTGTGACACTAATTATAGATTCCGATGCTTCACTTCAGGTTTACTGTATCCCTCTGACCTTCTTATTGACGACGAAACACTGAAATTGCATTGGAATTAAATACAAAAGGCACAATGCCGACTTAAGTACAAGAAGAATGATTCTTCTTACTGTCTATGATTTGAAAAATTCCTGTGACACTAGTTATAGAGTCCGATGCTTCACTTCAAGTTTACTGTATCTCTCTGACCCTCTTTTTGACGACGAAACACAGAAATTGCATCGGAATTAAATAGAAAAAGCACAATGCCGACTTAAGTACAAGGAGACTGACTCTTCTTACTGTCAATGTTTTGAACCATTCCTGTGACACTAGTTATTGATTCCGACGCTTCACCTCAGATTTACTGTATCCCTTGGACCTTCTTACTGTCGATGAAACACAGAAATTTCATCGGAATTAAATACAAAAGGCACAATCCCGACTTAAGTACAAGAAGACTGACTCTTCGTACTGACTATGTTTTGAACCATTCCTCTGACACTAGTTATAGATTCCGATGATTCACTTCAGTTTTACTGTATCCCTTGTACCTTCTTATTGACGATGAAACACAGAAATTGCATCGGAATTAAATACAAAAGGCACAATGCCGACTTAAGTACAAGAAGACTGAACCTTCTTACTGTCTATGGTTTGAACCATTCCTGTGACACTAGTTATGGATTCCGACCCTTCACTTCAGGTTTACTGTATCCCTCTGACCTTCTTATTGACGATGAAAAACAGAAATTGCATCGGAATTAAATAGAAAAGGCACAATGCCGACTTAAGTACTAGAAGACTGACTGTCCCTACTGTCTATGATTTGAACCATTCCTGTGACACTAGTTATAGATTCCGATGCTTCACTTCAGGTATACAGTATCCCTCTGACCTTCATATTGACGATGAAACACAGAAATAGCATCGGAATTAAATAGAAAAGGCACAATGCCGACTTAAGTACAAGTAGAATGACTCTTCTTACTATCTATGTTTTGAACCATTCCTGTGACGCTAGTTACAGATTCCGATGCTTCACTTCAGGTTTACAGTATACCTCTGACCTTCTTATTGACGATGATACACAGAAATTGCATCGGAATTAAATAGAAAAGGCACAATGCCGACTTAAGTACAAGAAGACTGACAGTCCCTACTGTCTATGATTTGAAGCATTCCTGTGACACTAGTTATAGATTCCGATGCTTCACTTCAGGTTTACTGTATCCCTTGGACGTTCTTATTGACGATGAAACAAAGAAATTGCATCGGAATTAAATAGAAAAGGCACAATGCCGACTTAAGTACAAGAAGACTGACTCTTCAAACTGACTATGATTTGAACCATTCCTGTGACACTAGTTATAGATTCCGATGCCCCACTTCAGGTTTATTGTATCCCACTGACCTTCTTATTGACGATGAAACACATAAATTGCATCGGAATTAAATAGAAAAGGCAAAATGCCGACTTAAGTACAAGAAGACTGACTTTTCTTACTGTCTATGCTTTGAACCATTCCTGTGGCACTAGTTATAGATTCCGATGCTACACTTCAGGTTTACTGTATCCCTCTGACCTTCTTATTGACAATGAATCACAGAAATTGCATCGGAATTAAATACAAAATGCACAATGCCGGGTTAAGTACAAGAAGACTGACTCTTCGTACTGTCTATGTTTTGAACGATTCCTGTGACATTAGTTATTGATTCCGATGCTTCACTTCAGCTTTACTGTATCCCTTGGACCTTCTTATTGACGATGAAACACAGAAATTGCATCGGAATTAAATACAAAGGGCACTACGCCGACTTAAGTACAAGAAGACTGACTCTTCTTACTGACTATGTTTTGAACCATTCCTGTGACACTAGTTATAGATTCCGATGCTTCACTTCAGGTTTACTGTATCCCTCTGACCTTCTTTTTGACGATGAAACACAGAAATTGCATCGGAAATAAATAAAAAGGCACGATCCCGACATAAGTACATGTAGACTGAATCTTCCTACTTTCTATGTTTTGAACCATTCCTGTGACACTTGTTATGGATTAAGATGCTTCATTTCAGGTTTACTGTATCCCTTGGATCTTCTTATTGTCGATGAAACACAGATAGTGCATCGGAGTAAAATACAAAAGGCACAATGCCGACTTAAGTACAAGAAGACTGACTCTTCCTACTGTCTAAGATTTTGAACGATTCCTGTGACATTAGTTATAGATTCCGATGCTTCACTTCAGGTTTACTGTATCCCTTGGACCTTCTTATTGACGATGATTCACAGAAATTGCATCGGAATTAAATGCAAAGGGCACAATGCCGACTTAAGAACAAGAAGACTGACTCTTCTTACTGACTATGCTTTGAACCATTCCTGTGACACTAGTTATAGATTCCGATGCTTCACTTAAGGTTTACTGTATCCCTCTGACCTTCTTATTGACGATGAAACACAGAAATTGCATCGGAATTAAATACAAAAGGCACAATGCCGACTTAAGTACAAGAAGACTGACTCTTCGTACTGTCTATGTTTTGAACGATTCCTGTGCATTAGTTATAGATTCCGATGCTTCACTTCCGGTTAACTGTATCCCTTGGACCTTCTTATTGACGATGAAACAAATAAATTTCATCGGAATGAAATACAAAGGGCACAATGCCGACTTAAGTACAAGAAGACTGACTCTTCTTACTGACTATGTTTTGAACCATTCCTGTGACACTAGTTATAGATTCCGATGCTTCACTTAAGGTTTACTGTATCCCTCTGACCTTCTTATTGACGATGAAACACAGATATTGCATCGGAATTAATAGGAAAAGGCACAATGCCGACGTAAGTACAAGCAGACAGACTCTTCCTACTGTCTATGTTTTGAAGCATTCCTGTGACACTAGTTATAGAGTCCGATGCTTCACTTCAGGTTTACTGTATCTCTGTGACCTTCTTTTTGAAGATGAAACACAGAAATTGCATCGGAATTAAATAGAAAAAGCACAATGCCGACTTAACTACAAGAGGACTGACTCTTCTTACTGTCAATGTTTTGAACCATTCCTGTGACACTAGTTATAGATTACGATGCTTCACCTCAGATTTACTGTATCCCTTGGAACTTCTTACTGACGATGAAACACAGAAATTGCATCGGAATTAAATACAAAAGGCACTATCCCAACTTAAGTACAAGAAGACTGACTCTTCTTACTGACTGTTTTGAACCATTCCTGTGACACTAATTATAGATTTCGATGCTTCACTTCAGGTTTACTGTATCCCTCTGACCATCTTATTGACGATGAAACACAGAAATTGCATCGGAATTAAATACAAAAGGCACAATGCCGACTTAAGTACAAGAAGACTGACTCTTCGTACTGTCTATGTTTTGAACGATTCCTGTGCATTAGTTATAGATTCCGATGCTTCACTTCCGGTTAACTGTATCCCTTGGACCTTCTTATTGACGATGAAACAAATAAATTTCATCGGAATGAAATACAAAGGGCACAATGCCGACTTAAGTACAAGAAGACTGACTCTTCTTACTGACTATGTTATGAACCATTCCTGTGACACTAGTTATAGATTCCGATGCTTCACTTAAGGTTTACTGTATCCCTCTGACCTTCTTATTGACGATGAAACACAGATATTGCATCGGAATTAATTGGAAAAGGCACAATGCCGACGTAAGTACAAGCAGACAGACTCTTCCTACTGTCTATGTTTTGAAGCATTCCTGTGACACTAGTTATAGAGTCCGATGCTTCACTTCAGGTTTACTGTATCTCTGTGACCTTCTTTTTTAAGATGAAACACAGAAATTGCATCGGAATTAAATAGAAAAAGCACAATGCCGACTTAACTACAAGAGGACTGACTCTTCTTACTGTCAATGTTTTGAACCATTCCTGTGACACTAGTTATAGATTACGATGCTTCACCTCAGATTTACTGTATCCCTTGGAACTTCTTACTGACGATGAAACACAGAAATTGCATCGGAATTAAATACAAAAGGCACTATCCCGACTTAAGTACAAGAAGACTGACTCTTCTTACTGACTGTTTTGAACCATTCCTGTGACACTAATTATAGATTTCGATGCTTCACTTCAGGTTTACTGTATCCCTCTGACCATCTTATTGACGATGAAACACAGAAATTGCATCGGAATTAAATACAAAAGGCACAATGCCGACTTAAGTACAAGAAGATTGACTCTTCTTACTGTCTATGTTTTGAACCATTCCTGTGATACTAGTTATAGAATCCGATGCTTCACTTCAGGTTAACTGTATCTCTCTGACCTTCTTTTTGACGATGAAACACAGAAATTGCATCGGAATTCAATAGAAAAAGCACAATGCCGACTTAAGTACAAGAAGACTGACTCTTCTTACTGTCAATGTTTTGAACCATTCCTGTGACACTAGTTCTAGATTCCGATGCTTCACCTCAGATTTACTGTATCCCTTGGACCTTCTTACTGACGATGAAACACAGAAATTCATTCGGAATTAAATACAAAAGCCACAATCCCGACTTAAGTACAAGAAGACTGACACTTCGTACTGACTATGTTTTGAACCATTCCTGTGACACTAGTTATATATTCCGATGATTCACTTCAGTTTTACTGTATCCCTTGTACCTTCTTATTGACGATGAAACACAGAAATTTCATCGGAATTAAATACAATAGGCACAATGCCGACTTAAGTACAAGAAGACAGAACCTTCTTACTGTCTATGTATTGAACCATTCCTGTGACACTAGTTATGGATTCCGACCCTTCACTTCAGGTTTACTCTATCCCTCTGACCTTCTTATTGACGATGAAACACAGAAATTGCATCGGAATTAAATACAAGAGGCACAATGCCGACTTAAGTACAAGGAGACTGACTCTTCGTACTGACTATGTTTTGAATCATTTGTGTGACACTAGTTATAGATTCCGATGATTCACTTCAGGTTTACTGTATCCCTTGGACCTTCTTATTGACGATGAAACACAGAAATTGCATCGGAATTAAACAGAGAAGGCACAATGCCGACTTATGTACAAGAAGACTTACTCTTCTTACTGACTATGTTTGGAACCATTCCTGTGACAATAGTTATAGATTCCGATGCTTCACTTCAGGTTTACTGTATCCCTCTGACCTTCTTATTGACGATGAAACACAGATATTGCATCGGAATTAAATAGAAAAGGCACAAAACCGACTTAAGAACAAGAAGATTGACTCTTCTTACTGACTATGATTTGAACCATTCCTGTGGCACTAGATATTGATTCCGATGCCTCACTTCAGGTTTATTCTATCCCACTGACCTTCTTATTGACGATGAAACACATAAATTGCATCGGAATTAAATACAAAAGGCACAATGCCGACTTAAGTACAAGAAGACTGACTCTTCTTACTGGCTATGTTTTGAACCATTCCTGTGACACTAGTTGGAGATTCCGATGCTTCACTTCAGGTATACTGCATCCCTCTGACCCTCTTATTGACGACGAAACACAGAAATTGCATCGGAATTAAATACAAAAGGCACAATGCCGAATTAAGTACAAGAAGACTAACTGTTCCTACTGTCTATGATTTGAACCATTCCTGTGACACTAGTTATAGATTCCGATGCTTCACTTCAGGTTTACTGTATTCCTTGGACGTTCTTATTGACGATGAAACAAAGAAATTGCATCGGAATTAAATAGGAAAGGCACAATGCCGACTTAAGTACAAGAAGACTGACTCTTCGTACTGTCTATGTTTTGAACGATTCCTGTCACATTAGTTATAGATTCCGATGCTTCACTTCAGGTTTACTGTATCCCTCTGACCTTCTTTTTGACGATGAAACACTGAAATTGCATCTGAAATAAATACAAAAGGCACGATGCCGACTTAAGTACATGTAGACTGAATCTTCCTTTTGTCTATGTTTTGAACCATTCCTGTAACACTTGTTATAGATTAAGATGCTTCAGTTCAGGTTTACTGTACCCGTTGGATCTTCGTATTGACGATGAAACACAGTTAGTGCATCGGAGTTAAATACAAAAGGCACAATGCCGACTTAAGAACAAGAAGACTGACTCTTCCTACTGTCCATGTTTTGAACGGTTCCTGTGACATTAGTTATAGATTCCGATAATTCACTTCAGGTTTACTGTATCCCTTGGACCTTCTTATTGACGATGAAACACAGAAATTGCATCGGAATTAAATACAAGGGGCACAATGCCGACTTAAGTACAAGAAGACTGACTCTTCTTACTTACTATGTTTTGAACCACTCCTGTGACACTAGTTATAGATTCCGATGCTTCACTTAAGGTTTACTGTATCCCTCTGACCTTCTTATTGACGATGAAACACAGAAGTTGCATCGGAATTAAATAGAAAAGGCACAATGCCGTCTTAAGTACAAGCAGAATGACTCTTCTTACTGTCTATGTTTTGAACCATTCCTGTGACATTAGTTATGGATTCCGATGCTTCACTTCAGGTTTACTGTAACCCTTGGACCTTCTTATAGACGATGAAACACAGAAATTGCATCGGAATTAAATACAAAGGGCACAATGCCGACTTAAGTACAAGAAGACTGACTCTTCTTACTGACTATGTTTTGAACCATTCCTGTGACACTAGTTATAGTTTCCGATGCTTCACTTCAGGTTTACTGTATCCCTCTGACCTTCTTTTTGACGATGAAACACAGAGATTGCATCGGAAATATATACAAAAGGCACGATGCCGACATAAGTACATGTAGACTGAATCTTCCTATTGTCTATGTTTTGCACCATTCCTGTGACACTTGTTATAGATTAAAATGCTTCATTTCAGGTTTACTGTATCCCTTGGATCTTCTTATTGACGATGAAACACAGATAGTGCATCGGAGTAAAATACAAAAGGCACAATGCCGACCTAAGTACAAGAAGACTGACTCTTCCTACTGTCTATGTTTTGAACGATTCCTGTGACATTAGTTATAGATTCCGATGCTTCACTTCAGGTTTACTGTATCCCTTGGACCTTCTTATTGACGATGAATCACAGAAATTGCATCGGAATTAAATACAAAGGGCTCAATGCCGACTTAAGTACAAGAAGACTGACTCTTCTTACTGACTATGTTTTGAACCATTCCTGTGACACTAGTTATAGATTCCGATGCTTCACTTAAAGTTTACTGTATCCCTCTGACCTTCTTATTGACGATGAAACACAGATATTGCATCGGAATTAAATAGAAAAGGCACAATGCCGACTTAAGAACAAGAAGACTGACTCTTCTTACTGACTATGTTTTGAACCATTCCTGTGACACTAGTTATAGATTCCGATGCTTCACTTCAGGTTTACTGTATCCCTCTGACCTTCTTATTGACGATGAAACACAGAAATTGCATCGGAATTAAATAGAAAAGGCTCAATGCCGACTTAAGTACAAGAAGACTGACTCTTCCTACTGACTGTTTGAACCATTCCTGTGACACTAATTATAGATTCCGATGTTTCACTTCAGGTTTACTGTATCCCTCTGACCTTCTTGTTGACGATGGAACATAGAAATTGCATCGGAATTAAATTCAAAAGGCACAATGCCGACTTAAGTACAAGAAGACTGACTCTTCGTACTGTCTATGTTTTGAACGATTCCTGTGACATTAGTTATAGATTCCGATGCTTCACTTCCGGTTTACTGTATCCCTTGGACCTTCTTATTGATGATGAAACACAGAAATTTCATCGGAATGAAATACAAAGGGCACAATGCCGACTTAAGTACAAGAAGACTGACTCTTCTTACTGACTATGTTTTGACCCATTCCTGTGACTCTAGTTATAGATTCCGATGCTTCACTTAAGGTTTACTGTATCGCTCTGCCCTTCTTATTGACGATGAAACACAGATATTGCATCGGAATTAAATGGAAAAGGCACAATGCCGACTTAAGTACAATAAGACTGACTCTTCCTACTGTCTATGTTTTGTAGCATTCCTGTGACACTAGTTATAGAGTCCGATGCTTCACTTCAGTTTTACTGTATCTCTCTGACCTTCTTTTTGAAGATGAAACACAGAAATTGCATTGGAATTAAATAGAAAAAGCACAATGCAGACTTAAGTACAAGAGGACTGACTCTTCTTACTGTCAATGTTTTGAACCATTCCTGTGACACTAGTTATAGATTCCGATGCTTCACCTCAGAAATACTGTATCCCTTGGACCTTCTTACTGACGATGAAACACAGAAGTTGCATCGGAATTAAATACAAAAGGCACAATTCCGACTTAAGTACAAGAGGACTGACTCTTCTTACTGACTGTTTTGAACCATTCCTGTGACACTAATTATAGATTTCGATGCTTCACTTCAGGTTTACTGTATCCCTCTGACCATCTTACTGACGATGAAACACAGAAATTGCATCGGAATTAAATACAAAAGGCACAATGCCGTCTTAAGTACACGAAGATTGACTCTTCTTACTGTCTATGTTTTGAACCATTCCTGTGACACTAGTTATAGAGTTCGATGCTTCACTTCAGGTTCACTGTATCTCTCTGACCTTCTTTTTGACGATGAAACACAGAAATTGCATCGGAATCCAATAGAAAAAGCACAATGCCGACTCAAGTACAAGAAGACTGACTCTTCTTACTGTCAATGTTTTGAACCATTCCTGTGACACTAGTTCTAGATTCCGATGCTTCACCTCAGATTTACTGTATCCCTTGGACCTTCTTACGGAAGATGAAACACAGAAATTGCATCAGAATTAAATACAAAAGGCCCAATCCCGTCTTAAGTACAAGAAGACTGACACTTCGTACTGACTATGTTTTGAACCATTCCTGTGACACTAGTTATAGATTCCGATGATTCACTTCAGTTTTACTGTATCCCTTGTACCTTCTTATTGACGATGAAACACAGAAATTGCATCGGAATTAAATACAAAAGGCACAATGCCGACTTAAGTACAAGAAGACTGAACCTTCTTACTGTCTATGTTTTGAACCATTCCTGTGACAGTAGTTATGGATTCCGACCCTTCACTTCAGGTTTACTGTATCCCTCTGACCTTCTTATTGACGATGAAACACACAAATGGCATCGGAATTAAATACAAAAGGCACAATGCCGACTTAAGTACAAGGAGACTGACTCTTCGTACTGACTATGTTTTGAACCATTCGTGTGACACTAGTTATTGATTCCGATGATTCACTTCAGGTTTACTGTATCCCTTGGACCTTCTTATTGACGATGAAACACAGAAATTGCATCGGAATTAAATAGAGAAGGCACAATGCCGACTTATGTACAAGAAGACTTACTCTTCTTACTGACTATGTTTTGAACCATTCCTGTGACAATAGTTATAGATTCCGATGCTTCACTTCAGGTTTACTGTATCCCTCTGACCTTCGTATTGACGATGAAACACAGATATTGCATCGGAATTAAATACAAAAGGCACAATGCCGACTTAAGTACAAGAAGACTGACTCTTCTTACTGGCTATGTTTTGAACCATTCCTGTGACACTAGTTGGAGATTCCGATGCTTCACTTCAGGTATACTGTATCCCTCTGACCTTCTTATTGACGACGAAACACAGAAATTGCATCGGAATTAAATACAAAAGGCACAATGCCGACTTAAGTACAAGAAGACTAACTGTTCCTACTGTCTATGATTTGAACCATTCCTGTGACACTAGTTATAGATTCCGATGCTTCACTTCAGGTTTACTGTATTCCTTGGACGTTCTTATTGACGATGAAACAAAGAAATTGCATCGGAATTAAATAGGAAAGGCACAATGCCGACTTAAGTACAAGAAGACTGACTCTTCGTACTGTCTATGTTTTGAACGATTCCTGTCACATTAGTTATAGATTCCGATGCTTCACTTCAGGTTTACTGTATCTCTCTGACCTTCTTTTTGACGATGAAACACAGAAATTGCATCTGAAATAAATACAAAAGGCACGATGCCGACTTAAGTACATGTAGACTGAATCTTCCTTTTGTCTATGTTTTGAACCATTCCTGTAACACTTGTTATAGATTAAGATGCTTCAGTTCAGGTTTACTGTACCCCTTGGATCTTCGTATTGACGATGAAACACAGTTAGTGCATCGGAGTTAAATACAAAAGGCACAATGCCGACTTAAGAACAAGAAGACTGACTCTTCCTACTGTCCATGTTTTGAACGGTTCCTGTGACATTAGTTATAGATTCCGATAATTCACTTCAGGTTTACTGTATCCCTTGGACCTTCTTATTGACGATGAAACACAGAAATTGCATCGGAATTAAATACAAGGGGCACAATGCCGACTTAAGTACAAGAAGACTGACTCTTCTTACTTACTATGTTTTGAACCTCTCCTGTGACACTAGTTATAGATTCCGATGCTTCACTTAAGGTTTACTGTATCCCTCTGACGTTCTTATTGCCGATGAAACACAGAAATTGCATCGGAATTAAATAGAAAAGGCACAATGCCGTCTTAAGTACAAGCAGAATGACTCTTCTTACTGTCTATGTTTTGAACCATTCCTGTGACATTAGTTATGGATTCCGATGCTTCACTTCAGGTTTACTGTAACCCTTGGACCTTCTTATAGACGATGAAACACAGAAATTGCATCGGAATTAAATACAAAGGGCACAATGCCGACTTAAGTACAAGAAGACTGACTCTTCTTACTGACTATGTTTTGAACCATTCCTGTGACACTAGTTATAGTTTCCGATGCTTCACTTCAGGTTTACTGTATCCCTCTGACCTTCTTTTTGACGATGAAACACAGAAATTGCATCGGAAATATATACAAAAGGCACGAAGCCGACATAAGTACATGTAGACTGAATCTTCCTATTGTCTATGTTTTGCACCATTCCTGTGACACTTGTTATAGTTTAAAATGCTTCATTTCAGGTTTACTGTATCCCTTGGATCTTCTTATTGACGATGAAACACAGATAGTGCATCGGAGTAAAATACAAAAGGCACAATGCCGACCTAAGTACAAGAAGACTGACTCTTCCTACTGTCTATGTTTTGAACGATTCCTGTGACATTAGTTATAGATTCCGATGCTTCACTTCAGGTTTACTGTATCCCTTGGACCTTCTTATTGACGATGAATCACAGAAATTGCATCGGAATTAAATACAAAGGGCTCAATGCCGACTTAAGTACAAGAAGACTGACTCTTCTTACTGACTATGTTTTGAACCATTCCTGTGACACTAGTTATAGATTCCGATGCTTCACTTAAAGTTTACTGTATCCCTCTGACCTTCTTATTGACGATGAAACACAGATATTGCATCGGAATTAAATAGAAAAGGCACAATGCCGACTTAATAACAAGAAGACTGACTCTTCTTACTGACTATGTTTTGAACCATTCCTGTGACATTAGTTATAGATTCCGATGCTTCACTTCAGGTTTACTGTATCACTCTGACCTTCTTATTGACGATGAAACACAGAAATTGCATCGGAATTAAATAGAAAAGGCACAATGCCGACTTAATAACAAGAAGACTGACTCTTCTTACTGACTATGTTTTGAACCATTCCTGTGACATTAGTTATAGATTCCGATGCTTCACTTCAGGTTTACTGTATCCCTCTGACCTTCTTTTTGACGATGAAACACAGAAATTGCATCGGAAATAAATAAAAAGGCACGATCCCGACATAAGTACATGTAGACTGAATCTTCCTACTTTCTATGTTTTGAACCATTCCTGTGACACTTGTTATGGATTAAGATGCTTCATTTCAGGTTTACTGTATCCCTTGGATCTTCTTATTGTCGATGAAACACAGATAGTGCATCGGAGTAAAATACAAAAGGCACAATGCCGACTTAAGTACAAGATGACTGACTCTTCCTACTGTCTAAGATTTTGAACGATTCCTGTGACATTAGTTATAGATTCCGATGCTTCACTTCAGGTTTACTGTATCCCTTGGACCTTCTTATTGACGATGATTCACAGAAATTGCATCGGAATTAAATGCAAAGGGCACAATGCCGACTTAAGAACAAGAAGACTGACTCTTCTTACTGACTATGCTTTGAACCATTCCTGTGACACTAGTTATAGATTCCGATGCTTCACTTAAGGTTTACTGTATCCCTCTGACCTTCTTATTGACGATGAAACACAGAAATTGCATCGGAATTAAATACAAAAGGCACAATGCCGACTTAAGTACAAGAAGACTGACTCTTCGTACTGTCTATGTTTTGAACGATTCCTGTGCATTAGTTATAGATTCCGATGCTTCACTTCCGGTTAACTGTATCCCTTGGACCTTCTTATTGACGATGAAACAAATAAATTTCATCGGAATGAAATACAAAGGGCACAATGCCGACTTAAGTACAAGAAGACTGACTCTTCTTACTGACTATGTTTTGAACCATTCCTGTGACACTAGTTATAGATTCCGATGCTTCACTTAAGGTTTACTGTATCCCTCTGACCTTCTTATTGACGATGAAACACAGATATTGCATCGGAATTAATTGGAAAAGGCACAATGCCGACGTAAGTACAAGCAGACAGACTCTTCCTACTGTCTATGTTTTGAAGCATTCCTGTGACACTAGTTATAGAGTCCGATGCTTCACTTCAGGTTTACTGTATCTCTGTGACCTTCTTTTTGAAGATGAAACACAGAAATTGCATCGGAATTAAATAGAAAAAGCACAATGCCGACTTAACTACAAGAGGACTGACTCTTCTTACTGTCAATGTTTTGAACCATTCCTGTGACACTAGTTATAGATTACGATGCTTCACCTCAGATTTACTGTATCCCTTGGAACTTCTTACTGACGATGAAACACAGAAATTGCATCGGAATTAAATACAAAAGGCACTATCCCGACTTAAGTACAAGAAGACTGACTCTTCTTACTGACTGTTTTGAACCATTCCTGTGACACTAATTATAGATTTCGATGCTTCACTTCAGGTTTACTGTACCCCTCTGACCATCTTATTGACGATGAAACACAGAAATTGCATCGGAATTAAATACAAAAGGCACAATGCCGACTTAAGTACAAGAAGACTGACTCTTCGTACTGTCTATGTTTTGAACGATTCCTGTGCATTAGTTATAGATTCCGATGCTTCACTTCCGGTTAACTGTATCCCTTGGACCTTCTTATTGACGATGAAACAAATAAATTTCATCGGAATGAAATACAAAGGGCACAATGCCGACTTAAGTACAAGAAGACTGACTCTTCTTACTGAATATGTTTGAACCATTCCTGTGACACTAGTTATAGATTCCGATGCTTCACTTAAGGTTTACTGTATCCCTCTGACCTTCTTATTGACGATGAAACACAGATATTGCATCGGAATTAATTGGAAAAGGCACAATGCCGACGTAAGTACAAGCAGACAGACTCTTCCTACTGTCTATGTTTTGAAGCATTCCTGTGACACTAGTTATAGAGTCCGATGCTTCACTTCAGGTTTACTGTATCTCTGTGACCTTCTTTTTGAAGATGAAACACAGAAATTGCATCGGAATTAAATAGAAAAAGCACAATGCCGACTTAACTACAAGAGGACTGACTCTTCTTACTGTCAATGTTTTGAACCATTCCTGTGACACTAGTTATAGATTACGATGCTTCACCTCAGATTTACTGTATCCCTTGGAACTTCTTACTGACGATGAAACACAGAAATTGCATCGGAATTAAATACAAAAGGCACTATCCCGACTTAAGTACAAGAAGACTGACTCTTCTTACTGACTGTTTTGAACCATTCCTGTGACACTAATTATAGATTTCGATGCTTCACTTCAGGTTTACTGTATCCCTCTGACCATCTTATTGACGATGAAACACAGAAATTGCATCGGAATTAAATACAAAAGGCACAATGCCGACTTAAGTACAAGAAGATTGACTCTTCTTACTGTCTATGTTTTGAACCATTCCTGTGATACTAGTTATAGAATCCGATGCTTCACTTCAGGTTAACTGTATCTCTCTGACCTTCTTTTTGACGATGAAACACAGAAATTGCATCGGAATTCAATAGAAAAAGCACAATGCCGACTTAAGTACAAGAAGACTGACTCTTCTTACTGTCAATGTTTTGAACCATTCCTGTGACACTAGTTCTAGATTCCGATGCTTCACCTCAGATTTACTGTATCCCTTGGACCTTCTTACTGACGATGAAACACAGAAATTCATTCGGAATTAAATACAAAAGCCACAATCCCGACTTAAGTACAAGAAGACTGACACTTCGTACTGACTATGTATTGAACCATTCCTGTGACACTAGTTATATATTCCGATGATTCACTTCAGTTTTACTGTATCCCTTGTACCTTCTTATTGACGATGAAACACAGAAATTTCATCGGAATTAAATACAAAAGGCACAATGCCGACTTAAGTACAAGAAGACAGAACCTTCTTACTGTCTATGTATTGAACCATTCCTGTGACACTAGTTATGGATTCCGACCCTTCACTTCAGGTTTACTCTATCCCTCTGACCTTCTTATTGACGATGAAACACAGAAATTGCATCGGAATTAAATACAAGAGGCACAATGCCGACTTAAGTACAAGGAGACTGACTCTTCGTACTGACTATGTTTTGAATCATTTGTGTGACACTAGTTATAGATTCCGATGATTCACTTCAGGTTTACTGTATCCCTTGGACCTTGTTATTGACGATGAAACACAGAAATTGCATCGGAATTAAACAGAGAAGGCACAATGCCGACTTATGTACAAGAAGACTTACTCTTCTTACTGACTATGTTTGGAACCATTCCTGTGACAATAGTTATAGATTCCGATGCTTCACTTCAGGTTTACTGTATCCCTCTGACCTTCTTATTGACGATGAAACACAGATATTGCATCGGAATTAAATAGAAAAGGCACAAAACCGACTTAAGAACAAGAAGATTGACTCTTCTTACTGACTATGATTTGAACCATTCCTGTGGCACTAGATATTGATTCCGATGCCTCACTTCAGTTTTATTGTATCCCACTGACCTTCTTATTGACGATGAAACACATAAATTGCATCGGAATTAAATACAAAAGGCACAATGCCGACTTAAGTACAGGAAGACTGACTCTTCTTACTGGCTATGTTTTGAACCATTCCTGTGACACTAGTTGGAGATTCCGATGCTTCACTTCAGGTATACTGCATCCCTCTGACCTTCTTATTGACGACGAAACACAGAAATTGCATCGGAATTAAATACAAAAGGCACAATGCCGACTTAAGTACAAGAAGACTAACTGTTCCTACTGTCTATGATTTGAACCATTCCTGTGACACTAGTTATAGATTCCGATGCTTCACTTCAGGTTTACTGTATTCCTTGGACGTTCTTATTGACGATGAAACAAAGAAATTGCATCGGAATTAAATAGGAAAGGCACAATGCCGACTTAAGTACAAGAAGACTGACTCTTCGTACTGTCTATGTTTTGAACGATTCCTGTCACATTAGTTATAGATTCCGATGCTTCACTTCAGGTTTACTGTATCCCTCTGACCTTCTTTTTGACGATGAAACACTGAAATTGCATCTGAAATAAATACAAAAGGCACGATGCCGACTTAAGTACATGTAGACTGAGTCTTCCTTTTGTCTATGTTTTGAACCATTCCTGTAACACTTGTTATAGATTAAGATGCTTCAGTTCAGGTTTACTGTACCCGTTGGATCTTCGTATTGACGATGAAACACAGTTAGTGCATCGGAGTTAAATACAAAAGGCACAATGCCGACTTAAGAACAAGAAGACTGACTCTTCCTACTGTCCATGTTTTGAACGGTTCCTGTGACATTAGTTATAGATTCCGATAATTCACTTCAGGTTTACTGTATCCCTTGGACCTTCTTATTGACGATGAAACACAGAAATTGCATCGGAATTAAATACAAGGGGCACAATGCCGACTTAAGTACAAGAAGACTGACTCTTCTTACTTACTATGTTTTGAACCACTCCTGTGACACTAGTTATAGATTCCGATGCTTCACTTAAGGTTTACTGTATCCCTCTGACCTTCTTATTGACGATGAAACACAGAAATTGCATCGGAATTAAATAGAAAAGGCACAATGCCGTCTTAAGTACAAGCAGAATGACTCTTCTTACTGTCTATGTTTTGAACCATTCCTGTGACATTAGTTATGGATTCCGATGCTTCACTTCAGGTTTACTGTAACCCTTGGACCTTCTTATAGACGATGAAACACAGAAATTGCATCGGAATTAAATACAAAGGGCACAATGCCGACTTAAGTACAAGAAGACTGACTCTTCTTACTGACTATGTTTTGAACCATTCCTGTGACACTAGTTATAGTTTCCGATGCTTCACTTCAGGTTTACTGTATCCCTCTGACCTTCTTTTTGACGATGAAACACAGAAATTGCATCGGAAATATATACAAAAGGCACGATGCCGACATAAGTACATGTAGACTGAATCTTCCTATTGTCTATGTTTTGCACCATTCCTGTGACACTTGTTATAGATTAAAATGCTTCATTTCAGGTTTACTGTATCCCTTGGATCTTCTTATTGACGATGAAACACAGATAGTGCATCGGAGTAAAATACAAAAGGCACAATGCCGACCTAAGTACAAGAAGACTGACTCTTCCTACTGTCTATGCTTTTAACGATTCCTGTGACATTAGTTATAGATTCCGATGCTTCACTTCAGGTTTACTGTATCCCTTGGACCTTCTTATTGACGATGAATCACAGAAATTGCATCGGAATTAAATACAAAGGGCTCAATGCCGACTTAAGTACAAGAAGACTGACTCTTCTTACTGACTATGTTTTGAACCATTCCTGTGACACTAGTTATAGATTCCGATGCTTCACTTAAAGTTTACTGTATCCCTCTGACCTTCTTATTGACGATGAAACACAGATATTGCATCGGAATTAAATAGAAAAGGCACAATGCCGACTTAATAACAAGAAGACTGACTCTTCTTACTGACTATGTTTTGAACCATTCCTGTGACACTAGTTATAGATTCCGATGCTTCACTTCAGGTTTACTGTATCCCTCTGACCTTCTTATTGACGATGAAACACAGAAATTGCATCGGAATTAAATAGAAAAGGCTCAATGCCGACTTAAGTACAAGAAGACTGACTCTTCCTACTGACTGTTTGAACCATTCCTGTGACACTAATTATAGATTCCGATGTTTCACTTCAGGTTTACTGTATCCCTCTGACCTTCTTGTTGACGATGGAACATAGAAATTGCATCGGAATTAAATTCAAAAGGCACAATGCCGACTTAAGTACATGAAGACTGACTCTTCGTACTGTCTATGTTTTGAACGATTCCTGTGACATTAGTTATAGATTCCGATGCTTCACTTCCGGTTTACTGTATCCCTTGGACCTTCTTATTGATGATGAAACACAGAAATTTCATCGGAATGAAATACAAAGGGCACAATGCCGACTTAAGTACAAGAAGACTGACTCTTCTTACTGACTATGTTTTGACCCATTCCTGTGACTCTAGTTATAGATTCCGATGCTTCACTTAAGGTTTACTGTATCGCTCTGCCCTTCTTATTGACGATGAAACACAGATATTGCATCGGAATTAAATGGAAAAGGCACAATGCCGACTTAAGTACAATAAGACTGACTCTTCCTACTGTCTATGTTTTGTAGCATTCCTGTGACACTAGTTATAGAGTCCGATGCTTCACTTCAGTTTTACTGTATCTCTCTGACCTTCTTTTTGAAGATGAAACACAGAAATTGCATTGGAATTAAATAGAAAAAGCACAATGCAGACTTAAGTACAAGAGGACTGACTCTTCTTACTGTCAATGTTTTGAACCATTCCTGTGACACTAGTTATAGATTCCGATGCTTCACCTCAGAAATACTGTATCCCTTGGACCTTCTTACTGACGATGAAACACAGAAGTTGCATCGGAATTAAATACAAAAGGCACAATTCCGACTTAAGTACAAGAGGACTGACTCTTCTTACTGACTGTTTTGAACCATTCCTGTGACACTAATTATAGATTTCGATGCTTCACTTCAGGTTTACTGTATCCCTCTGACCATCTTACTGACGATGAAACACAGAAATTGCATCGGAATTAAATACAAAAGGCACAATGCCGTCTTAAGTACACGAAGATTGACTCTTCTTACTGTCTATGTTTTGAACCATTCCTGTGACACTAGTTATAGAGTTCGATGCTTCACTTCAGGTTCACTGTATCTCTCTGACCTTCTTTTTGACGATGAAACACAGAAATTGCATCGGAATCCAATAGAAAAAGCACAATGCCGACTCAAGTACAAGAAGACTGACTCTTCTTACTGTCAATGTTTTGAACCATTCCTGTGACACTAGTTCTAGATTCCGATGCTTCACCTCAGATTTACTGTATCCCTTGGACCTTCTTACGGAAGATGAAACACAGAAATTGCATCGGAATTAAATACAAAAGGCCCAATCCCGACTAAAGTACAAGATGACTGACACTTCGTACTGACTATGTTTTGAACCATTCCTGTGACACTAGTTATAGATTCCGATGATTCACTTCAGTTTTACAGTATCCCTTGTACCTTCTTATTGACGATGAAACACAGAAATTGCATCGGAATTAAATACAAAAGGCACAATGCCGACTTAAGTACAAGAAGACTGAACCTTCTTACTGTCTATGTTTTGAACCATTCCTGTGACAGTAGTTATGGATTCCGACCCTTCACTTCAGGTTTACTGTATCCCTCTGACTTTCTTATTGACGATGAAACACACAAATGGCATCGGAATTAAATACAAAAGGCACAATGCCGACTTAAGTACAAGGAGACTGACTCTTCGTACTGACTATGTTTTGAACCATTCGTGTGACACTAGTTATAGATTCCGATGATTCACTTCAGGTTTACTGTATCCCTTGGACCTTCTTATTGACGATGAAACACAGAAATTGCATCGGAATTAAATAGAGAAGGCACAATGCCGACTTATGTACAAGAAGACTTACTCTTCTTACTGACTATGTTTTGAACCATTCCTGTGACAATAGTTATAGATTCCGATGCTTCACTTCAGGTTTACTGTATCCCTCTGACCTTCGTATTGACGATGAAACACAGATATTGCATCGGAATTAAATACAAAAGGTACAATGCCGACTTAAGTACAAGAAGACTGACTCTTCTTACTGGCTATGTTTTGAACCATTCCTGTGACACTAGTTGGAGATTCCGATGCTTTACTTCAGGTATACTGTATCCCTCTGACCTTCTTATTGACGACGAAACACAGAAATTGCATCGGAATTAAATACAAAAGGCACAATGCCGACTTAAGTACAAGAAGACTAACTGTTCCTACTGTCTATGATTTGAACCATTCCTGTGACACTAGTTATAGATTCCGATGCTTCACTTCAGGTTTACTGTATTCCTTGGACGTTCTTATTGACGATGAAACAAAGAAATTGCATCGGAATTAAATAGGAAAGGCACAATGCCGACTTAAGTACAAGAAGACTGACTCTTCGTACTGTCTATGATTTGAACGATTCCTGTCACATTAGTTATAGATTCCGATGCTTCACTTCAGGTTTACTGTATCCCTCTGACCTTCTTTTTGACGATGAAGCACAGAAATTGCATCTGAAATAAATACAAAAGGCACGATGCCGACTTAAGTACATGTAGACTGAATCTTCCTTTTGTCTATGTTTTGAACCATTCCTGTAACACTTGTTATAGATTAAGATGCTTCAGTTCAGGTTTACTGTACCCCTTGGATCTTCGTATTGACGATGAAACACAGTTAGTGCATCGGAGTTAAATACAAAAGGCACAATGCCGACTTAAGAACAAGAAGACTGACTCTTCCTACTGTCCATGTTTTGAACGGTTCCTGTGACATTAGTTATAGATTCCGATAATTCACTTCAGGTTTACTGTATCCCTTGGACCTTCTTATTGACGATGAAACACAGAAATTGCATCGGAATTAAATACAAGGGGCACAATGCCGACTTAAGTACAAGAAGACTGACTCTTCTTACTTACTATGTTTTGAACCATTCCTGTGACACTAGTTATAGTTTCCGATGCTTCACTTCAGGTTTACTGTATCCCTCTGACCTTGTTTTTGACGATGAAACACAGAAATTGCATCGGAAATATATACAAAAGGCACGATGCCGACATAAGTACATGTAGACTGAATCTTCCTATTGTCTATGTTTTGCACCATTCCTGTGACACTTGTTATAGATTAAAATGCTTCATTTCAGGTTTACTGTATCCCTTGGATCTTCTTATTGACGATGAAACACAGATAGTGCATCGGAGTAAAATACAAAAGGCACAATGCCGACCTAAGTACAAGAAGACTGACTCTTCCTACTGTCTATGTTTTGAACGATTCCTGTGACATTAGTTATAGATTCCGATGCTTCACTTCAGGTTTACTGTATCCCTTGGACCTTCTTATTGACGATGAATCACAGAAATTGCATCGGAATTAAATGCAAAGGGCTCAATGCCGACTTAAGTACAAGAAGACTGACTCTTCTTACTGACTATGTTTTGAACCATTCCTGTGACACTAGTTATAGATTCCGATGCTTCACTTAAAGTTTACTGCATCCCTCTGACCTTCTTATTGACGATGAAACACAGATATTGCATCGGAATTAAATAGAAAAGGCACAATGCCGACTTAATAACAAGAAGACTGACTCTTCTTACTGACTATGTTTTGAACCATTCCTGTGACACTAGTTATAGATTCCGATGCTTCACTTCAGGTTTACTGTATCCCTCTGACCTTCTTATTGACGATGAAACACAGAAATTGCATCGGAATTAAATAGAAAAGGCTCAATGCCGACTTAAGTACAAGAAGACTGACTCTTCCTACTGACTGTTTGAACCTTTCCTGTGACACTAATTATAGATTCCGATGTTTCACTTCAGGTTTACTGTATCCCTCTGACCTTCTTGTTGACGAAGGAACATAGAAATTGCATCGGAATTAAATTCAAAAGGCACAATGCCGACTTAAGTACAAGAAGAATGACTCTTCTTACTGTCTATGTTTTGAACCATTCCTGTGACACTAGTTAGAGATTCCGATGCTTCACTTCAGGTTTACTGTATCCCTCTGACCTTCTTATTGACGATGAAACACAGAAATTGCATCGGAATTAAATACAAAAGGCACAATGCCGACTTAAGTACAAGAAGATTGACCTTTCTTACTGTCTATGTTTTGAACCATTCCTGTGACACTAGTTATAGATTCCGATGCTACACTTCAGGTATACAGTATCCCTCTGACCTTCTTATTGACGATGAAACACAGAAATTGCATCGGAATTAAATACAAAAGGCACAATGCCGACTTAAGTACAAGAAGACTGACTCTTCGTACTGTCTATGTTTTGAACGATTCCTGTGACATTAGTTATAGATTCCGATGCTTCACTTCCGGTTTACTGTATCCCTTGGACCTTCTTATTGATGATGAAACACAGAAATTTCATCGGAATGAAATACAAAGGGCACAATGCCGACTTAAGTACAAGAAGACTGACTCTTCTTACTGACTATGTTTTGACCCATTCCTGTGACTCTAGTTATAGATTCCGATGCTTCACTTAAGGTTTACTGTATCGCTCTGACCTTCTTATTGACGATGAAACACAGATATTGCATCGGAATTAAATGGAAAAGGCACAATGCCGACTTAAGTACAAGAAGACTGACTCTTCCTACTGTCTATGTTTTGAAGCATTCCTGTGACACTAGTTATAGAGTCCGATGCTTCACTTCAGTTTTACTGTATCTCTCTGACCTTCTTTTTGAAGATGAAACACAGAAATTGCATCGGAATTAAATAGAAAAAGCACAATGCAGACTTAAGTACAAGAGGACTGACTCTTCTTACTGTCAATGTTTTGAACCATTCCTGTGACACTAGTTATAGATTCCGATGCTTCACCTCAGAAATACTGTATCCCTTGGACCTTCTTACTGACGATGAAACACAGAAGTTGCATCGGAATTAAATACAAAAGGCACAATTCCGACTTAAGTACAAGAGGACTGACTCTTCTTACTGACTGTTTTGAACCATTCCTGTGACACTAATTATAGATTTCGATGCTTCACTTCAGGTTTACTGTATCCCACTGACCATCTTACTGACGATGAAACACAGAAATTGCATCGGAATTAAATACAAAAGGCACAATGCCGTCTTAAGTACACGAAGATTGACTCTTCTTACTGTCTATGTTTTGAACCATTCCTGTGACACTAGTTATAGAGTTCGATGCTTCACTTCAGGTTTACTGTATCTCTCTGACCTTCTTTTTGACGATGAAACACAGAAATTGCATCGGAATCCAATAGAAAAAGCACAATGCCGACTCAAGTACAAGAAGACTGACTCTTCTTACTGTCAATGATTTGAACCATTCCTGTGACACTAGTTCTAGATTCCGATGCTTCACCTCAGATTTACTGTATCCCTTGGACCTTCTTACGGAAGATGAAACACAGAAATTGCATCGGAATTAAATACAAAAGGCCCAATCCCGACTTAAGTACAAGAAGACTGACACTACGTACTGACTATGTTTTGAACCATTCCTGTGACACTAGTTATAGATTCCGATGATTCACTTCAGTTTTACTGTATCCCTTGTACCTTCTTATTGACGATGAAACACAGAAATTGCATCGGAATTAAATACAAAAGGCACAATGCCGACTTAAGTACAAGAAGACTGAACCTTCTTACTGTCTATGTTTTGAACCATTCCAGTGACAGTAGTTATGGATTCCGACCCTTCACTTCAGGTTTACTGTATCCCTCTGACCTTCTTATTGACGATGAAACACACAAATTGCATCGGAATTAAATACAAAAGGCACAATGCCGACATAAGTACAAGGAGACTGACTCTTCGTACTGACTATGTTTTGAACCATTCGTGTGACACTAGTTATAGATTTCGATGATTCACTTCAGGTTTACTGTATCAATTGGACCTTCTTATTGACGATGAAACACAGAAATTGCATCGGAATTAAATAGAGAAGGCACAATGCCGACTTATGTACAAGAAGACTTACTCTTCTTACTGACTATGTTTTGAACCATTCCTGTGACATTAGTTATTGATTCCGATGCTTCACTTCAGGTTTACTGTATCCCTCTGACCTTCTTTTTGAGGATGAAACACAGAAATTGCATCGGAAATAAATACAAAAGGCTCGATGCCGACTTAAGTACATGTAGACTGAATCTTCCTATAGTCTATGTTTTGAACCATTCCTGAAACACTTGTTATAGATTAAGATGCTTCATTTCAGGTTTACTGTATCCCTTGGATCTTCTTATTGACGATGAAACACAGGTAGTGCATCGGAGTTAAACACAAAAGGCACAATGCCGACTTAAGTACAAGAAGACTGACTCTTCCTACTGTCTATGTTTTGAACGGTTCCTGTGACATTAGTTATAGATTCCGATGTTTCACTTCAGGTTTACTGTATCCCTTGGACCTTCTTATTGACGATGAAACACAGAAATTGCAACGGAATTAAATACAAGGGGCACAATGCCGACTTAAGTACAAGAAGACTGACTCTTCTTACTGACTATGTTTTGAACCACTCCTGTGACACTAGTTACAGATTCCGATGCTTCACTTAAGGTTTACTGTGTCCCTCTGACCTTCTTATTGACGATGAAACACAGATCTTGCATCGGAATTAAATAGAAAAGGCACAATGCCGACTTAAGAACAAGAAGACTGACTCTTCTTACTGACTATGTTTTGAACCATTCCTGTGACACTAGTTATAGATTCCGATGCTTCACTTCAGGTTTACTGTATCCCTCTGACCTTCTTATTGACGATGAAACACAGAAATTGCATCGGAATTAAATACAAAGGGCACAATGCCGACTTAAGAACAAGAAGACTGACTCTTCTTACTGACTATGCTTTGAACCATTCCTGTGACACTAGTTATAGATTCCGATGCTTCACTTCAGGTCTACAGTATCCCTCTGACCTTCATATTGACGATGAAACACAGAAATTGCATCGGAATTAAATAGAAAAGGCACAATGCCGACATACGTACAAGAAGAATGACTCTTCTTACTATCTATGTTTGAACCATTCCTGTGACGCTAGTTACAGATTCCGATGCTTCACTTCAGGTTTACAGCATACCTCTGACCTTCTTATTGACGATGAAACACAGAAATTGCACCGGAATTAAATAAAAAAGGCACAATGCCGACTTAAGTACAAGAAGACTGACTGTTCCTACTGTCTATGGTTTGAACCATTCCTGTGACACTAGTTATAGATTCCAATGCTTCACTTCAGGTTTACTGTATCCCTTGGATGTTCTAATTGACGATGACACAAAGAAATTGCATCGGAATTAAATAGAAAAGGCACAATGCCGACTTAAGTACAAGAAGACTGACTCTTCTTACTGACTATGATTTGAACCATTCCTGTGGCACTAGATATTGTTTCCGATGCTTCACTTCAGGTTTATTGTATCCCACTGACCTTCTTATTGACGATGAAACACATAAATTGCATCGGAATTAAATAGAAAAGGCACAATGCCGACTTAAGTACAAGAAGACTGACTCTTCTTACTGTCTAAATTTTGAACCATTCCTGTGACGCTAGTTACAGATTCAGATGCGTCACTTCAAGGACACTGTATCCCTTGGACCTTCTTATTGACGATGAAACACAGATATTGCATCGGAAATAAATACAAAAGGCACAATGCCGACTTAAGTACAAGAAGACTAACCTTTCTTACTGTCTATGCTTTGAACCATTCCTGTGACACTAGTATAAATTCCGATGCTACACTTAAGTTTTTCTGTATCCCTCTGACCTTCTTATTGACGATGAAACACAGAAATTGCATCGGATATAAATACAAAAGGCACAATGCCGACTTAAGTACAAGAAGACTGACTTTTCCTACTGTCTATGATTTGAACCAATCCTGTGACACTAGTTATAGATTCCGATGCTTCACTTCAGGTTTACTGTATCCCTTGGACGTTCTTATTGACGATAAAACAAAGAAATTGCATCGGAATTAAATAGAAAAGGCACAATGCCGACTTAAGTACAAGAACACTGACTCTTCGTACTGTCTATGTTTTGAACGATTCCTGTGACATTAGTTATAGATTCCGATGCTTCACTTCAGGTTTACTGTATCCCTTGGACCTTCTTATTGACGATGAAACACAGAAATTGCAACGGAATTAAATAGAGAAGGCACAATGCCGACTTATGTACAAGAAGACTTACTCTTCTTACTGACTATGTTTTGAACCATTCCTGTGACAATAGTTATAGATTCCGATGCTTCACTTCAGGTTTACAGTATCCCTCTGACCTACATATTGACGATGAAACACAGATATTGCATCGGAATTAAATAGAAAAGGCACAATGCCGACTTAAGAACAAGAAGACTGACTCTTCTTACTGACTATGCTTTGAACCATTCCTGTGACACTAGTTATAGATTCCGATGCTTCACTTCAGGTTTACAGTATCCCTCTGACCTTCATATTGACGATGAAACATAGAAATTGCATCGGAATTAAATAGAAAAGGCACAATGCCGACATACGTACAAGAAGAATGACTCTTCTTACTATCTATGTTTTGAACCATTCCTGTGACGCTAGTTACAGATTCCGATGCTTCACTTCAGGTTTACAGCATACCTCTGACCTTCTTATTGACGATGAAACACAGAAATTGCACCGGAATTAAATAAAAAAGGCACAATGCCGACTTAAGTACAAGAAGACTGACTCTTCTTACTGACTATGATTTGAACCATTCCTGTGGCACTAGATATTGTTTCCGATGCTTCACTTCAGGTTTATTGTATCCCACTGACCTTCTTATTGACGATGAAACACATAAATTGCATCGGAATTAAATAGAAAAGGCACAATGCCGACTTAAGTACAAGAAGACTGACTCTTCTTACTGTCTAAGTTTTGAACCATTCCTGTGACGCTAGTTACAGATTCAGATGCGTCACTTCAAGGACACTGTATCCCTTGGACCTTCTTATTGACGATGAAACACAGATATTGCATCGGAAATAAATACAAAAGGCACAATGCCGACTTAAGTACAAGAAGACTGACTCTTCTTACTGGCTATGTTTTGAACCATTCCTGTGACACTAGTTAGAGATTCCGATGCTTCACTTCAGGTTTACTGTATCCCTCTGACCTTCTTATTGACGATGAAACACAGAAATTGAATCGGAATTAAATACAAAAGGCACAATGCCGACTTAAGTACAAGAAGACTGACCTTTCTTACTGTCTATGCTTTGAACCATTCCTGTGACACTAGTATAAATTCCGATGCTACACTTAAGTTTTTCTGTATCCCTCTGACCTTCTTATTGACGATGAAACACAGAAATTGCATCGGATACAAAATACAAAAGGCACAATGCCGACTTAAGTACAAGAAGACTGACTGTTCCTACTGTCTATGATTTGAACCAATCCTGTGACACTAGTTATAGATTCCGATGCTTCACTTCAGGTTTACTGTATCCCTTGGACGATCTTATTGACGATAAAACAAAGAAATTGCATCAGAATTAAATAGAAAAGGCACAATGCCGAGTTAAGTACAAGAACACGGACTCTTCGTACTGTCTGTGTTTTTAACGATTCCTGTGACATTAGTTATAGATTCCGATGCTTCACTTCAGGTTTACTGTATCCCTCTGACCTTCTTTTTGAGGATGAAACACAGAAATTGCATCGGAAATAAATACAAAAGGCTCGATGCCGACTTAAGTACATGTAGACTGAATCTTCCTATAGTCTATGTTTTGAACCATTGCTGAAACACTTGTTATAGATTAAGATGCTTCATTTCAGGTTTACTGTATCCCTTGGATCTTCTTATTGACGATGAAACACAGGTAGTGCATCGGAGTTAAACACAAAAGGCACAATGCCGACTTAAGTACAAGAAGACTGACTCTTCTTACTGACTATGTTTTGAACCACTCCTGTGACACTAGTTACAGATTCCGATGCTTCACTTAAGGTTTACTGTGTCCCTCTGACCTTCTTATTGACGATGAAACACAGATCTTGCATCGGAATTAAATAGAAAAGGCACAATGCCGACTTAAGAACAAGAAGACTGACTCTTCTTACTGACTATGTTTTGAACCATTCCTGTGACACTAGTTATAGATTCCGATGCTTCACTTCAGGTTTACTGTATCCCTCTGACCTTCTTATTGACGATGAAACACAGAAATTGCATCGGAATTAAATACAAAGGGCACAATGCCGACTTAAGAACAAGAAGACTGACTCTTCTTACTGACTATGCTTTGAACCATTCCTGTGACACTAGTTATAGATTCCGATGCTTCACTTCAGGTCTACAGTATCCCTCTGACCTTCATATTGACGATGAAACACAGAAATTGCATCGGAATTAAATAGAAAAGGCACAATGCCGACATACGTACAAGAAGAATGACTCTTCTTACTATCTATGTTTGAACCATTCCTGTGACGCTAGTTACAGATTCCGATGCTTCACTTCAGGTTTACAGCATACCTCTGACCTTCTTATTGACGATGAAACACAGAAATTGCACCGGAATTAAATAAAAAAGGCACAATGCTGACTTAAGTACAAGAAGACTGACTGTTCCTACTGTCTATGGTTTGAACCATTCCTGTGACACTAGTTATAGATTCCAATGCTTCACTTCAGGTTTACTGTATCCCTTGGATGTTCTTATTTACGATGACACAAAGATATTGCATCGGAATTAATTAGAAAAGGCACATTGCCGACTTAAGTACAAGAAGACTGACTCTTCTTACTGACTATGATTTGAACCATTCCTGTGGCACTAGATATTGTTTTCGATGCTTCACTTCAGGTTTATTGTATCCCACTGACCTTCTTATTGACGATGAAACACATCAATTGCATCGGAATTAAATAGAAAAGGCACAATGCCGACTTAAGTACAAGAAGACTGACTCTTCTTACTGTCTAAGTTTTGAACCATTCCTGTGACGCTAGTTACAGATTCAGATGCGTCACTTCAAGGACACTGTATCCCTTGGACCTTCTTATTTACGATGAAACACAGTTATTGCATCGGAAATAAATACAAAAGGCACAATGCCGACTTAAGTACAAGAAGACTGACCTTTCTTACTGTCTATGCTTTGAACCATTCCTGTGACACTAGTATAAATTCCGATGCTACACTTAAGTTTTTCTGTATCCCTCTGACCTTCTTATTGACGATGAAACACAGAAATTGCATCGGATATAAATACAAAAGGCACAATGCCGACTTAAGTACAAGAAGACTGACTTTTCCTACTGTCTATGATTTGAACCAATCCTGTGACACTAGTTATAGATTCCGATGCTTCACTTCAGGTTTACTGTATCCCTTGGACGTTCTTATTGGCGATAAAACAAAGAAATTGCATCGGAATTAAATAGAAAAGGCACAATGCCGACTTAAGTACAAGAACACTGACTCTTCGTACTGTCTCTGTTATGAACGATTCCTGTGACATTAGTTATAGATTCCGATGCTTCACTTCAGGTTTACTGTATCCCTTGGACCTTCTTATTGACGATGAAACACAGAAATTGCAACGGAATTAAATAGAGAAGGCACAATGCCGACTTATGTACAAGAAGACTTACTCTTCTTACTGACTATGTTTTGAACCATTCCTGTGACAATAGTTATAGATTCCGATGCTTCACTTCAGGTTTACTGTATCCCTCTGACCTTCGTATTGACGATGAAACACAGATATTGCATTGGAATTAAATAGAAAAGGCACAATGCCGACTTAAGAACAAGAAGACTGACTCTTCTTACTGACTATGCTTTGAACCATTCCTGTGACACTAGTTATAGATTCCGATGCTTCACTTCAGGTTTACAGTATCCCTCTGACCTTCATATTGACGATGAAACACAGAAATTGCATCGGAATTAAATAGAGAAGGCACAATGCCGACTTATGTGCAAGAAGACTTACTCTTCTTACTGACTATGTTTTGAACCATTCCTGTGACAATAGTTATAGATTCCGATGCTTCACTTCAGGTTTACTGTATCCCTTGGACGTTCTTATTGACGATAAAACAAAGAAATTGCATCGGAATTAAATAGAAAAGGCACAATGCCGACTTAAGTACAAGAACACTGACTCTTCGTACTGTCTATGTTTTGAACGATTCCTGTGACATTAGTTATAGATTCCGATGCCTCACTTCAGGTTTACTGTATCCCTTGGACCTTCTTATTGACGATGAAACACAGAAATTGCATCGGAATTAAATAGAAAAGGCACAATGCCGACATACGTACAAGAAGAATGACTCTTCTTACTATCTATGTTTTGAACCATTCCTGTGACGCTAGTTACAGATTCCGATGCTTCACTTCAGGTTTACAGCATACCTCTGACCTTCTTATTGACGATGAAACACAGAAATTGCACCGGATTAAATAAAAAAGGCACAATGCCGACTTAAGTACAAGAAGACTGACTGTTCATACTGTCTATGGTTTGAACCATTCCTGTGACACTAGTTATAGATTCCAATGCTTCACTTCAGGTTTACTGTATCCCTTGGACGTTCTTATTGACGATGACACAAAGAAATTGCATCGGAATTAAATAGAAAAGGCACAATGCCGACTTAAGTACCAGAAGACTGACTCTTCTTACTGACTATGATTTGAACCATTCCTGTGGCACTAGATATTGTTTCCGATGCTTCACTTCAGGTTTATTGTATCCCACTGACCTTCTTATTGACGATGAAACACATAAATTGCATCGGAATTAAATAGAAAAGGCACAATGCCGACTTAAGTACAAGAAGACTGACTCTTCTTACTGTCTAAGTTTTGAACCATTCCTGTGACGCTAATTACAGATTCAGATGCGTCACTTCAAGGACACTGTATCCCTTGGACCTTCTTATTGACGATGAAACACAGATATTGCATCGGAAATAAATACAAAAGGCACAATGCCGACTTAAGTACAAGAAGACTGACTCTTCTTACTGGCTATGTTTTGAACCATTCCTGTGACACTAGTTAGAGATTCCGATGCTTCACTTCAGGTTTACTGTATCCCTCTGACCTTCTTATTGACGATGAAACACAGAAATTGCATCGGAATTAAATACAAAAGGCACAATGCCGACTTAAGTACATGAAGACTGACCTTTCTTACTGTCTATGCTTTGAACCATTCCTGTGACACTAGTATAAATTCCGATGATACACTTAAGTTTTTCTGTATCCTTCTGACCTTCTTATTGACGATGAAACACAGAAATTGCATCGGATATAAATACAAAAGGCACAATGCCGACTTAAGTACAAGAAGACTGACTGTTCCTACTGTCTATGATTTGAACCAATCCTGTGACACTAGTTATAGATTCCGATGCTTCACTTCAGGTTTACTGTATCCCTTGGACGTTCTTATTGACGATAAAACAAAGAAATTGCATCAGAATTAAATAGAAAAGGCACAATGCCGACTTAAGTACAAGAACACTGACTCTTCGTACTGTCTATGTTTTGAACGATTCCTGTGACATTAGTTATAGATTCCGATGCTTCACTTCAGGTTTACTGTATCCCTTGGACCTTCTTATTGACGATGAAACACAGAAATTGCATCGGAATTAAATACAAGGGGCACAATGCCGACTTTAGTACAAGAAGACTGACTCTTCTTACTGACTATGTTTTGAACCACTCCTGTGACACTAGTTATAGATTCCGATGCTTCACTTGAGGTTTACTGTGTCCCTCTGACCTTCTTATTGACGATGAAACACAGATCTTGCATCGGAATTAAATAGAAAAGGCACAATGCCGACATAAGAACAAGAAGACTCACTCTTCTTACTGACTATGTTTTGAACCATTCCTGTGACACTAGTTATAGATTCCGATGCTTCACTTCAGGTTTACTGTATCTCTCTGACCTTCTTATTGACGATGAAACACAGAAATTGCATCGGAATTAAATAGAAAAGGCACAATGCCGTCTTAAGTACAAGCAGAATGACTCTTCTTACTGTCTATGATTTGAACCATTCCTGTGACATTAGTTATAGATTCCGATGCTTCACTTCAGGTTTACTGTATCCCTTGGACCTTCTTATTGACGATGAAACACAGAAATTGCATCGGAATTAAATACAAAGGGCACAATGCCGACTTAAGAACAAGAAGACTGACTCTTCTTACTGACTATGCTTTGAACCATTCCTGTGACACTAGTTATAGATTCCGATGCTTCACTTCAGGTTTACAGTATCCCTCTGACCTTCATATTGACGATGAAACACAGAAATTGCATCGGAATTAAATAGAAAAGGCACAATGCCGACATACGTACAAGAAGAATGACTCTTCTTACTATCTATGTTTGAACCATTCCTGTGACGCTAGTTACAGATTCCGATGCTTCACTTCAGGTTTACAGCATACCTCTGACCTTCTTATTGACGAAGAAACACAGAAATTGCACCGGAATTAAATAAAAAAGGCACAATGCCGACTTAAGTACAAGAAGACTGACTGTTCCTACTGTCTATGGTTTGAACCATTCCTGTGACACTAGTTATAGATTCCAATGCTTCCCTTCAGGTTTACTGTATCCCTTGGACGTTCTTATTGACGATGACACAAAGAAATTGCATCGGAATTAAATAGAAAAGGCACAATGCCGACTTAAGTACAAGAAGACTGACTCTTCTTACTGACTATGATTTGAACCATTCCTGTGGCACTAGATATTGTTTCCGATGCTTCACTTCAGGTTTATTGTATCCCACTGACCTTCTTATTGACGATGAAACACATAAATTGCATCGGAATTAAATAGAAAAGGCACAATGCCGACTTAAGTACAAGAAGACTGACTCTTCTTACTGTCTAAGTTTTGAACCATTCCTGTGACGCTAGTTACAGATTCAGATGCGTCACTTCAAGGACACTGTATCCCTTGGACCTTCTTATTGACGATGAAACACAGATATTGCATCGGAAATAAATACAAAAGGCACAATGCCGACTTAAGTACAAGAAGACTGACTCTTCATACTGGCTATGTTTTGAACCATTCCTGTGACACTAGTTAGAGATTCCGATGCTTCACTTCAGGTTTACTGTATCCCTCTGACCTTCTTATTGACGATGAAACACTGAAATTGCATCGGAATTAAATACAAAAGGCACAATGCCAACTTAAGTACAAGAAGACTGACCTTTCTTACTGTCTATGCTTTGAACCATTCCTGTGACACTAGTATAAATTCCGATGCTACACTTAAGTTTTTCTGTATCCCTCTGACCATCTTATTGACGATGAAACACAGAAATTGCATCGGATATAAATACAAAAGGCACAATGCCGACTTAAGTACAAGAAGACTGACTGTTCCTACTGTCTATGATTTGAACCAATCCTGTGACACTAGTTATAGATTCCGATGCTTCACTTCAGGTTTACTGTATCCCTTGGACGTTCTTATTGACGATAAAACAAAGAAATTCCATCAGAATTAAATAGAAAAGGCACAATGCCGACTTAAGTACAAGAACACTGACTGTTCGTACTGTCTATGTTTTAAACGATTCCTGTGACATTAGTTATAGATTCCGATGCTTCACTTCAGGATTACTGTATCCCTCTGACCTTCTTTTTGAGGATGAAACACAGAAATTGCATCGGAAATAAATACAAAAGGCTCGATGCCGACTTAAGTACATGTAGACTGAATCTTCCTATAGTCTATGTTTTGAACCATTCCTGAAACACTTGTTATAGATTAAGATGCTTCATTTCAGGTTTACTGTATCCCTTGGATCTTCTTATTGACGATGAAACACAGGTAGTGCATCGGAGTTAAACACAAAAGGCACAATGCCGACTTAAGTACAAGAAGACTGACTCTTCCTACTGTCTATGTTTTGAACGGTTCCTGTGACATTAGTTATAGATTCCGATGTTTCACTTCAGGTTTACAGTATCCCTTGGACCTTCTTATTGACGATGAAACACAGAAATTGCACCGGAATTAAATACAAGGGGCACAATGCCGACTTAAGTACAAGAAGACTGACTCTTCTTACTGACTATGTTTTGAACCACTCCTGTGACACTAGTTATAGATTCCGATGCTTCACTTAAGGTTTACTGTGTCTCTCTGACCTTCTTATTGACGATGAAACACAGATCTTGCATCGGAATTAAATAGAAAAGGCACAATGCCGACTTAAGAACAAGAACACTGACTCTTCTTACTGACTATGTTTTGAACAATTCCTGTGACACTAGTTATAGGTTCCGATGCTTCACTTCAGGTTTACTGTATCCCTCTGACCTTCTTATTGACGATGAAACACAGAAATTGCATCGGAATTAAATAGAAAAGGCACAATGCCGTCTTAAGTACAAGCAGAATGACTCTTCTTACTGTCTATGTTTTGAACCATTCCTGTGACATTAGTTATAGATTCCGATGCTTCACTTCAGGTTTACTGTATCCCTTGGACTTTCTTATTGACGATGAAACACAGAAATTGCATCGGAATTAAATACAAAGGGCACAATGCCGACTTAAGAACAAGAAGACTGACTCTTCTTACTGACTATGCTTTGAACCATTCCTGTGACACTAGTTATAGATTCCGATGCTTCACTTCAGGTTTACAGTATCCCTCTGACCTTCATATTGACGATGAAACACTGAAATTGCATCGGAATTAAATACAAAAGGCACAATGCCGACTTAAGTACAAGAAGACTGACCTTTCTTACTGTCTATGCTTTGAACCATTCCTGTGACACTAGTATGAATTCCGATGCTACACTTCAGTTTTTCTGTATCCCTCTGACCTTCTTATTGACGATGAAACACAGAAATTGCATCGGATATAAATACAAAAGGCTCAATGCCGACTTAAGTACAAGAAGACTGACTGTTCCTACTGTCTATGATTTGAACCAATCCTGTGACACTAGTTATAGATTCCGATGCTTCACTTCAGGTTTACTGTATCCCTTGGACGTTCTTATTGACGATAAAACAAAGAAATTCCATCAGAATTAAATAGAAAAGGCACAATGCCGACTTAAGTACAAGAACACTGACTCTTCGTACTGTCTATGTTTTGAACGATTCCTGTGACATTAGTTATAGATTCCGATGCTTCACTTCAGGTCTACTGTATCCCTCTGACCTTCTTTTTGAGGATGAAACACAGAAATTGCATCGGAAATAAATACAAAAGGCTCGATGCCGACTTAAGTACATGTAGACTGAATCTTCCTATAGTCTATGTTTTGAACCATTCCTGAAACACTTGTTATAGATTAAGATGCTTCATTTCAGGTTTACTGTATCCCTTGGATCTTCTTATTGACGATGAAACACAGGTAGTGCATCGGAGTTAAACACAAAAGGCACAATGCCGACTTAAGTACAAGAAGACTGACTCTTCCTACTGTCTATGTTTTGAACGGTTCCTGTGACATTAGTTATAGATTCCGATGTTTCACTTCAGGTTTACTGTATCCCTTGGACCTTCTTATTGACGATGAAACACAGAAATTGCATCGGAATTAAATACAAGGGGCACTGACTCTTCTTACTGACTATGTTTTGAACCACTCCTGTGACACTAGTTATAGATTCCGATGCTTCACTTAAGGTTTACTGTGTCCCTCTGACCTTCTTATTGACGATGAAACACAGATCTTGCATCGGAATTAAATAGAAAAGGCACAATGCCGACTTAAGAACAAGAAGACTGACTCTTCTTACTGACTATGATTTGAACAATTCCTGTGACACTAGTTATTGGTTCCGATGCTTCACTTCAGGTTTACTGTATCCCTTGGATCTTCTTATTGACGATGAAACACAGGTAGTGCATCGGAGTTAAACACAAAAGGCACAATGCCGACTTAAGTACAAGAAGACTGACTCTTCCTACTGTCTATGTTTTGAACGGTTCCTGTGACATTAGTTATAGATTCCGATGTTTCACTTCAGGTTTACTGTATCCCTTGGACCATCTTATTGACGATGAATCACAGATATTGCATCGGAATTAAATACAAAGGGCACAATGCCGACTTAAGTACAAGAGGACTGACTCTTCTTACTGACTATGTTTTGAACCATTCCTGTGACACTAGTTATAGATTCCGATGCTTCACTTAAAGTTTACTGTATCCCTCTGACCTTCTTATTGACGATAAAACACAGATATTGCATCGGAATTAAATAGAAAAGGCACAATGCCGACTTAATAACAAGAAGACTGACTCTTCTTACTGACTATGTTTTGAACCATTCCTGTGACACTAGTTAGAGATTCCGATGCTTCACTTCAGGTTTACTGTATCCCTCTGACCTTCTTATTGACGATGAAACACAGAAATTGCATCGGAATTAAATACAAAAGGCACAATGCCGACTTAAGTACAAGAAGGTTGACCTTTCTTACTGTATATGTTTTGAACCATTCCTGTGACACTAGTTATAGATTTCGATGCTACACTTCAGGTTTACTCTATCCCTCTGACCTTCTTATTGACGATGAAACACAGAAATTGCATCGGAATTTAATACAAAAGGCACAATGCCGACTTAAGTACAAGAAGACTGACTCTTCGTACTGTCTATGTTTTGAACGATTCCTGTGACATTAGTTATAGATTCCGATGCTTCACTTACGGTTTACTGTATCCCTTGGACCTTCTTATTGATGATGAAACACAGAAATTTCATCGGAATGAAATACAAAGGGCACAATGCCGACTTAAGTACCAGAAGACTGACTCTTCTTACTGACTATGTTTTGAACCATTCCTGTGACTCTAGTTATAGATTCCGATGCTTCACTTAAGGTTTACTGTATCCCTCTGACCTTCTTATTGACGATGAAACACAGATATTGCATCGGAATTTAATGGAGAAGGCACAATGCCGACTTAAGTACAAGAAGACTGACTCTTCCTACTGTCTATGTTTTGAAGCATTCCTGTGACACTAGTTATAGAGTCCGATGCTTCACTTCAGGTTTACTGTATCTCTCTGACCTTCTTTTTGAAGATGAAACACAGAAATTGCATCGGAATTAAATAGAAAAAGCACAATGCCGACTTAAGTACAAGAGGACTGACTCTTCTTACTGTCAATGTTTTGAACCATTCCTGTGACACTAGTTATAGATTCCGATGCTTCACCTCAGATATACTGTATCCCTTGGACCTTCTTACTGACGATGAATCACAGAAATTGCATCGGAATTAAGTACAAAAGGCACAATTCCGACTTAAGTACAAGAGGACTGACTCTTCTTACTGACTGTTTTGAACCATTCCTGTGACACTAATTATAGATTTTGATGCTTCACTTCAGGTTTACTGTATCCCTCTGACAATCTTATTGACGATGAAACACAGAAATTGCATCGGAATTAAATACAAAAGGCACAATGCCGTCTTAAGTCCAAGAAGATTGACTCTTCATACTGTCTATGTTTTGAACCATTCCTGTGACACTAGTTATAGAGTCCGATGCTTCACTTCAGGTTTACTGTATCTCTCTGACCTTCTTTTTGACGATGAAACACAGAAATTGCATCGGAATCCAATAGAAAAAGCACAATGCTGACTTAAGTACAAGAAGACTGACTCTTCTTACTGTAGACGTTTTGAACCATTCCTGTGGCACTAGTTCTAGATTCCGATGCTTCACCTCAGATTTACTGTATCCCTTGGACCTTCTTACAGAAGATGAAACACAGAACTTGCATCGGAATTAAATACAAAAGGCACAATGCCGACTTAAGTACAAGGAGACTGACTCTTCGTACTGACTATGTTTTGAACCATTCGTGTGACACTAGTTATAGATTCCGATGATTCACTTCAGATTTACTGTATCCCTTGGACCTTCTTATTGACGATGAAACACAGAAATTGCATCGGAATTAGATAGAGAAGGCACAATGCCGACTTATGTACAAGAAGACTTACTCTTCTTACTGACTATGCTTGGAACCATTCCTGTGACAATAGTTATAGATTCCGATGCTTCACTTCAGGTTTACAGTATCCCTCTGACCTTCATATTGACGATGAAACACAGAAATTACATCGGAATTAAATAGAAAAGGCACAGTGCCGACTTACGTACAAGAAGAATGACTCTTCTTACTATCTATGTCTTGAACCATTCCTGTGACGCTAGTTACAGATTCCGATGCTTCACTTCAGGTTTACAGCATACCTCTGACCTTCTTATTGACGATGAAACACAGAAATTGCACCGGAATTAAATAAAAAAGGCACAATGCCGACTTAAGTACAAGAAGACTGACTCTTCTTACTGACTATGATTTGAACCATTCCTGTGGCACTAGATATTGATTCCGATGCTACACCTCAGGTTTATTGTATCCCACTGACCTACTTATTGACGATGAAACACATAAATTGCATCGGAATTAAATAGAAAAGGCACAATGCCGACTTAAGTACAAGAAGACTGACTCTTCTTACTGTCTAAGTTTTGAACCATTCCTGTGACGCTAGTTACAGATTCAGATGCGTCACTTCAAGGACACTGTATCCCTTGGACCTTCTTATTGACGATGAAACACAGATATTGCATCGGAAATAAATACAAAAGGCACAATGCCGACTTAAGTACAAGAAGACTGACTCTTCTTACTGGCTATGTTTTGAACAATTCCTGTGACACTAGTTATAGATTCCGATGCTTCACTTCAGGTTTACTGTATCCCTTGGACGTTCTTATTGACGATAAAACAAAGAAATTGCATCGGAATTAGATAGAAAAGGCACAATGCCGACTTAAGTACAAGAACACTGACTCTTCGTACTGTCTATGTTTTGAACGATTCCTGTGACATTAGTTATTGATTCCGATGCTTCACTTCAGGTTTACTGTATCCCTCTGACCTTCTTTTTGAGGATGAAACACAGAAATTGCATCGGAAATAAATACAAAAGGCACGATGCCGACTTAAGTACATGTAGACTGAATCTTCCTATAGTCTATGTTTTGAACCATTCCTGTAACACTTGTTATAGATTAAGATGCTTCATTTCAGGTTTACTGTATCCCTTGGATCTTCTTATTGACGATGAAACACAGGTAGTGCATCGGAGTTAAACACAAAAGGCACAATGCCGACTTAAGTAAATGAAGACTGACTCTTCCTACTGTCTATGTTTTGAACGATTCCTGTGACATTAGTTATAGATTCCGATGTTTCACTTCAGGTTTACAGTATACCTTGGACCTTCTTATTGACGATGAAACACAGAAATTGCATCGGAATTAAATACAAGGGGCACAATGCCGACTTAAGTACAAGAAGACTGACTCTTCTTACTGACTATGTTTTGAACCATTCCTGTGACACTAGTTATAGACTCCGATGCTTCACTTAAGGTTTACTGTGTCCCTCTGACCTTCTTATTGACGATGAAACACAGATATTGCATCGGAATTAAATAGAAAACGCACAATGCCGACTTAAGAACAAGAAGACTGACTCTTCTTACTGACTATGTTTTGAACCATTCCTGTGACACTAGTTATAGATTCCGATGCTTCACTTCAGGTTTACTGTATCCCTTGGACGTTCTTATTGGCGATAAAACAAAGAAATTGCATCGGAATTAAATAGAAAAGGCACAATGCCGACTTAAGTACAAGAACACTGACTCTTCGTACTGTCTCTGTTATGAACGATTCCTGTGACATTAGTTATAGATTCCGATGCTTCACTTCAGGTTTACTGTATCCCTTGGACCTTCTTATTGACGATGAAACACAGAAATTGCAACGGAATTAAATAGAGAAGGCACAATGCCGACTTATGTACAAGAAGACTTACTCTTCTTACTGACTATGTTTTGAACCATTCCTGTGACAATAGTTATAGATTCCGATGCTTCACTTCAGGTTTACTGTATCCCTCTGACCTTCGTATTGACGATGAAACACAGATATTGCATTGGAATTAAATAGAAAAGGCACAATGCCGACTTAAGAACAAGAAGACTGACTCTTCTTACTGACTATGCTTTGAACCATTCCTGTGACACTAGTTATAGATTCCGATGCTTCACTTCAGGTTTACAGTATCCCTCTGACCTTCATATTGACGATGAAACACAGAAATTGCATCGGAATTAAATAGAGAAGGCACAATGCCGACTTATGTGCAAGAAGACTTACTCTTCTTACTGACTATGTTTTGAACCATTCCTGTGACAATAGTTATAGATTCCGATGCTTCACTTCAGGTTTACTGTATCCCTTGGACGTTCTTATTGACGATAAAACAAAGAAATTGCATCGGAATTAAATAGAAAAGGCACAATGCCGACTTAAGTACAAGAACACTGACTCTTCGTACTGTCTATGTTTTGAACGATTCCTGTGACATTAGTTATAGATTCCGATGCCTCACTTCAGGTTTACTGTATCCCTTGGACCTTCTTATTGACGATGAAACACAGAAATTGCATCGGAATTAAATAGAAAAGGCACAATGCCGACATACGTACAAGAAGAATGACTCTTCTTACTATCTATGTTTTGAACCATTCCTGTGACGCTAGTTACAGATTCCGATGCTTCACTTCAGGTTTACAGCATACCTCTGACCTTCTTATTGACGATGAAACACAGAAATTGCACCGGATTAAATAAAAAAGGCACAATGCCGACTTAAGTACAAGAAGACTGACTGTTCATACTGTCTATGGTTTGAACCATTCCTGTGACACTAGTTATAGATTCCAATGCTTCACTTCAGGTTTACTGTATCCCTTGGACGTTCTTATTGACGATGACACAAAGAAATTGCATCGGAATTAAATAGAAAAGGCACAATGCCGACTTAAGTACCAGAAGACTGACTCTTCTTACTGACTATGATTTGAACCATTCCTGTGGCACTAGATATTGTTTCCGATGCTTCACTTCAGGTTTATTGTATCCCACTGACCTTCTTATTGACGATGAAACACATAAATTGCATCGGAATTAAATAGAAAAGGCACAATGCCGACTTAAGTACAAGAAGACTGACTCTTCTTACTGTCTAAGTTTTGAACCATTCCTGTGACGCTAATTACAGATTCAGATGCGTCACTTCAAGGACACTGTATCCCTTGGACCTTCTTATTGACGATGAAACACAGATATTGCATCGGAAATAAATACAAAAGGCACAATGCCGACTTAAGTACAAGAAGACTGACTCTTCTTACTGGCTATGTTTTGAACCATTCCTGTGACACTAGTTAGAGATTCCGATGCTTCACTTCAGGTTTACTGTATCCCTCTGACCTTCTTATTGACGATGAAACACAGAAATTGCATCGGAATTAAATACAAAAGGCACAATGCCGACTTAAGTACATGAAGACTGACCTTTCTTACTGTCTATGCTTTGAACCATTCCTGTGACACTAGTATAAATTCCGATGATACACTTAAGTTTTTCTGTATCCTTCTGACCTTCTTATTGACGATGAAACACAGAAATTGCATCGGATATAAATACAAAAGGCACAATGCCGACTTAAGTACAAGAAGACTGACTGTTCCTACTGTCTATGATTTGAACCAATCCTGTGACACTAGTTATAGATTCCGATGCTTCACTTCAGGTTTACTGTATCCCTTGGACGTTCTTATTGACGATAAAACAAAGAAATTGCATCAGAATTAAATAGAAAAGGCACAATGCCGACTTAAGTACAAGAACACTGACTCTTCGTACTGTCTATGTTTTGAACGATTCCTGTGACATTAGTTATAGATTCCGATGCTTCACTTCAGGTTTACTGTATCCCTCTGACCTTCATTTTGAGGATGAAACACAGAAATTGCATCGGAAATAAATACAAAAGGCTCGATGCCGACTTAAGTACATGTAGACTGAATCTTCCTATAGTCTATGTTTTGAACCATTCCTGAAACACTTGTTATAGGTTAAGATGCTTCATTTCAGGTTTACTGTATCCCTTGGATCTTCTTATTGACGATGAAACACAGGTAGTGCATCGGAGTTAAACACAAAAGGCACAATGCCGACTTAAGTACAAGAAGACTGACTCTTCCTACTGTCTATGTTTTGAACGGTTCCTGTGACATTAGTTAGAGATTCCGATGTTTCACTTCAGGTTTACTGTATCCCTTGGACCTTCTTATTGACGATGAAACACAGAAATTGCATCGGAATTAAATACAAGGGGCACAATGCCGACTTTAGTACAAGAAGACTGACTCTTCTTACTGACTATGTTTTGAACCACTCCTGTGACACTAGTTATAGATTCCGATGCTTCACTTGAGGTTTACTGTGTCCCTCTGACCTTCTTATTGACGATGAAACACAGATCTTGCATCGGAATTAAATAGAAAAGGCACAATGCCGACATAAGAACAAGAAGACTCACTCTTCTTACTGACTATGTTTTGAACCATTCCTGTGACACTAGTTATAGATTCCGATGCTTCACTTCAGGTTTACTGTATCTCTCTGACCTTCTTATTGACGATGAAACACAGAAATTGCATCGGAATTAAATAGAAAAGGCACAATGCCGTCTTAAGTACAAGCAGAATGACTCTTCTTACTGTCTATGATTTGAACCATTCCTGTGACATTAGTTATAGATTCCGATGCTTCACTTCAGGTTTACTGTATCCCTTGGACCTTCTTATTGACGATGAAACACAGAAATTGCATCGGAATTAAATACAAAGGGCACAATGCCGACTTAAGAACAAGAAGACTGACTCTTCTTACTGACTATGCTTTGAACCATTCCTGTGACACTAGTTATAGATTCCGATGCTTCACTTCAGGTTTACAGTATCCCTCTGACCTTCATATTGACGATGAAACACAGAAATTGCATCGGAATTAAATAGAAAAGGCACAATGCCGACATACGTACAAGAAGAATGACTCTTCTTACTATCTATGTTTGAACCATTCCTGTGACGCTAGTTACAGATTCCGATGCTTCACTTCAGGTTTACAGCATACCTCTGACCTTCTTATTGACGAAGAAACACAGAAATTGCACCGGAATTAAATAAAAAAGGCACAATGCCGACTTAAGTACAAGAAGACTGACTGTTCCTACTGTCTATGGTTTGAACCATTCCTGTGACACTAGTTATAGATTCCAATGCTTCCCTTCAGGTTTACTGTATCCCTTGGACGTTCTTATTGACGATGACACAAAGAAATTGCATCGGAATTAAATAGAAAAGGCACAATGCCGACTTAAGTACAAGAAGACTGACTCTTCTTACTGACTATGATTTGAACCATTCCTGTGGCACTAGATATTGTTTCCGATGCTTCACTTCAGGTTTATTGTATCCCACTGACCTTCTTATTGACGATGAAACACATAAATTGCATCGGAATTAAATAGAAAAGGCACAATGCCGACTTAAGTACAAGAAGACTGACTCTTCTTACTGTCTAAGTTTTGAACCATTCCTGTGACGCTAGTTACAGATTCAGATGCGTCACTTCAAGGACACTGTATCCCTTGGACCTTCTTATTGACGATGAAACACAGATATTGCATCGGAAATAAATACAAAAGGCACAATGCCGACTTAAGTACAAGAAGACTGACTCTTCATACTGGCTATGTTTTGAACCATTCCTGTGACACTAGTTAGAGATTCCGATGCTTCACTTCAGGTTTACTGTATCCCTCTGACCTTCTTATTGACGATGAAACACTGAAATTGCATCGGAATTAAATACAAAAGGCACAATGCCAACTTAAGTACAAGAAGACTGACCTTTCTTACTGTCTATGCTTTGAACCATTCCTGTGACACTAGTATAAATTCCGATGCTACACTTAAGTTTTTCTGTATCCCTCTGACCATCTTATTGACGATGAAACACAGAAATTGCATCGGATATAAATACAAAAGGCACAATGCCGACTTAAGTACAAGAAGACTGACTGTTCCTACTGTCTATGATTTGAACCAATCCTGTGACACTAGTTATAGATTCCGATGCTTCACTTCAGGTTTACTGTATCCCTTGGACGTTCTTATTGACGATAAAACAAAGAAATTCCATCAGAATTAAATAGAAAAGGCACAATGCCGACTTAAGTACAAGAACACTGACTGTTCGTACTGTCTATGTTTTAAACGATTCCTGTGACATTAGTTATAGATTCCGATGCTTCACTTCAGGATTACTGTATCCCTCTGACCTTCTTTTTGAGGATGAAACACAGAAATTGCATCGGAAATAAATACAAAAGGCTCGATGCCGACTTAAGTACATGTAGACTGAATCTTCCTATAGTCTATGTTTTGAACCATTCCTGAAACACTTGTTATAGATTAAGATGCTTCATTTCAGGTTTACTGTATCCCTTGGATCTTCTTATTGACGATGAAACACAGGTAGTGCATCGGAGTTAAACACAAAAGGCACAATGCCGACTTAAGTACAAGAAGACTGACTCTTCCTACTGTCTATGTTTTGAACGGTTCCTGTGACATTAGTTATAGATTCCGATGTTTCACTTCAGGTTTACAGTATCCCTTGGACCTTCTTATTGACGATGAAACACAGAAATTGCACCGGAATTAAATACAAGGGGCACAATGCCGACTTAAGTACAAGAAGACTGACTCTTCTTACTGACTATGTTTTGAACCACTCCTGTGACACTAGTTATAGATTCCGATGCTTCACTTAAGGTTTACTGTGTCTCTCTGACCTTCTTATTGACGATGAAACACAGATCTTGCATCGGAATTAAATAGAAAAGGCACAATGCCGACTTAAGAACAAGAACACTGACTCTTCTTACTGACTATGTTTTGAACAATTCCTGTGACACTAGTTATAGGTTCCGATGCTTCACTTCAGGTTTACTGTATCCCTCTGACCTTCTTATTGACGATGAAACACAGAAATTGCATCGGAATTAAATAGAAAAGGCACAATGCCGTCTTAAGTACAAGCAGAATGACTCTTCTTACTGTCTATGTTTTGAACCATTCCTGTGACATTAGTTATAGATTCCGATGCTTCACTTCAGGTTTACTGTATCCCTTGGACTTTCTTATTGACGATGAAACACAGAAATTGCATCGGAATTAAATACAAAGGGCACAATGCCGACTTAAGAACAAGAAGACTGACTCTTCTTACTGACTATGCTTTGAACCATTCCTGTGACACTAGTTATAGATTCCGATGCTTCACTTCAGGTTTACAGTATCCCTCTGACCTTCATATTGACGATGAAACACTGAAATTGCATCGGAATTAAATACAAAAGGCACAATGCCGACTTAAGTACAAGAAGACTGACCTTTCTTACTGTCTATGCTTTGAACCATTCCTGTGACACTAGTATGAATTCCGATGCTACACTTCAGTTTTTCTGTATCCCTCTGACCTTCTTATTGACGATGAAACACAGAAATTGCATCGGATATAAATACAAAAGGCTCAATGCCGACTTAAGTACAAGAAGACTGACTGTTCCTACTGTCTATGATTTGAACCAATCCTGTGACACTAGTTATAGATTCCGATGCTTCACTTCAGGTTTACTGTATCCCTTGGACGTTCTTATTGACGATAAAACAAAGAAATTCCATCAGAATTAAATAGAAAAGGCACAATGCCGACTTAAGTACAAGAACACTGACTCTTCGTACTGTCTATGTTTTGAACGATTCCTGTGACATTAGTTATAGATTCCGATGCTTCACTTCAGGTCTACTGTATCCCTCTGACCTTCTTTTTGAGGATGAAACACAGAAATTGCATCGGAAATAAATACAAAAGGCTCGATGCCGACTTAAGTACATGTAGACTGAATCTTCCTATAGTCTATGTTTTGAACCATTCCTGAAACACTTGTTATAGATTAAGATGCTTCATTTCAGGTTTACTGTATCCCTTGGATCTTCTTATTGACGATGAAACACAGGTAGTGCATCGGAGTTAAACACAAAAGGCACAATGCCGACTTAAGTACAAGAAGACTGACTCTTCCTACTGTCTATGTTTTGAACGGTTCCTGTGACATTAGTTATAGATTCCGATGTTTCACTTCAGGTTTACTGTATCCCTTGGACCTTCTTATTGACGATGAAACACAGAAATTGCATCGGAATTAAATACAAGGGGCACTGACTCTTCTTACTGACTATGTTTTGAACCACTCCTGTGACACTAGTTATAGATTCCGATGCTTCACTTAAGGTTTACTGTGTCCCTCTGACCTTCTTATTGACGATGAAACACAGATCTTGCATCGGAATTAAATAGAAAAGGCACAATGCCGACTTAAGAACAAGAAGACTGACTCTTCTTACTGACTATGATTTGAACAATTCCTGTGACACTAGTTATTGGTTCCGATGCTTCACTTCAGGTTTACTGTATCCCTTGGATCTTCTTATTGACGATGAAACACAGGTAGTGCATCGGAGTTAAACACAAAAGGCACAATGCCGACTTAAGTACAAGAAGACTGACTCTTCCTACTGTCTATGTTTTGAACGGTTCCTGTGACATTAGTTATAGATTCCGATGTTTCACTTCAGGTTTACTGTATCCCTTGGACCTTCTTATTGACGATGAATCACAGATATTGCATCGGAATTAAATACAAAGGGCACAATGCCGACTTAAGTACAAGAGGACTGACTCTTCTTACTGACTATGTTTTGAACCATTCCTGTGACACTAGTTATAGATTCCGATGCTTCACTTAAAGTTTACTGTATCCCTCTGACCTTCTTATTGACGATAAAACACAGATATTGCATCGGAATTAAATAGAAAAGGCACAATGCCGACTTAATAACAAGAAGACTGACTCTTCTTACTGACTATGTTTTGAACCATTCCTGTGACACTAGTTAGAGATTCCGATGCTTCACTTCAGGTTTACTGTATCCCTCTGACCTTCTTATTGACGATGAAACACAGAAATTGCATCGGAATTAAATACAAAAGGCACAATGCCGACTTAAGTACAAGAAGGTTGACCTTTCTTACTGTATATGTTTTGAACCATTCCTGTGACACTAGTTATAGATTTCGATGCTACACTTCAGGTTTACTCTATCCCTCTGACCTTCTTATTGACGATGAAACACAGAAATTGCATCGGAATTTAATACAAAAGGCACAATGCCGACTTAAGTACAAGAAGACTGACTCTTCGTACTGTCTATGTTTTGAACGATTCCTGTGACATTAGTTATAGATTCCGATGCTTCACTTACGGTTTACTGTATCCCTTGGACCTTCTTATTGATGATGAAACACAGAAATTTCATCGGAATGAAATACAAAGGGCACAATGCCGACTTAAGTACCAGAAGACTGACTCTTCTTACTGACTATGTTTTGAACCATTCCTGTGACTCTAGTTATAGATTCCGATGCTTCACTTAAGGTTTACTGTATCCCTCTGACCTTCTTATTGACGATGAAACACAGATATTGCATCGGAATTTAATGGAGAAGGCACAATGCCGACTTAAGTACAAGAAGACTGACTCTTCCTACTGTCTATGTTTTGAAGCATTCCTGTGACACTAGTTATAGAGTCCGATGCTTCACTTCAGGTTTACTGTATCTCTCTGACCTTCTTTTTGAAGATGAAACACAGAAATTGCATCGGAATTAAATAGAAAAAGCACAATGCCGACTTAAGTACAAGAGGACTGACTCTTCTTACTGTCAATGTTTTGAACCATTCCTGTGACACTAGTTATAGATTCCGATGCTTCACCTCAGATATACTGTATCCCTTGGACCTTCTTACTGACGATGAATCACAGAAATTGCATCGGAATTAAGTACAAAAGGCACAATTCCGACTTAAGTACAAGAGGACTGACTCTTCTTACTGACTGTTTTGAACCATTCCTGTGACACTAATTATAGATTTTGATGCTTCACTTCAGGTTTACTGTATCCCTCTGACAATCTTATTGACGATGAAACACAGAAATTGCATCGGAATTAAATACAAAAGGCACAATGCCGTCTTAAGTCCAAGAAGATTGACTCTTCATACTGTCTATGTTTTGAACCATTCCTGTGACACTAGTTATAGAGTCCGATGCTTCACTTCAGGTTTACTGTATCTCTCTGACCTTCTTTTTGACGATGAAACACAGAAATTGCATCGGAATCCAATAGAAAAAGCACAATGCTGACTTAAGTACAAGAAGACTGACTCTTCTTACTGTAGACGTTTTGAACCATTCCTGTGGCACTAGTTCTAGATTCCGATGCTTCACCTCAGATTTACTGTATCCCTTGGACCTTCTTACAGAAGATGAAACACAGAACTTGCATCGGAATTAAATACAAAAGGCACAATGCCGACTTAAGTACAAGGAGACTGACTCTTCGTACTGACTATGTTTTGAACCATTCGTGTGACACTAGTTATAGATTCCGATGATTCACTTCAGATTTACTGTATCCCTTGGACCTTCTTATTGACGATGAAACACAGAAATTGCATCGGAATTAGATAGAGAAGGCACAATGCCGACTTATGTACAAGAAGACTTACTCTTCTTACTGACTATGCTTGGAACCATTCCTGTGACAATAGTTATAGATTCCGATGCTTCACTTCAGGTTTACAGTATCCCTCTGACCTTCATATTGACGATGAAACACAGAAATTACATCGGAATTAAATAGAAAAGGCACAGTGCCGACTTACGTACAAGAAGAATGACTCTTCTTACTATCTATGTCTTGAACCATTCCTGTGACGCTAGTTACAGATTCCGATGCTTCACTTCAGGTTTACAGCATACCTCTGACCTTCTTATTGACGATGAAACACAGAAATTGCACCGGAATTAAATAAAAAAGGCACAATGCCGACTTAAGTACAAGAAGACTGACTCTTCTTACTGACTATGATTTGAACCATTCCTGTGGCACTAGATATTGATTCCGATGCTACACCTCAGGTTTATTGTATCCCACTGACCTACTTATTGACGATGAAACACATAAATTGCATCGGAATTAAATAGAAAAGGCACAATGCCGACTTAAGTACAAGAAGACTGACTCTTCTTACTGTCTAAGTTTTGAACCATTCCTGTGACGCTAGTTACAGATTCAGATGCGTCACTTCAAGGACACTGTATCCCTTGGACCTTCTTATTGACGATGAAACACAGATATTGCATCGGAAATAAATACAAAAGGCACAATGCCGACTTAAGTACAAGAAGACTGACTCTTCTTACTGGCTATGTTTTGAACAATTCCTGTGACACTAGTTATAGATTCCGATGCTTCACTTCAGGTTTACTGTATCCCTTGGACGTTCTTATTGACGATAAAACAAAGAAATTGCATCGGAATTAGATAGAAAAGGCACAATGCCGACTTAAGTACAAGAACACTGACTCTTCGTACTGTCTATGTTTTGAACGATTCCTGTGACATTAGTTATTGATTCCGATGCTTCACTTCAGGTTTACTGTATCCCTCTGACCTTCTTTTTGAGGATGAAACACAGAAATTGCATCGGAAATAAATACAAAAGGCACGATGCCGACTTAAGTACATGTAGACTGAATCTTCCTATAGTCTATGTTTTGAACCATTCCTGTAACACTTGTTATAGATTAAGATGCTTCATTTCAGGTTTACTGTATCCCTTGGATCTTCTTATTGACGATGAAACACAGGTAGTGCATCGGAGTTAAACACAAAAGGCACAATGCCGACTTAAGTAAATGAAGACTGACTCTTCCTACTGTCTATGTTTTGAACGATTCCTGTGACATTAGTTATAGATTCCGATGTTTCACTTCAGGTTTACAGTATACCTTGGACCTTCTTATTGACGATGAAACACAGAAATTGCATCGGAATTAAATACAAGGGGCACAATGCCGACTTAAGTACAAGAAGACTGACTCTTCTTACTGACTATGTTTTGAACCATTCCTGTGACACTAGTTATAGACTCCGATGCTTCACTTAAGGTTTACTGTGTCCCTCTGACCTTCTTATTGACGATGAAACACAGATATTGCATCGGAATTAAATAGAAAACGCACAATGCCGACTTAAGAACAAGAAGACTGACTCTTCTTACTGACTATGTTTTGAACCATTCCTGTGACACTAGTTATAGATTCCGATGCTTCACTTCAGGTTTACTGTATACCTCTGACCTTCTTATTGACGATGTAACGCAGAAATTGCATCGTAATTAAATAGAAAAGGCACAATGCCGTCTTAAGTACAAGAAGAATGACTCTTCTCACTGTCTATGTTTTGAACCATTCCTGTGACACTAGTCATAGAGTCCGATGCTTCACATCAGGTTTACTGTATACCTCTGACCTTCTTTTTGACGATGAAACACAGAAGTTGCAACGGAATTAAATAGAAAAGGCACAATGCCGACTTAAGTGCAAGAAAAATGACTCTTCTTACTGTCTATGTTTTGAACCATTCCTGTGACACTAGTTATAGAGTCCGATGCTTCACTTCAGGTTTACTGTATCCCTCTGACCTTCTTTTTGACGATAAAACACAGAAATTGCATCGGAATTAAATAGAAAAGGCACAATGCCGACTTAAGTACAAGAAGACAGACTATTCTTACTGTCAATGTTTTGAACCATTCCTGTGACACTAGTTACAGATTCCGAAGCTTCACCTCAGATTTACTGTATCCCTTGGACCTTCTTACTGACGATGAAACACAGAAATTGCATCGGAATTAAATACAAAAGGCACAATCCCGACTTAAGTACAAGAAGACTGACTCTTCGTACTGACTATGTTTTGAACCATTCCTGTGACACTAGTTATAGATTCCGATATTTCACTTCAGTTTTACTGTATCCCTTGTACCTTCTTATTGACGATGAAACACAGAGATTGAATCGGAATTAAATACAAAAGGTACAATGCCGACTTAAGTACAAGAAGACTGAACCTTCTTACTGTCTATGTTTTGCACCATTCCTGTGACACTAGTTATGGATTCCGATCCTTCACTTCAGGTATACTGTATCCCTCTGACCTTCTTATTGACGATGAATCACAGAAATTGCATCGGAATTAAATAGAAAAGGCACAATGCCGACTTAAGTACAAGAAGACTGGCTGTTCCTACTGTCTATGATTTGAACCATTCCTGCGACACTAGTTATAGATTCCGATGCTTCACTTCAGGTTTATTGTATCCCTTGGACCTTCATATTGACGATGAAACACAGAAATTGCATCAGAATTAAAAAAGAGAAGGCACAATGCCGACTTAAGTACAAGAAGACATACTCTTCTTACTGACTATGTTTGGAACCATTCCTTTGGCACTAGATATTGATTCCAATGCTTCACTTCAGGTTTATTGTATCCCACTGACCTTCCTATTGTCGATGAAACACATAAATTGCATCGGAATTAAATAGCAAAGGCAAAATGCCCACTTTAGTACAAGAAGACTGACTCTTCTTACTGTCTAAATTTTGAACCATCCCTGTGACGCTAGTTACAGATTCAGATGCTTCACTTCGGGGATACTGTATCCCTTGGACCTTCTCATTGACGATGAAACACAGATATTGCATCGGAAATAAATACAAAAGGCACAATGCCGACTTATGTACAAGGAGACTGACTCTTCTTACTGGCTATGTTTTGAACCATTCCTGTGACACTAGTTAGAGATTCCGATACTTCACTTCAGGTTTACTGTATCCCTCTGACCTTCTTATTGACGATGAAACACAGAAATTGCATCGGAATTAAATACAAAATGCACAATGCCGACTTATGTACAAGAAGACTGACCTTTCTTTCTGTCTATGCTTTGAACCATTCCTGTGACACTAGTTATAGATTCCGATGCTTCACTTCAGGTTTACTGTATCCCTCTGACCTTCTTATTGATGTCGAAACACAGAAATTGCATCGGAATTAAATACAAAAGGCACAATGCCGACTTAAGTACAAGAAGATTTACTCTTCGTACTGTCTATGTTTGAACGATTCCTGTGACATTAGTTATAGATTCCGATGCTTCACATCAGGTTTACTGTATCTTTTGGAACTTCTTATTGACGATGAAACACAGAAATTGCATCGGAAATAAATACAAAGGGCACAATGCCGACTTAAGTACAAGAAGACTGACTCTTCTTACTGACTATGTTTTGAACCATTCCTGTGACACTAGTTATAGATTCCGATGCTTCACTTCAGGTTTACTGTATCCCTCTGACCTTCATTTTGACGATGAAACACAGAAATTGCATCGGAAATAAATACAAAAGGCACGATGCCGACTTAAGTACATGTAGACTGAATCTTCCTATTGTCTATGTTTTGAACCATTCCTGTGACACTTGTTATAGATTAAGATGCTTCATTTCAGGTTTACTGTATCCCTTGCATCTTCTTATTGACGATGAAACACAGATAGTGCATCGGAGTTAAATACAAAAGGCACAATGCCGACTTAAGTACAAGAAGACTGACGCTTCCTACTGTCTATGTTTTGAACGATTCCTGTGACATTAGTTATAGTTTCCGATGTTTAACTTCAGGTTTACTGTATCCCTTGGACCTTATTATTGACGATGAAACAAAGAAATTGCATCGGAATGAAATAGAAAAGGCACTATGTCGACTTAAGTACAAGAAGACTGACTCTTCTTACTGACTATGATTTGAACCATTCCTGTGGCACTAGATATTGATTCCGGTGCTTCACTTCAGGTTTATTGTATCCCACTGACCTTCTTATTTACGATGAAACACATAAATTGCATCGGAATAAAATAGAAAAGGCACAATGCTGACTTCAGTACAAGAAGACTGACTCTTCTTACTGTCTAAGTTTTGAACCTTTCCTATGACGCTAGTTACAGATTCAGATGCTTCACTTCAGGGATACTGTATCCCTTGGACCTTCTTATTGACGATGAAACACAGATATTGCATCGGAAATAAATACAAAAGGCACAATGCCGACTTAAGTACAAGAAGACTGACTCTTCTTACTGGCTATGTTTTGAACCATTCCTGTGACACTAGTTATAGAGTCCGAAGCTTCACTTCAGGTTTACTGTATCCCTCTGACCTTCTTATTGACGATGAAACGCAGAAATTGCATCGTAATTAAATAGAAAAGGCACAATGCCGTCTTAAGTACAAGAAGAATGACTCTTCTTACTGTCTATGTTTTGAACCATTCCTGTGACACTAGTTATAGAGTCCGATGCTTCACTTCAGGTTTAGTGTATACCTCTGACCTTCTTTTTGACGATGAAACACAGAAATTGCAACGGAATTAAATAGAAAAGGCACAATGCCGACTTAAGTTCAAGAAAAATGACTCTTCTTACTGTCTATGTTTTTAAACATTCCTCTGACACTAGTTATAGAGTCCGATGCTTCACTTCAGGTTTACTGTATCTCTCTGACCTTCTTTTTGACGATGAAACACAGAAATTGCATCGGAATAAAATAGAAAAAGCACAATGCCGTCTTAAGTACAAGAAGACTGACTCTTCTTACTGTCAATGTTTTGAACCATTCCTGTGGCACTAGTTACAGATTCCGATGCTTCACCTCAGATAGACTGTATCCCTTGGACCTTCTTATTGACGATGAAACACAGATATTGCATCGGAAATAAATACAAAAGGCACAATGCCGACTTAAGTACAAGAAGACTTACTCTTCGTACTGTCTATGTTTGAACGATTCCTGTGACATTAGTTATAGATTCCGATGCTTCACATCAGGTTTACTGTATCTTTTGGAACTTCTTATTGACGATGAAACACAGATATTGCATTGGAAATAAATGCAAAAGGCACAATGCCGACTTAAGTACAAAAAGACTGACTCTTCCTACTGGCTATGTTTTGAACCATTCCTGTGACACTACTTAGAGATTCCGATGCTTCACTTCAGGTTTACTGTATCCCTCTGACCTTCTTGTTGACGATGAAACACAGTAATTGCATCGGAATTAAATTGAAAAGGGCATAATGCCGACTTAAGTACAAGAAGACTGACTCTTCTTACTGTCTATGTTTTGAACCATTCCTGTGACACTAGTTATAGATATCGATGCTTTACTTCAGGTTTACTGTTTCCCTTTGACCGTCTCATTGACGATGAAACACAGAAATTACATCGGAATTAAATACAAAAGTCACAATGCCGACTTAAGTACATGTAGACTGACTCTTCCTGCTGTGTATGCTTTAAAACATTACTGTGACACTAGTTATAGATTCCGATGCTTCATTTCAGGTTTACTGTATCCCTTGGACCTTCTTATTGACGATGAAACAAAGAAAGTGCATCGGAATTAAATAGAAAAGGCACAATGCTGACGTAAGTACAAGAAGACTGACTCTTCGTACTGACTATGTTTTGAACCATTCCTGTGACACTAGTTATAGATTCCGATGATTCACTTCAGGTTTACAGTATCCCTTGGACCTTCTTATTGACGATGAAACACAGATATTGCATCGCAATTAAATAGAAAAGGCACAATGCCGACTTAAGTACAAGAAGACTGACTGTTCCTACTGTCTATGATTTGAACCATTCCTGTGACACTAGTTATAGATTCCGATGCTTCACTTCAGGTTTATTGTATCCCTTGGACGTTCTTATTGACGATGAAAAAAAGAAATTGCATCGGAATTAAATAGAAAAGGCACAATGTCGACTTAAGTACAAGAAGACTGACTCTTCTTACTGACTATGATTTGAACCATTCCTGTGGCACTAGATATTGATTCCGATGCTTCACTTCAGGTTTATTGTATCCCACTGACCTTCTTATTGACGATGAGACACATAAATTGCATCGGAATTAAATAGAAAAGGCATAATGCCGACTTAAGTACAAGGAGACTGACTCTTCTTACTGTCTAAGTTTGAACCATTCCTGTGACGCTAGTTACAGATTCAGATGCTTCACTTCAGGGATACTGTATCCCTTGGACCTTCTTATTGACGATGAAACACAGATATTGCATCGGAAATAAATACAAAAGGCACAATGCCGACTTAAGTACAAGAAGACTGACTCTTCTTACTGGCTATGTTTTGAACCATTCCTTTGACACTAGTTAGAGATTCCGATACTTCACTTCAGGTTTACTGTATCCCTCTGACCTTCTTATTGACGATGAAACATAGAAATTGCATCGGAATTAAATACAATATGCACAATGCCGACTTAAGTACAAGAAGACTGACCTTTCTTACTGTCTATGCTTTGAACCATTCCTGTGACACTAGTTATAGATTCCGATGCTTCACTTCAGGTTTACTGTATCCCTCTGACCTTCTTATTGATGATGAAACACAGAAATTGCATCGGAATTAAATACAAGAGGCACAATGCCGACTTAAGTACTAGAACACTTACTCTTCGTACTGTCTATGTTTGAACGATACCTGTGACATTAGTTATAGATTCCGATGCTTCACATCAGGTTTACTGTATCTTTTGGAACTTCTTATTGACGATGAAACACAGAAATTGCATCGGAAATAAATACAAAGGGCACAATGCCGACTTAAGTACAAGAAGACTGACTCTTCTTACTCACTATGTTTTGAACCATTCCTGTGACACTAGTTATAGATTCCGATGCTTCACTTCAGGTTTACTGTATCCCTCTGACCTTCATTTTGACGATGAAACACAGAAATTGCATTGGAAATAAATACAAAATGCACGATGCCGACTTAAGTACATGTAGACTGAATCTTCCTATTGTCTATGTTTTGAACCATTCCTGTGACACTTGTTATAGATTAAGATGCTTCATTTCAGGTTTACTGTATCCCTTGGATCTTCTTATTGACGATGAAACACAGATAGTGCATCGGAGTTAAATACAAAAGGCACAATGCCGACTTAAGTACAAGAAGACTGACTCATCCTACTGTCTATGTTTTGCACGATTCCTACGACATTAGTTATAGATTCCGATGCTTAACTTCAGGTTTACTGTATTCCTTGGACCTTCTTATTGATGATGAAACAAAGAAATTGCATCGGAATTAAATAGAAAAGGCACAATGTCGACTTAAGTACAAGAAGACTGACTCTTCTTACTGACTATGATTTGAACCATTCCTGTGGCACTAGATATTGATTCCGGTGCTTCACTTCAGGTTTATTGTATCCCACTGACCTTATTATTGACGATGAATCATATAAATTGCATCGGAATTAAATAGAAAAGGCACAATGCCGACTTCAGTACAAGAAGACTGACTCTTCTTACTGTCTAAGTTTTGAACCATTCCTATGACGCTAGTTACAGATTCAGATGCTTCACTTCAGGGATACTGTATCCCTTGGACCTTCTTATTGACGATGAAACACAGATATTGCATCGGAAATAAATACAAAAGGCACAATGCCGACTTAAGTACAAGAAGACTGACTCTTCTTACTGGCTATGTTTTGAACCATTCCTGTGACACTACTTAGAGATTCCGATACTTCACTTCAGGTTTACTGTATCCCGCTGACCTTCTTATTAACGATGAAACACAGAAATTGCATCGGAATTAAATATAAAAGGCACGATGCCGACTTAAGTACATGTAGACTGAATCTTCCTATTGTCTATGTTTTGAACCATTCCTGTGACACTTGTTATAGATTAAGATGCTTCATTTCAGGTTACTGTATCCCTTGGATCTTCTTATTGACGATGAAACACAGATAGTGCATCGGAGTTTAATACAAAAGCCACAATGCCGACTTAAGTACAAGAAGACGGACTCTTCCTACTGTCTATGTTTTGAACCATTCCTGTGACACTAGTTATAGAGTCCGATGCTTCACTTCAGGTTTACTGTATCTCTCTGACCTTCTTTTTGACAATGAAACACAGAAATTGCATCGGAATAAAATAGGAAAAGCACAATGCCGACTTAAGTACAAGAAGACTGACTCTTCTTACTGTCAATGTTTTGAACCATTCCTGTGACACTAGTTACAGATTCCGATGCTTCACCTCAGATATACTGTATCCCTTGGACCTTCTTACTGACGATGAAACACAGATATTGCATCGGAAATAAATGCAAAAGGCACAATGCCGACTTAAGTACAAGAAGACTGACTCTTCTTACTGGCTATGTTTTGAACTATTCCTGTGACACTACTTAGAGATTCCGATGCTTCACTTCGGGTTTACTGTATCCCTCTGACCTTCTTATTGACGATGAAACACAGTAATTGCATCGGAAATAAATTGAAAAGGGCAAAATGCCGACTTAAGTACAAGAAGACTGACTCTTCTTACTGTCTATGTTTTGAACCATTCCTGTGACAGTAGTCATAGATTCTGATGCATCACTTCAGGTTTACTGTATCCCTTCGACCTTCTTATAGACGATGAAACACAGAAATTGCATCGGAATTAAATAGAAAAGGCACAATGCCCACTTAAGTACTAGAAGACATACTCTTCTTACTATCTATGTTTTGAACCATTTCTGTGACGCTAGTTACAGATTCCGATGCTTCACTTCAGGTTTACTGTATACCTCTGACCTTCTTATTGACGATGTAACACAGAAATTGCATCGGAATTAAATAGAAAAGGCACAATGCCGACTTAAGTACAAGATAACTGACTCCTCCTACTGTCTATGATTTGAACCATTCCTGTGACACTAGTTATAGATTCCGATGCTTCACTTCAGGTTTAGTGTATCCCTCTCATCTTTTTGACGATGAAACACAGAAATTGCATCAGAAATAAATACAAACGGCACGATGCCGACGTAAGTACATGTAGACTGAAGCTTCCTATTGTCTATGTTTTGAACCATTCCTGTGACACTTGTTATAGATTAAGATGCTTTATTTCAGGTTTACTGTATCCCTTGGATCTTTTTATTGACGATGAAACACAGATAGTGCATCGGAGTTAAATACAAAAGGCACAATGCCGACTTAAGTACAAGCAGACTGACTCTTCTTACTGTCAATGTTTTGAACCATTCCTGTGACACTAGTTATAGATTCCGATGCTTCACCTCAGATTTACTGTATCCCTTGACCTTCTTACTGACGATGAAACACAGAAATCGCATCGGAATTAAATAAGGGAGGCACAATGCCGACTTAAGTACAAGTAGACTGAACCTTATCACTGTCTATGTTTTGAACCATTCCTGTAACACTAGTTATGGATTTCGATCCTTCACTTTAGGTTTACTGTATCCCTCTGACCATCTTATTGACGATGAAACACATAAATTGTATCGGATTTAAATACAAGAGGCACAATGCCGACTTAAGTACAAGAAGACTGACTCTTCGTACTGACTATGCTTTGAACCATTCGTGTGACACTAGTTATCGATTCCGATGATTCACTTCCGGTTTACTGTATCCCTTGGACCTTCATATTGACGATGAAACACAGAAATTGCATCGGAATTAAATAGAGAAGGCACAATGCCGACTTAAGTACAAGAAGACATACTCTTCTTACTGACTATGTTTTGAACCATTCCCGTGACGCTAGTTACAGATTCAGATGCTTCACTTCAGGGATACTGTATCCCTTGGACCTTCTTATTGACGATGAAACACAGATATTGCATCGGAAATAAATACAAAAGGCACAATGCCGACTTAAGTACAAGAAGACTGACTGTTCTTACTGGCTATGTTTTGAGCCATTCCTGTGACACTAGTTAGAGATTCCGAAACTTCACTTCAGGTTTACTGTATCCCTCTGACCTTCTTATTGACGATGAAACACAGAAATTGCATCGGAATTAAATACAAAAGGCACGATGCCGACTTAAGTACATGTAGATTGAATCTTCCTATTGTCTATGTTTTGAACCATTCCTGTGACACTTGTTATAGATTAAGATGCTTCATTTCAAGTTTACTGTATCCCTTGGATCTTCTTATTGACGATGAAACACAGATAGTGCATCGGAGTTAAATACAAAAGGCACAATTCCGACTTAAGTATAAGAAGACGGACTCTTCCTACTGTCTATATTTTGAACCATTCCTGTGACACTAGTTATAGTGTCCGATGCTTCACTTCAGGTTTACTGTATCTCTCTGACCTTCTTTTTGACGATGAAACACAGAAATTGCATCGGAATAAAATAGAAAAAGCACAATGCCGACTTAAGTACAAGAAGACTGACTCTTCTTACTGTCAATGTTTTGAACCATTCCTGTGACACTAGTTACAGATTCCGTTGCTTCACCTCAGATATAATGTATCCTTTGGACCTTCTTACTGACGATGAATCACAGATATTGCAACGGAAATAAATACAAAAGGCACAATGCCGACTTAAGAACAAGAAGACTGACTCTTCTTACTGGCTATGTTTTGAACCATTCCTGTGACACTACTTAGAGATTCCGATGCTTCACTTCAGGTTTACTGTATCCCTCTGACCTTCTTATTGACGATGAAACACATAAATCGCATCGGAATTAAATTGAAAAGGGCATAATACCAACATAAGGACAAGAAGACTGACTCTTCTTACTGTCTATACTTTGAACCATTCCTGTGACACTTGTTATAGATTCCGATGCTTCACTTCAGGTTTACTGTTTCCCTCTGACCGTCTCATTGACGATGAAACACAGAAATTGCATCGGAATTAAATACAAAAGTCACAATGCCGACTTAAGTACATGTAGACTGACTCTTTCTACTGTCTATGCTTTAAAACATTACTGTGACACTAGTTATAGATTCCTATGCTTCACTTCAGGTTTACTGTATACCTTGGACCTTCCTATTGACGATGAAACAAAGAAAGTGCATCGGAATTAAATAGAAAAGGCACAATGCTGACGTAAGTACAAGAAGACTGACTCTTCCTACTTTCTATGTTTTGAACCATTCCTGTGACACTAGTTATAGATTCCGATGCTTCACTTCAGGTTTACTGTATCTCTCTGACCTTCTTATTGACGATGCAACACAGAAATTGCATCGGAATTAAATACAAAAGGCACAATGCCGACTTAAGTACAAGATGACTTACTCTTCGTACTGACTATGTTTTGAACCATTCCTGTGACACTAGTTATAGATTCCGATGATTCACTTCAGGTTTACAGTATCCCTTGGACCTTCTTATTGACGATGAAACACAGAAATTGTATCGGAATTAAATAGAGAAGGCACAATGCCGACTTAAGTACAAGAAGACTGACTCTTCTTACTGACAATGTTTGGAACCATTCCTGTGACTCTAGTTATAGATTCCGATGCTACACTTCAGGTTTACTGTATCCCTCTGACCTTCTTATTGACGATGAAACACAGATATTGCATCGGAATTAAATAGAAAAGGCACAATGCCGATTTAAGAACAAGAAGACTGACTCTTTTTACTGACTATGTTTTGAACCATTCCTGTGACACTAATCATAGATTCTGATGCATCACTTCAGGTTTACTGTATCCCTTGGACCTTCTTATAGACGATGAAACACAGAAATTGCATCGGAATTAAATAGAAAAGGCACAATGCCCACTTAAGTACTAGAAGACATACTCTTCTTACTATCTATGTTTTGAACCATTCCTGTGACACTAGTTACAGATTCCGATGCTTCACTTCAGGTTTACTGTATCCCTTGGACGTTCTTATTGACGATGAAACACAGAAATTGCATCGGAATTAAATAGAAAAGGCACTATGCCGACTTAAGTACAAGAAGACTGACTCTTCTTACAGTCTAAGTTTTGAACCATTGTTGTGACGCTAGTTACAGATTCAGATGCTTCACTTCAGGGTTACTGTATCCCTTGGACCTTCTTATTGACGATGAGACACAGATATTGCATCGGAAATAAATACAAAAGGCACAATGCCGACTTAAGTACAAGAAGACTGACCTTTCTTACTGTCTATGCTTTGAACCATTCCAGTGACACTAGTTATAGATTTCGATGCTTCACTTCAGGTTTACAGTATCCCTCTGACCTTCTTATTGACGATGAAACACAGAAATTGCATCGGAATTAAATACAAAGGCACAATGCCGACTTAAGTACAAGATGACTGACTCTTCGTACTGTCTATGTTTTGAACGATTCCTGTGACATTAGTTATAGATTCCGATGCTTCACTTCAGGTTTACTGTATTCAATGGACGTTCTTATTGACGATGAAACAAAGAAATTGCATCGGAATTAAGTAAAAAAGGCACAATGCCGACTTAAGTACAAGAAGACTGACTCTTCTTACTGACTATGTTTTGAACCATTTCTGTGACACTAGTTATAGATTCTGATGCTTCACTTCAGGTTTACTGTATCCCTCTGACCTTTTTGACGATGAAACACAGAAATTGCATCAGAAATAAATACAAAAGGCACGATGCCGATGTAAGTACATGTAGACTGAATCTTCCTATTGTCTATGTTTTGAACCATTCCTGTGACACTTGTTATAGATTAAGATGCTTTATTTCAGGTTTACTGTATCCCTTGGATCTTCTTATTGACGATGAAACACAGATAGTGCATCGGAGTTAAATACAAAAGGCACAATGCCGACTTAAGTTCAAGCAGACTGACTCTTCTTACTGTCAATGTTTTGAACCATTCCTGTGACACTAGTTATAGATTCCGATGCTTCACCTCAGATTTACTGTATCCCTTGACCTTCTTACTGACGATGAAACACAGAAATTGCACCGGAATTAAATACAAGAGGCACAATGCCGACTTAAGTACAAGAAGACTGAACCTTATTACTGTCTATGTTTTGAACCATACCTGTAACACTAGTTATGGATTCCGATCCTTAACTTTAGGTTTACTGTATGTCTCTGACATTCTTATTGACGATGAAACACAGAAATTGCATCGGATTTAAATACAAAAGGCACAATGCCGACTTAAGTACAAGAAGACTGACTGTTCTTTCTGTCTATGATTTGATCCATTCCTGTGACACTAGTTATGGATTCCGATGCTTCACTTCGGGTTTACTGTATCCCTTGGCTGCTCTTATTGACGATGAAACAAAGAAATTGCATCATAATTAAATAGAAAAGGCACAATGCCGACTTAAGTACAAGAAGACTGACTCTTCTTACTGACTATGTTTTGAACCATTCCTGTGACACTAGTCATAGATTCTGATGCATCGCTTCTGGTGTACTGTATCCCTTGGACTTTCTTATTGACGATGAAACACAGAAATTGCATCGGAATTAAATAGAAAAGCACAATGCCGACTTAAGTACAAAAAGACTGACTATTCTTATTATCTATGTTTTGAACCATTCCTGTTACGCTAGTTACAGATTCCGATGCTTCACTTTAGGTTTACCATATCCCTCTGACCTTCTTATTGACAATGAAACACAGTAATTGCATCGGAATTAAATTGAAAATGGCATAATGCCGATTTAAGTACAAGAAGACTGACTCCTCTTACTGACTATGTTTTGAACCATTCCTGTGACACTAGTTATAGATTCCGATGCTTTACTTCAGGTTTACTGTATCCCTCTGACCTTCTTATTGACGATGAAACACAGAAATTGCATCGGAATAAAATACAAAAGGCACAATGCCGACTTAAGTACAAGAAGACTGACTGTTCTTACTGTCTATGTGTGAACCATTCCTGTGACACTAGTTATAGATTCCGATGCTTCACTTCAGGTTTACTGTATCCCTCTGACCTTCTTATTGACGGTGAAACACAGAAATTGTATCGGAATTAAATACGAAAGGCACAATGCCAACTTAAGTGCAAGAGGACTGACTCTACTTCCTGACTATGTTTTGAACCATTCCTGTGACACTAGTTATAGATTCCGATGCTTCACTTCAGGTTTACTGTATCCCTCTGACTTTCTTATTAACGATGACACACAGAAATTGCATCGGAATTAAATAGAAAAGGCACAATGCCGACTTAAGTACAAGAGGACTGACTCTTCTTACTGTCTCTGTTATGAACCATTCCTGTGACACTAGTTGTAGATTCCGATGCTTCACTTCAGGTTTACTGTATCCCTTGGACCTTCTTATTGACGATGAAACACAGAAATTGCATCGGAATTAAATATAAAACGCACAATGCCGACTTAAGTACAAGAAGACTGACTCTTCCAAATGTCTATGTTTTAAACCATTCCTGTGACACTAGTTATAGATTCCGATGCTTCACTTCAGGTTTACTGTGTCCCTCTGACCGTATGATTGACGATGAAACACAGAAATAGCATCCGAATAAAATAGAAAAGGCACAATGTCGACTTAAGTACAAGAAGACTGACTCATCCTACTGTCTATGTTTTGAACCATTCCTAAGACACTTGATATAGATTCCGATGCTTCACTTCAGGTTTACTGTATCCCTTGGACCTTCTTATTGACGATGAAACACAGAAATTGCATCGGAATTAAATATAAAACGCACAATGCCGACTTAAGTACAAGAAGACTGACTCTTCCTACTGGCTATGTTTTGAACCATTCCTGTGAAACTAGATATAGATTCCAATGCTTCACTTCAGGTTTACTGTGTCCCTCTGACCGTATTATTGACGATGAAACACAGAAATTGCATCCGAATAAAATAGAAAAGGCACAATGTCGACTTAAGTACAAGAAGACTGACTCATCCTACATTCTATGTTTTGAACCATTTCTAAGACACTTGTTATAGATTCCGATGCTTCACTTCAGGTTTACTGTATCCCTTGGACCTTCTTAATGACGATGAAACACAGAAATTGCATCGGAATTACATATAAAACGCACAATGCCGACTTAAGTACAAGAAGACTGACTCTTCCTACTGTCTATGCTTTGAACCATTCCATTGACCCTAGTTATAGATTCCGATGCTTCACTCCAGGTTTACTGTATACCTCTGACCTTCTTAATGACGATGAAACACTGAAATTGCATCGGAATTAAATACAAAAGGCAAAATGCCGACTTAAGTACAAGAAGACTGACTCTTCTTGCTGACTGTTTTGAACCATTCCTGTGACACTAGTTATAGATTCCGATGCTTCACTTCAGTTTTACTGTATCCCTCTGACCTTCTTATTGACGATGAAACACAGAAATTGCATTGGAATGAAATACAAATGGCACAATGCCGACTTAAGTACAAGAAGACTGACTCTTCTTACTGTCTATGTTTTGAACCATTCCTGTGAAACTAGATATAGATTCCGATGCTTCACATCAGGTTTACTGTATCAGTTGGACCTTCTTATTGACGATGAAACACAGAAATGGCATCGGAATTAAATAGAATAGGCACAATGCCGACTTAAGTACAAGAAGACTGACTCTTCTTACTGTCTATGTTTTGAACCATTCCTGTGACGCTAGTTACAGATTCCGATGCTTCACTTCAGGTTTATTGTATCCCTCTGACCTTCTTATTGACGATGAAACTCAGAAATTGCATCGGAATTAAATACAAAAGGCACAATGCCGACTTAAGTACAAGAAGACTGACTCTTCTTACTGACTATGTTTTGAACCATTCCTGTGACACTAGTTATAGATTCCGAAGCTTCACTTCAGGTTCACTGTATCGCTCTGACCTTTTTGACGATGAAACACAGAAATTGCATCAGAAATAAATACAAAAGGCACGATGCCGACGTAAGTCCATGTAGACTGAATCTTCCTATTGTCTATTTTTTGAACCATTCCTGTGACACTTGTTATAGATTAAGATGCTTCATTTCAGGTTTACTGTATCCCTTGGATCTTCTTATTGACGATGAAACACAGATAGTGCATCGGAGTTAAATACAAAAGGCACAATGCCGACTTAAGTACAAGAAGACTGACTCTTCGTACTGACTATGTTATGAACCATTCCTGTGACACTACTTATAGATTCCGATGATTCACTGCAGGTTTACAGTATACCTCTGACCTTCTTATTGACGATGAAACACCCAATTTGCTTCGGAATTAAATAGAAAAGGCACAATGCCGACTTAAGTACAAGAAGACTGACTGTTCCTACTGTCTATGATATAATCCAACTGTGACACTAGTTATAGATTCTGATGCTTCACTTCGGGTTTACTGTATCCCTTGGCCGTTCTTATTGATGATGAAACAAAGAAATTGCATCATAATTAAATAGAAAAGGCACAATGCCGACTTAAGTACAAGAAGACTGACTCTTCTTACTGACTATGTTTTGACCTATTCCTGTGACACTAGTCATAGATTCTGATGCAACACTTCAGGCTTACTGTATCCCTTGGACCCTCTTATTGACGATGAAACACAGATATTGCATCGGAATTAAATAGAAAAGGCACAATGCCGACTTAAGTACAAGAAGACTGACTATTCTTACTATCTATGTTTTGAACCATTCCTGTGACGCTAGTTACAGATTCCGATGCTTCACTTCAGGTTTACCGTATACCTCTGACCTTCTTATTGACAATGAAACACAGTAATTGCATCGGAATGAAATTGAAAATGGCATAATGCCGACTTAAGTACAAGAAGACTGACTCTTCTTACTGACTATGTTTTGAACCATTCCTGTGACACTAGTTAGAGATTCCGATGCTTCACTTCAGGTTTACTGTATCCCTTGGACCTTCTTATTGACGATGAAACACAGAAATTGCATCGGTATTAAATACAAAAGGCACAATAAAGACTTAAGTACAAGAAGACTGACTCTTCTTACAGACTATGTTTTGAACCATTCCTGTGACACTAGTTATGGATTCGGATGCTTCACTTCGGGTTTACTGTATCCCTCTGACCTTCTTATTGACGATGAAACACAGAAATTGCATCGGAATAAAATACATAAGGCACAATGCCGACTTAAGTACAAGAAGACTGACTCTTCTTACTGTCTATGTTTGAACCATTCCTGTGACACTAGTTATAGATTCCGATGCTTCACTTCAGGTTTACTGTATCCCTCTGACCCTCTTATTGACGGTGAAACACAGAAATTGCATCGGAATTAAATACGAAAGGCACAATGCCAACTTAAGTACAAGAGAACTGACTCTTCTTCCTGACTATGTTTTGAACCATTCCTGTGACACTAGTTATAGATTCCGATGCTTCACTTCAGGTTTACTGTATCCCTCTGACTTTCTTATTAACGATGAAACACAGAAATTGCATCGGAATTAAATAGAAAAGGCACAATGCCGACTTAAGTACAAGAGGACTGACTCTTCTTACTGTCTATGTTTTGAACCATTCCTTTGACACTAGTTGTAGATTCCGATGCTACACTTCAGGTTTACTGTATCCCTCTGACCTTCTTGGTGACGATGAAACACAGAAATTGCATCGGAATTAAATACAATAGGCACAATGCCGGCTTAAGTACATGTAGACTGACTCTTCCTACTGTCTATGTTTTAAAACATTTCTGTGACACTAGTTATAGATTCCGATGCTTCATTTCAGGTTAACTGTAACCCTTGGACCTTCTTATTGACGATGAAGCACAGAAAGTGCATCGGAATTAAATACACTCCTGGAAATTGAAATAAGAACACCGTGAATTCATTGTCCCAGGAAGGGGAAACTTTATTGACACATTCCTGGGGTCAGATACATCACATGATCACACTGACAGATCCACAAGCACATAGGCACAGGCAACAGAGCATGCACAATGTCGGCACTAGTACAGTGTATATCCACCTTTCGCAGCAATGCAGGCTGCTATTCTCCCATGGAGACGATCGTAGAGATGCTGGATGTAGTCCTGTGGAACGGCTTGCCATGCCATTTCCACCTGGCGCCTCAGTTGGACCAGCGTTCGTGCTGGACGTGCAGACCGCGTGAGACGACACTTCATCCAGTCCCAAATATGCTCAGTGGGGGACAGATCCGGAGATCTTGCTGGCCAGGGTAGTTGACTTACACCTTCTAGAGCACGTTGGGTGGCACGGGATACATGCGTACGTGCATTGTCCTGTTGGAACAGCAAGTTCCCTTGCCGGTCTAGGAATGGTAGAACGATGGGTTCGATGACGGTTTGGATGTACCGTGCACTATTCAGTGTCCCCTCGACGATCACCAGTGGTGTACGGCCAGTGTAGGAGATCGCTCCCCACACCATGATGCCGGGTGTTGGCCCTGTGTGCCTCGGTCGTATGCAGTCCTGATTGTGGCGCTCACCTGCACGGCGCCAAACACGCATACGACCATCATTGGCACCAAGGCAGAAGCGACTCTCATCGCTGAAGACGACACGTCTCCATTCGTCCCTCCATTCACGCCTGTCGCGACACCACTGGAGGCGGGCTGCACGATGTTGGGGCGTGAGCGGAAGACGGCCTAACGGTGTGTGGGACCGTAGCCCAGCTTCATGGAGACGGTTGCGAATGGTCCTCGCCGATACCCCAGGAGCAACAGAGTCCATAATTTGCTGGGAAGTGGCGGTGCGGTCCCCTACGGCACTGCGTAGGATCCTACGGTCTTGGCGTGCATCCGTGCGTCGCTGCGGTCCGGTCCTAGGTCGACGGGCACGTGCACCTTCCGCCGACCACTGGCGACAACATCGATGTACTGTGGAGACCTCACGCCCCACGTGTTGAGCAATTCGGCGGTACGTCCACCCGGCCTCCCGCATGCCCACTACACGCCCTCGCTCAAAGTCCGTCAACTGCACATACGGTTCACGTCCACGCTGTCGCGGCATGCTACCAGTGTTAAAGACTGCGATGGAGCTCCGTATGCCACGGCAAACTGGCTGACACTGACGGCGGCGGTGCACAAATGCTGCGCAGCTAGCGCCATTCGACGGCCAACACTGCGGTTCCTGGTGTGTCCGCTGTGCCGTGCGTGTGATCATTGCTTGTACAGCCCTCTCGCAGTGTCCGGAGCAAGTATGGTGGGTCTGACACACCGGTGTCAATGTGTTCTTTTTTCCATTTCCAGGAGTGTATAAAACGCACAATGCCGACTTAAGTACAAGAAGACTGACTCTTCCTACTGTCTATGATTTGAACTATTCCATTACCATAGTTATAGATTCCGATGCTTCACTCCAGGTTTACTGTATCCCTCTGACCTTCTTATTGACGATGAAACAGTGAAATTGCATCGCAATTAAATACAAAACGCACAATGCCGACATAAGTACAAGAAGACTGACCTTTGTTACTCTCTATGATTTTGAACCATTCCTTTGACACTAGTTATAGATTCCGATGCTTCACTTCAGGTTTACTGTATCCCTTGGACCTTCTTATTGACGATGAAACACAGAAATTGCATCGGAATTAAATATAAAACGCACAATGCCGACTTAAGTACAAGAAGACTGACTCTTCCTACTGTCTATGATTTGAACTATTCCATTACCATAGTTATAGATTCCGATGCTTCACTCCAGGTTTACTGTATCCCTCTGACCTTCTTATTGACGATGAAACACTGAAATTGCATCGGAATTAAATACAAAAGGCAAAATGCCGACTTAAGTACAAGAAGACTGACTCTCCTTACTGACTGTTTTGAACCATTCCTGTGACACTAGTTATAGATTCCGATGCTTCACTTCAGTTTTACTGTATCCCTCTGACCTTCTTATTGACGATGAAACACAGAAATTGCATTGGAATGAAATACAAATGGCACAATGCCGACTTAAGTACAAGAAGACTGACTCTTCTTACTGTCTATGTTTTGAACCATTCCTGTGAAACTAGATATAGATTCTATTGCTTCACATCAGGTTTACTGTATCCCTTGGACCTTCTTATTGACGATGAAACACTGAAATTGCATCGGAATTAAATACAAAAGGCAAAATGCCGACTTAAGTACAAGAAGACTGACTCTTCTCACTGACTGTTTTGAACCATTACTGTGACACTAGTTATAGATTCCGATTCTTCACTTCAGTTTTACTGTATCCCTCTGACCTTCTTATTGACGATGAAACACGGAAATTGCATTGGAATGAAATAAAAATGGCACAATGCCGACTTAAGTACAAGAAGACTGAACCTTCTTATTGTCTATGTTTTGAACCATTCCGGTGACACTAGATATAGATTCCGATGCTTCACATCAGGTTTACTGTATCACTCGGACCTTCTTATTGACGATGAAACACAGAAATGGCATCGGAATTAAATAGAATAGGCACAATGCCGACTTAAGTACAAGAAGACTGACTCTTCTTACTGTCTATGTTTTGAACCATTCCTGTGACGCTAGTTACAGATTCCGATGCTTCACTTCAGGTTTATTGTATCCCTCTGACCTTCTCATTGACGATGAAACACAGAAATTGCATCGGAATTAAATACAAAAGGCACAATGCCGACTTAAGTACAAGAAGTCTGAACCTTCTTATTGTCTATGCTTTGAACCATTCCGGTGACACTAGTTATGGATTCCGATCCTTCACTTTATGTTTACTGTATCCCTCTGACCTTCTTATTGACGATGAAACACAGGAATTGAATCGGAATTAAATACAAAAGGCACAATGCCGACTTAAGTACAAGAAGACTGACTCTTCTTACTGTCTATGTTTGAACCATTCCTGTGACACTAGTTATAGATTCCGATGCTTCACTTCAGGTTTACTGTATCCCTCTGACCTTCTTATTGACGGTGAAACACAGAAATTGCACCGGAATTAAATACGAAAGGCACAATGCCAACTTAAGTACAAGAAAACTGACTCTTCTTCCTGACTATGTTTTGAACCATTCCTGTGACACTAGTTATAAATTCCGATGCTTCACTTCAGGTTTACTGTATCCCTCTGACTTTCTTATTAACGATGAAACACAGAAATTGCATCGGAATTAAATAGAAAAGGCACAATGTCGACTTAAGTACAAGAAGACTGACTCATCCTACTGTCTATGTTTTGAACCATTCCTAAGACACTTGTTATAGATTCCGATGCTTCACTTCAGGTTTACTGTATCCCTTGGACCTTCTTAATGACGATGAAACACAGAAATTGCATCGGTATTAAATACAAAAAGCACAATAAAGACTTAAGTACAAGAAGACTGACTCTTCCTACTGTCTATGCTTTGAACCATTCCATTGACCCTAGTTATAGATTCCGATGCTTCACTTCAGGTTTACTGTATCCCTTGGACCTTCTTATTGACGATGAAACACTGAAATTGCATCGGAATTAAATACAAAAGGCAAAATGCCGACTTAAGTACAAGAAGACTGACTCTTCTCACTGACTGTTTTGAACCATTACTGTGACACTAGTTATAGATTCCGATTCTTCACTTCAGTTTTACTGTATCCCTCTGACCTTCTTATTGACGATGAAACACGGAAATTGCATTGGAATGAAATAAAAATGGCACAATGCCGACTTAAGTACAAGAAGACTGAACCTTCTTATTGTCTATGTTTTGAACCATTCCGGTGACACTAGATATAGATTCCGATGCTTCACATCAGGTTTACTGTATCACTCGGACCTTCTTATTGACGATGAAACACAGAAATGGCATCGGAATTAAATAGAATAGGCACAATGCCGACTTAAGTACAAGAAGACTGACTCTTCTTACTGTCTATGTTTTGAACCATTCCTGTGACGCTAGTTACAGATTCCGATGCTTCACTTCAGGTTAATTGTATCCCTCTGACCTTCTCATTGACGATGAAACACAGAAATTGCATCGGAATTAAATACAAAAGGCACAATGCCGACTTAAGTACAAGAAGTCTGAACCTTCTTATTGTCTATGCTTTGAACCATTCCGGTGACACTAGTCATGGATTCCGATCCTTCACTTTATGTTTACTGTATCCCTCTGACCTTCTTATTGACGATGAAACACAGGAATTGAATCGGAATTAAATACAAAAGGCACAATGCCGACTTAAGTACAAGAAGACTGACTCTTCTTACTGTCTATGTTTGAACCATTCCTGTGACACTAGTTATAGATTCCGATGCTTCACTTCAGGTTTACTGTATCCCTCTGACCTTCTTATTGACGGTGAAACACAGAAATTGCACCGGAAATAAATACGAAAGGCACAATGCCAACTTAAGTACAAGAAAACTGACTCTTCTTCTTGACTATGTTTTGAACCATTCCTGTGACACTAGTTATAAATTCCGATGCTTCACTTCAGGTTTACTGTATCCCTCTGACTTTCTTATTAACGATGAAACACAGAAATTGCATCGGAATTAAATAGAAAAGGCACAATGCCGACTTAAGTACAAGAGGACTGACTCTTCTTACTGTCTATGTTTTGAACCATTAGTGTGACACTAGTTGTAGATTCCGATGCTACACTTCAGGTTTACTGTATCCCTTGGACCTTCTTATTGACGATGAAACACAGAAATTGCATCGGAATTAAATACAAAAGACACAATGCTGACTTAAGTACAAGAAGACTGACTCTTCCAACTGTCTATGTTTTGAACAATTCCTGTGGCACTAGTTATAGATTCCGATGCTGCACTTCCGGTTTACTGTGTCCCTCTGACCGTCTTATTGACGATGAAACACAGAAATTGCACCGGAATTAAATATAAAACGCACAATGCCGACTTAAGTACAAGAAGACTGACTCTTCCTACTGTCTATGATTTGAACTATTCCATTACCATAGTTATAGATTCCGATGCTTCACTCCAGGTTTACTGTATCCCTCTGACCTTCTTATTGACGATGAAACACTGAAATTGCATCGGAATTAAATACAAAAGGCAAAATGCCGACTTAAGTGCAAGAAGACTGACTCTTCTTACAGACTGTTTTGAACCATTCCTGTGACACTAGTTATAGATTCCGATGCTTCACTTCAGTTTTACTGTATCCCTCTGACCTTCTTATTGACGATGAAACACAGAAATTGCATTGGAATGAAATACAAAAGGCACAATGCCGACTTAAGTACAAGAAGTCTGAACCTTCTTATTGTCTATGTTTTGAACCATTCCGGTGACACTAGTTATGGATTCCGATCCTTCACTTTATGTTTACTGTATCCCTCTGACCTTCTTATTGACGATGAAACACAGGAATTGAATCAAAATTAAATACAAAAGGCACAATGCCGACTTAAGTACAAGAAGACTGACTCTTCGTACTGACTATGTTTTGAACCATTCCTGTGACACTAGTAATAGATTCCGATGATTCACTTCAGGTTTACACTATACCTCTGACCTTCTTATTGACGATGAAACACACAAATTGCATCGGAATTAAATAGAAAAGGCACAATGCCGACTTAATTACAAGAAGACTGACTGTTCCTACTGTGTATGATTTAAACCAACTGTGACACTAGTTATAGATTCCGATGCTTCACTTCGGGTTTACTGTATCCCTTGGCCGTTCTTATTGACGATGAAACAAAGAAATTGCATCATAATTAAATAGAAAAGGCACAATGCCGACTTAAGTACAAGAAGACTGACTCTTCGTACTGACTATGTTTTCAACCATTCCTGTGACACTAGTTATAGATTCCGATGATTCACTTCAGGTTTACAGTATACCTCTGACCTTCTTATTGACGATGAAACACAGAAATTGCATCGGAATTAAATAGAAAAGGCACAATGCCGACTTAAGTACAAGAAGACTGACTGTTCTTACTATCTATGTTTTGAACCATTCCTGTGACGCTAGTTACAGATTCCGATGCTTCACTTCAGGTTTACCGTATCCCTCTGACCTTCTTATTGACAATGAAACACAGTAATTGCATCGGAATTAAATTGAAAATGGCATAATGCCGACTTAAGTACAAGAAGACTGACTCTTCTTACTGTCTATGTTTTGAACCATTCCTGTGACACTAGTTATAGATTCCGATGCTTCCCTTCAGGTTTACTATATCTCTCTGAACTTCTTATTGACGATGAAACACAGAAATTGCATCGGAATAAAATACAAGAGGCACAATGCCGACTTAAGTACAAGAAGACTGACTCTTCTTACTGTCTATGTTTGAACCATTCCTGTGACACTAGTTTTAGATTCCGATGCTTCACTTCAGGTTTACTGTATCCCTCTGACCTTCTTATTGACGGTGAAACACAGAAATTGCATCGGAATTAAACACGAAAGGCACAATGCCAACTTAAGTACAAGAAGACTGACTCTTCTTTCTGACTATGTTTTGAACCATTCCTGTGACACTAGTTATAGATTCCGATGCTTCACTTCAGGTTTACCGTATTCCTCTGACTGTCTTATTAACGATGAAACACAGAAATTGCATCGGAATTAAATAGAAAAGGCACAATGCCGACTTAAGTACAAGAGGACTGACTCTTTTTACTGTCTATGTTTTGAACCATTCCTGTGACACTAGTTGTAGATTCCGATGCTTCACTTCAGGATTACTGTGTCCCTCTGACCGTCTTATTGACGATGAAACACAGAAATTGCATCCGAATAAAATAGAAAAGGCACAACGTCGACTTAAGTACAAGAATTCTGACTCTTCCTACTGTCTATGTTTTGAACCATTAGTAAGACACTTGTTATAGATTCCGATGCTTAACTTCAGGTTTACTGTATCCCTTGGACATTCTTATTGACGACAAAACACAGAAATTGCATCGGAATTCAATACAAAAGGCAAAAGGCCGACTTAACTACAAGAAAACTGACTCTTCTTACTTACTATGCTTTGAACCATTCCTGTGACTCTAGTTATAGATTCCGATGCTTAACTTCAGGATTACTGTATCCCTCTGACCTTCTTAGTGACGATGAAACACAGAAATTGCATCGGAATTAAATACAGTAGGCACAATGCCGATTTAAGTACATGTAGACTGAATCTTCCTACTATCTATGTTTTAAAACATTTCTGTGACACTAGTTATAGATTCCGAAGCTTCATTTCAGGTTTACTGTAACCCTTGGACCTTCTTATTGACGATGAAGCACAGAAAGTGCATCGGAATTAAATAGAAAAGGCAGAATGCTGACTTAAGTACAAGAGGACTGACTCTTCCTACTTTCTATGTTTTGAACCACTCCTGTGACACTAGTTATAGATTCCGATGCTTCACTTCAGGTTTACTGTATCCCTCTGACCCTCTTATTGACGATGAAACACAGAAATTGCATCGGAATTAAATACAAAAGGCACAATGCCGACTTAAGTACAAGAAGACTGACCTTTCTTACTCTCTATGATTTTGAACCATTCCTGTGACACTAGTTATAGATTCCGATCCTTCACTTCAGGTTTACTGTATCCCTTGGCCCTTCTTATTTACGATGAAACACAGAAATTGCATCGGAATTAAATATAAAACGCACAATGCCGACTTAAGTACAAGAAGACTGACTCTTCCTACTGTCTATGATTTGAACTATTCCATTGCCCATAGTTATAGATTCCGATGCTTCACTCCAGGTTTACTGTATCCCTCTGACCTTCTTATTGACGATGAAACACTGAAATTGCATCGGAATTAAATACAAAAGGCAAAATGCCGACTTAAGTACAAGAAGACTGACTCTCCTTACTGACTGTTTTGAACCATTCCTGTGACACTAGTTATATATTTCCGATGCTTCACTTCAGTTTCACTGTATCCCTCTGACCTTCTTATTGACGATGAAACACAGAAATTGCATTGGAATGAAATACAAATGGCACAATGCCGACTTAACTACAGGAAGACTGACCCTTCTTACTGTCTATGTTTTGAACGATTTCTGTGACACTAGTTATAGATTCCGATGCTTCACTTCAGGTTTACTGTATCCCTTGGACGTTCTTATTGACGATGAAACACAGAAATTGCATCGGAATTAAATAGAAAAGGCACAATGCCGACTTAAGTACAAGGAGACTGACTCTTCTTACTGACTATGATTTAAACCATTCCTGTGGCACTAGATATTGATACCGATGCTTCACTTCAGGTTTATTGTATCCCTCTGACCTTCTTATTGACGATGAAACACAGAAATTGCATCGGAATTAAATACAAAAGGCACAATGCCGACTCAAATAGAAGAAGACTGATTCTTCTTACTGTCTAAGTTTTGAACCATTTCTGTGACGCTAGTTACAGATTTCGGTGCTTCACTTCAGGGTTACTGTATCCCTTGGACCGTCTTATTGACGATGAAACACAGATATTGCATCGGAATTAAATACAAAAGGCACAATGCCGACTTAAGTACATGTAGACTGACTCTTCCTACTGTCTATGTTTTAAAACATTCCTGTGACACTAGTTTTAGATTCCGATGCATCATTCCAGGTTTACTGTATCCCTAGGACCTTCTTATTGACGATGAAACACAGAAAGTGCATCGGAATGAAATAGAAAAGCACAATGCTGTCTTAAGTACAAGAAGACTGACTCTTCCTACTTTCTATGTTTTGACCCATACCTGTGACACTAGTTATAGATTCCGATGCTTCACTTCAGGTTTACTGTATCCCTCTGACCTTCTTATTGACGATGAAACACAGAAATTGCATCGGAATTAAATACAAATGGCACAATGCTGACTTAAGTACAAGAAGACTGACTCTCCTTACTATTTATTTTTTGAACCATTCCTGTGAAACTAGATATAGATTACGATGCTTCACTGCAGGTTTACTGTATCCCTTTGACCTTCTCATTGACGAAGAAACACAGAAATTACATCGGAATTAAATAGAAAAGGCACAATGCCGACTTAAGTACAAGAAGACTGACTCTTCTTACTGTCTATGTTTTGAACCATTCCTAAGACACTTGTTATAGATTCCGATGCTTCACTTCAGGTTTACTGTATCCCTTGGACCTTCTTAACGACGATGAAACACAGAAATTGCATCGGAATTCAATACAAAAGGCAAAAGGCCGACTTAACTACAAGAAAACTGACTCTTCTTACTTACTATGCTTTGAACCATTCCTGTGACTCTAGTTATAGATTCCGATGCTTAACTTCAGGATTACTGTATCCCTCTGACCTTCTTAGTGACGATGAAACACAGAAATTGCATCGGCATTAAATACAGTAGGCACAATGCTGACTTAAGTACATGTAGACTGAATCTTCCTACTATCTATGTTTTAAAACATTTCTGTGACACTAGTTATAGATTCCGATGCTTCATTTCAGGTTTACTGTAACCCTTGGACCTTCTTATTGACGATGAAGCACAGAAAGTGCATCGGAATTAAATAGAAAAGGCACAAAGCTGACTTAAGTACAAGAGGACTGACTCTTCCTACTTTCTATGTTTTGAACCATTCCTGTGACACTAGTTATAGATTCCGATGCTTCACTTCAGTTTTACTGTATCCCTCTGACCCTCTTATTGACGATGAAACACAGAAATTGCATCGGAATTAAATACAAAAGGCACAATGCCGACTTAAGTACAAGAAGACTGACCTTTCTTACTCTCTATGATTTTGAACCATTCCTGTGACACTAGTTATAGATTCCGATCCTTCACTTCAGGTTTACTGTATCCCTTGGCCCTTCTTATTTACGATGAAACACAGAAATTGCATCGGAATTAAATATAAAACGCACAATGCCGACTTAGGTACAAGAAGACTGACTCTTCCTACTGTCTATGATTTGAACTATTCCATTGCCCATAGTTATAGATTCCGATGCTTCACTCCAGGTTTACTGTATCCCTCTGAACTTCTTATTGACGATGAAACACTGAAATTGCATCGGAATTAAATACAAAAGGCAAAATGCCGACTTAAGTACAAGAAGACTGACTCTCCTTACTGACTGTTTTGAACCATTCCTGTGACACTAGTTATAGATTCCGATGCTTCACTTCAGTTTCACTGTATCCCTCTGACCTTCTTATTGACGATGAAACACAGAAATTGCATTGGAATGAAATACAAATGGCACAATGCCGACTTAACTACAGGAAGACTGACCCTTCTTACTGTCTATGTTTTGAACCATTTCTGTGACACTAGTTATAGATTCCGATGCTTCACTTCAGGTTTACTGTATCCCTTGGACGTTCTTATTGACGATGAAACACAGAAATTGCATCGGAATTAAATAGAAAAGGCACAATGCCGACTTAAGTACAAGGAGACTGACTCTTCTTACTGACTATGATTTAAACCATTCCTGTGGCACTAGATATTGATACCGATGCTTCACTTCAGGTTTATTGTATCCCTCTGACCTTCTTATTGACGATGAAACACAGAAATTGCATCGGAATTAAATACAAAAGGCACAATGCCGACTCAAGTAGAAGAAGACTGATTCTTCTTACTGTCTAAGTTTTGAACCATTTCTGTGACGCTAGTTACAGATTTCGGTGCTTCACTTCAGGGTTACTGTATCCCTTGGACCGTCTTATTGACGATGAAACACAGTTATTGCATCGGAATTAAATACAAAAGGCACAATGCCGACTTAAGTACATGTAGACTGACTCTTCCTACTGTCTATGTTTTAAAACATTCCTGTGACACTAGTTTTAGATTCCGATGCATCATTTCACGTTTACTGTAACCCTTGGACCTTCTTATTGACGATGAAACACAGAAAGTGCATCGGAATTAAATAGAAAAGCACAATGCTGTCTTAAGTACAAGAAGACTGACTCTCCTTACTATTTATTTTTTGAACCATTCCTGTGAAACTAGATATAGATTCCGATGCTTCACTGCAGGTTCACTGTATCCCTTTGACCTTCTCATTGACGAAGAAACACAGAAATTACATCGGAATTAAATAGAAAAGGCACAATGCCGACTTAAGTACAAGAAGACTGACTCTTCTTACTGTCTATGTTTTGAACCATTCCTGTGACACTAGTTATAGATTCCGATGCTTCAATGCAGGTTTACTGTATCAGTTGGACCTTCTTATTGACGATGAAACACAGAAATTGCATCGGAATTATATACAAAAGGCAAAATGCCGACTTAAGTACAAGAAGACTGACTATTCTTACCGACTATGTTTGAATCATTCCTGTGACACTAGCTATAGATTCCGATGCTTCACTTCAGGTTTACTCTATCACTAGGACCTTCTTATTGACGATGAAACACAGAAATTGCATCGGAATTAAATACAAAACACACAATGCCGACTTAAGTACAAGAAGACTGACCTTTCATAATCTCTATGATTTTGAACCATGCCTGTGACACTAGTTCTAGATTCCGATGCTTCACTTCAGGTTTACTGTATCCCTTGGACCTTCTTATTGACGACGAAACACAGAAATTGCATCGGAATTCAATCCAAAAGGCAAAAGGCCGACTTAACTTCAAGAAAACTGACTCTTCTTACTGACTATGCTTTGAACCATTCCTGTGACTCTAGTTATAGATTCCGATGCTTAACTTCAGGATTACTGTATCCCTCTGACCTTCTTAGTGACGATGAAACACAGAATTTGCATCGGAATTAAATACAGTAGGCACAATGCCGACTTAAGTACATGTAGACTGAATCTTCCTAATGTCTATGTTTTAAAACATTTCTGTGACACTAGTTATAGATTCCGATGCTTCATTTAAGGTTTACTGTAACCCTTGGACCTTCTTATTGACGATGAAGCACAGAAAGTGCATCGGAATTAAATAGACAAGGCACAATGCTGACTTAAGTACAAGAGGACTGACTCTTCCTACTTTCTATGTTTTGAACCATTCCTGTGACACTAGTTATAGATTCCGATGCTTCACTTCAGGTTTACTGTATCATTCTGACCCTCTTATTGACGATGAAACACAGAAATTGCATCGGAATTAAATACAAAACGCACAATGCCGACTTAAGTACAAGAAGACTGACCTTTCTCACTCTCTATGATTTTGAACCATTCCTGTGACACTAGTTATAGATTCCGATGCTTCACTTCAGGTTTACTGTATCCCTTGGACCTTCTTATTTACGATGAAACACAGAAATTGCATCGGAATTAAATATAAAACGCACAATGCCGACTTAAGTACAAGAAGACTGACTCTTCCTACTGTCTATGATTTGAACTATTCCATTGCCCATAGTTATAGATTCCGATGCTTCACTCCAGATTTACTGTATCCCTCTGACTTTCTTATTAACGATGACACACAGAAATTGCATCGGAATTAAATAGAAAAGGCACAATGCCGACTTAAGTACAAGAGGACTGACTCTTCTTACTGTCTCTGTTTTGAACCATTCCTGTGACACTAGTTGTAGATTCCGATGCTTCACTTCAGGTTTACTGTGTCCCTTGGACCTTCTTATTGACGATGAAACACAGAAATTGCATCGGAATTAAATACAAAAGATACAATGCCGACTTAAGTACAAGAAGACTGACTCTTCCAAATGTCTATGTTTTAAACCATTCCTGTGACACTAGTTATAGATTCCGATGCTTCACTTCAGGTTTACTGTGTCCCTCTGACCGTATTATTGACGATGAAACACAGAAATAGCATCCGAATAAAATAGAAAAGGCACAATGTCGACTTAAGTACAAGAAGACTGACTCATCCTACTGTCTATGTTTTGAACCATTCCTAAGACACTTGTTATAGATTCCGATGCTTCACTTCAGGATTACTGTATCCCTTGGACCTTCTTATTGACGATGAAACACAGAAATTGCATCGGAATTAAATATAAAACGCACAATGCCGACTTAAGTACAAGAAGACTGACTCTTAAAACTGTCTATGTTTTGAACCATTCCTGTGAAACTAGATATTGATTCCAATGCTTCACTTCAGGTTTACTGTGTCCCTCTGACCGTATTATTGACGATGAAACACAGAAATTGCATCCGAATAAAATAGAAAAGGCACAATGTCGACTTAAGTACAAGAAGACTGACTCATCCTACTGTCTATGTTTTGAACCATTCCTAAGACACTTGTTATAGATTCCGATGCTTCACTTCAGGTTTACTGTATCCCTTGGACCTTCTTAATGACGATGAAACACAGATATTGCATCGGTATTAAATACAAAAAGCACAATAAAGACTTAAGTACAAGAAGACTGACTCTTCCTACTGTCTATGCTTTGAACCATTCCATTGACCCTAGTTATAGATTCCGATGCTTCACTCCAGGTTTAGTGTATCCCTCTGACCTACTTAATGACGATGAAACACTGAAATTGCATCGGAATTAAATACAAAAGGCAAAATGCCGACTTAAGTACAAGAAGACTGACTCTTCTTGCTGACTGTTTGGAACCATTCCTGTGACACTAGTTATAGATTGCGATGCTTCACTTCACTTTTACTGTATCCCTCTGACCTTCTTATTGACGATGAAACACAGAAATTGCATTGGAATGAAATACAAATGGCACAATGCCGACTTAAGTACAAGAAGACTGACTCTTCTTACTGTCAATGTTCTGAACCATTCCTGTGAAACTAGATATAGATTCCGATGCTTCACATCAGGTTTACTGTATCAGTTGGACCTTCTTATTGACGATGAAACACAGAAATGGCATCGGAATTAAATAGAATAGGCACAATACCGACTTAAGTACAAGAAGACTGACTCTTCTTACTGTCTATGTTTTGAACCATTCCTGTGACGCTAGTTACAGATTCCGATGCCTCACTTCAGGTTTATTGTATCCCTCTGACCTTCTTATTGACGATGAAACACAGAAATTGCATCGGAATTAAATACAAAAGGCACAATGCCGACTTAAGTACAAGAAGACTGACTCTTCTTACTGACTATGTTTTGAACCATTCCTGTGACACTAGTTATAGATTCCGAAGCTTCACTTCAGGTTCACTGTATCCCTCTGACCTTTTTGACGATGAAACACAGAAATTGCATCAGAAATAAATACAAAAGGCACGATGCCGACGTAAGTCAATGTAGACTGAATCTTCCTATTGTCTATATTTTGAACCATTCCTGTGACACTTATTATAGATTAAGATGCTTCATTTCAGGTTTACTGTATCCCTTGGATCTTCTTATTGACGATGAAACATAGATAGTGCATCGGAGTTAAATACAAAAGGCACAATGCCGACTTAAGTACAAGAAGACTGACTGTTCCTACTGTCTATGATTTAATCCAACTGTGACACTAGTTATAGATTCTGATGCTTCACTTCGGGTTTACTGTATCCTTTGGACCTTCTTATTGACGATGAAACACAGAAATTGCATCGGAATTAAATAGAAAAGGCACAATGCCGACTTAAGTACAAGAAGACTGACTATTCTTACTATCTATGATTTGAACCATTCCTGTGACGCTAGTTACAGATTCCGATGTTTCACTTCAGGTTTACCGTATACCTCTGATCTTCTTATTGACAATGAAACACAGGAATTGCATCGGAATTAAATTGAAAATGGCATAATGCCGACTTAAGTACAAGAAGACTGACTCTTTTTACTGACTATGTTTGGAACCATTCCTGTGACACTAGTTAGAGATTCCGATGCTTCACTTCAGGTTTACTGTATCCCATGGACCTTCTTATTGACGATGAAACACAGAAATTGCATCGGTATTAAATACAAAAAGCAAAATAAAGACTTAAGTAAAGGAAGACTGACTCTTCTTACAGACTATGTTTTGAACCATTCCTGTGACACTAGTTATGGATTCGGATGCTTCACTTCGGGTTTACTGTATCCCTCTGACCTTCTTATTGACGATGAAACACAGAAATTGCATCGGAATAAAATACAAAAGGCACAATGCCGACTTAAGTACAAGAAGACTTACTCTTCTTACTGTCTATGTTTGAACCATTCCTGTGACACTAGTTATAGATTCCGATGCTTCACTTCAGGTTTACTGTATCCCTCTGACCTACTTATTGACGGTGAAACACAGAAATTGCATCGGAATTAAATACGAAAGGCACAATGCCAACATAAGTACAAGAAAACTGACTCTTCTTCCTGACTATGTTTTGAACCATTCCTGTGACACTAGTTATAGATTCCGATGCTTCACTTCAGGTTTACTGTATCCCTCTGACTTTCTTATTAACGATGAAACACAGAAATTGCATCGGAATTAAATAGAAAAGGCACAATGCCGACTTAAGTACAAGAGGACTGACTCTTCTTACTGTCTATGTTTTGGACCATTCCTTTGACACTAGTTGTAGATTCCGATGCTACACTTCAGGTTTACTGTATCCCTCTGACCTTCTTGGTGACGATGAAACACAGAAATTGCATCGGAATTAAATACAATAGGCACAATGCCGGCTTAAGTACATGTAGACTGACTCTTCCTACTGTCTATGTTTTAAAACATTTCTGTGACACTAGTTATAGATTCCGATGCTTCATTTCAGGTTAACTGTATCCCATGGACCTTCTTATTGACGATGAAACACAGAAATTGCATCGGAATTAAATATAAAACGCACAATGCCGACTTAAGTACAAGAAGACTGACTCTTCCTACTGTCTATGATTTGAACTATTCCATTACCATAGTTATAGATTCCGATGCTTCACTCCAGGTTTACTGTATCCCTCTGACCTTCTTATTGACGATGAAACACTGAAATTGCATCGGAATTAAATACAAAAGGCAAAATGCCGACTTAAGTACAAGAAGACTGACTCTCCTTACTGACTGTTTTGAACCATTCCTGTGACACTAGTTATAGATTCCGATGCTTCACTTCAGTTTTACTGTATCCCTCTGACCTTCTTATTGACGATGAAACACAGAAATTGCATTGGAATGAAATACAAATGGCACAATGCCGACTTAAGTACAAGAAGACTGACTCTTCTTACCGTCTATGTTTTGAACCATTCCTGTGAAACTAGATATAGATTCTATTGCTTCACATCAGGTTTACTGTATCCCTTGGACCTTCTTATTGACGATGAAACACTGAAATTGCATCGGAATTAAATACAAAAGGCAAAATGCCGGCTTAAGTACAAGAAGACTGACTCTTCTTACTGACTGTTTTGAACCATTACTGTGACACTAGTTATAGATTCCGATGCTTCACTTCAGTTTTACTGTATCCCTCTGACCTTCGTATTGACGATGAAACACAGAAATTGCATTGGAATGAAATACAAATGGCACAATGCCGACTTAAGTACAAGAAGACTGAACCTTCTTGTTGTCTATGTTTTGAACCATTCCGGTGACACTAGATATAGATTCCGATGCTTCACATCATGTTTACTGTATCACTCGGACCTTCTTATTGACGATGAAACACAGAAATGGCATCGGAATGAAATAGAATAGGCACAATGCCGACTTAAGTACAAGAAGACTGACTCTTCTTACTGTCTATGTTTTGAACCATTCCTGTGACGCTAGTTACAGATTCCGATGCTTCACTTCAGGTTTATTGTATCCCTCTGACCTTCTCATTGACGATGAAACACAGAAATTGCATCGGAATTAAATACAAAAGGCACAATGCCGACTTAAGTACAACAAGTTTGAACCTTCTTATTGTCTATGCTTTGAACCATTCCGGTGACACTAGTTATGGATTCCGATCCTTCACTTTATGTTTACTGTATCCCTCTGACCTTCTTATTGACGATGAAACACAGGAATTGAATCGGAATTAAATACAAAAGGCACAATGCCGACTTAAGTACAAGAAGACTGACTCTTCTTACTGTCTATGTTTGAACCATTCCTGTGACACTAGTTATAGATTCCGATGCTTCACTTCAGGTTTACTGTATCCCTCTGACCTTCTTATTGACGGTGAAACACAGATATTGCATCGGAATTAAATACGAAAGGCACAATGCCAACTTAAGTACAAGAAAACTGACTCTTCTTCCTGACTATGTTTTGAACCATTCCTGTGACACTAGTTATAGATTCCGATGCTTCACTTCAGGTTTACTGTATTCCTCTGACTTTCTTATTAACGATGAAACACAGAAATTGCATCGGAATTAAATAGAAAAGGCACAATGCCGACTTAAGTACAAGAGGACTGACTCTTCTTACTGACTATGTTTTGAACCATTAGTGTGACACTAGTTGTAGATTCCGATGCTACACTTCAGGTTTACTGTATCCCTTGGACCTTCTTATTGACGATGAAACACAGAAATGGCATCGGAATTAAATACAAAAGACACAATGCTGACTTAAGTACAAGAAGACTGACTCTTCCAACTGTCTAAGTTTTGAACAATTCCTGTGACACTAGTTATAGATTCCGATGCTACACTTCAGGTTTACTGTGTCCCTCTGAATGTCTTATTGACGATGAAACACAGAAATTGCATCGGAATTAAATATAAAACGCACAATGCCGACTTAAGTACAAGAAGACTGACTCTTCCTTCTGTCTATGATTTGAACTATTCCATTACCATAGTTATAGATTCCGATGCTTCACTCCAGGTTTACTGTATCCCTCTGACCTTCTTATTGGTGATGAAACACTGAAATTGCATCGGAATTAAATACAAATGGCAAAATGCCGACTTAAGTGCAAGAAGACTGACTCTTCTTACTGACTATGTTTTGAACCATTCCTGTGACACTAGTTATAGATTCCGATCCTTCACTTTATGTTTACTGTATCCCTCTGACCTTCTTATTGACGATGAAACACAGGAATTGAATCAAAATTAAATACAAAAGGCACAATGCCGACATAAGTACAAGAAGACTGACTCTTCGTACTGACTATGTTTTGAACCATTCCTGTGACACTAGTAATAGATTCCGATGATTCACTTCAGGTTTACACTATACCTCTGACCTTCTTATTGACGATGAAACACACAAATTGCATCGGAATTAAATAGAAAAGGCACAATGCCGACTTAATTACAAGAAGACTGACTGTTCCTACTGTGTATGATTTAAACCAACTGTGACACTAGTTATAGATTCCGATGCTTCACTTCGGGTTTACTGTATCCCTTGGCCGTTCTTATTGACGGTGAAACAAAGAAATTGCATCATAATTAAATAGAAAAGGCACAATGCCGACTTAAGTACAAGAAGACTGACTCTTCGTACTGACTATGTTTGAACCATTCCTGTGACACTAGTTATAGATTCCGATGCTTCACTTCAGGTTTACTGTATCCCTCTGACCTTCTTATTGACGGTGAAACACAGAAATTGCATCGGAATTAAATACGAAAGGCACAATGCCAACTTATGTACAAGAAAACTGACTCTTCTTCCTGACTATGTTTTGAACCATTCCTGTGACACTAGTTATAGATTCCGATGCTTCACTTCAGGTTTACTGTATCCCTCTGACCTTCTTATTGACGATGAAACACAGAAATTGCATCGGAATTAAATATAAAACGCACAATGCCGACTTAAGTACAAGAAGACTGACTCTTCCTACTGTCTATGATTTGAACTATTCCATTACCATAGTTATAGATTCCGATGCTTCACTCCAGGTTTACTGTATCCCTCTGACCTTCTTATTGACGATGAAACACTGAAATTGCATCGGAATTAAATACAAAAGGCTAAATGCCGACTTAAGTACAAGAAGACTGACTCTCCTTACTGACTGTTTTAAACCATTCCTGTGACACTAGTTATAGATTCCGATGCTTCACTTCAGTTTTACTGTATCCCTCTGACCTTCTTATTGACGATGAAACACAGAAATTGCATTGGAATGAAATACAAATGGCACAATGCCGACTTAAGTACAAGAAGACTGACTCTTCCTACTGTCTATGATTTGAACTATTCCATTACCATAGTTATAGATTCCGATCCTTCACTTTATGTTTACTGTATCCCTCTGACCTTCTTATTGACGATGAAACACAGGAATTGAATCAAAATTAAATACAAAAGGCACAATGCCGACTTAAGTACAAGAAGACTAACTCTTCGTACTGACTATGTTTTGAACCATTCCTGTGACACTAGTAATAGATTCCGATGATTCACTTCTGGTTTACACTATACCTCTGACCTTCTTATTGACGATGAAACACACAAATTGCATCGGAATTAAATAGAAAAGGCACAATGCCGACTTAATTACAAGAAGACTGACTGTTCCTACTGTGTATGATTTAAACCAACTGTGACACTAGTTATAGATTCCGATGCTTCACTTCGGGTTTACTGTATCCCTTGGCCGTTCTTATTGACGATGAAACAAAGAAATTGCATCATAATTAAATAGAAAAGGCACAATGCCGACTTAAGTACAAGAAGACTGACTCTTCGTACTGACTATGTTTTGAACCATTCCTGTGACACTAGTTATAAATTCCGATGATTCACTTCAGGTTTACAGTATACCTCTGACCTTCTTATTGACGATGAAACACAGAAATTGCATCGGAATTAAATAGAAAAGGCACAATGCCGACTTAAGTACAAGAAGACTGACTATTCTTACTATCTATGTTTTGAACCATTCCTGTGACGCTAGTTACAGATTCCGATGCTTCACTTCAGGTTTACCGTATCCCTCTGACCTTCTTATTGACAATGAAACACAGTAATTGCATCGGAATTAAATTGAAAATGGCATAATGCCGACTTAAGTACAAGAAGACTGAGTCTTCTTACTGTCTATGTTTTGAACCATTCCTGTGACACTAGTTATAGATTCCAATGCTTCACTTCTGGTTTACTGTATCCCTTGGACCTTCTTATTGACGAGGAAACACAGAAATTGCATCGGAATTAAATACAAAAGGCACAATAAAAACTTAAGTACAAGAAGACTGACTCTTCTTACTGTCTAAGTTTTGAACCATTCCTGTGACGCTAGTTACAGATTCAGATGCTTCACTTCAGGGTTACTGTATCCCTTGGAACTTCTTATTGACGATGAAATACAGATATTGCATCGGACATAAATACAAAAGGCACAATGCCGACTTAAGTACAAGAAGACTGACTCTTCTTACTGACTATGTTTTGAAGAATTCCTGTGACACTAGTTAGCGATTCCGATGCTTCACTTCAGGTTTACTGTATCTCTCTGACCTTCTTATTGACGATGAAACACAGTAATTATATCGGAATTAAATTGAAAAGGGCATAATGCCGACTTAAGTACAAGAAGACTGACTCTTCTTACTGTGTATGTTTTAAACCATTCCTGTGACACTAGTTATTGATTCCAATGCTTCACTTCAGGTTGACTGTATCCCTTGGACCTACTTATTGACGATGAAACACAGAAATTGCATCGGAATTAAATACAAAAGGCACAATGCCGACTTAAGTACAAGAAGACTGACTCTTCTTACAGACTATGCTTTGAACCATTCCTGTGACACTAGTTATAGATTCCGATGCTTCACTTCAGGTTTACTGTATCCCTCTGACCTTCTTATTGACGATGAAACACAGAAATTGCATCGGAATAAAATACAGGAGGCACAATGCCGACTTAAGTACAAGAAGACTGACTCTTCTTACTGTCTATGTTTGAACCATTCCTGTGACACTAGTTTTAGATTCCGATGCTTCACTTCAGGTTTACTGTATCCCTCTGACCTTCTTATTGACGGTGAAACACAGAAATTGCATCGGATTTAAATACGAAGGGCACAATGCCAACTTAAGTACAAGAAGACTGACTCTTCTTTCTGACTATGTTTTGAACCATTCCTGTGACACTAGTTATAGATTCCGATGCTTCACTTCAGGTTTACCGTATTCCTCTGACTGTCTTATTAACGATGAAACACAGAAATTGCATCGGAATTAAATAGAAAAGGCACAATGCCGACTTAAGTACAAGAGGACTGACTCTTCTTACTGTCTATGTTTTGAACCATTCCTGTGACACTAGTTGTAGATTCCGATGCTTCACTTCAGGATTACTGTGTCCCTCTGACCGTCTTATTGACGATGAAACACAGAAATTGCATCCGAATAAAATAGAAAAGGCACAGTGTCGACTTAAGTACAAGAATTCTGACTCTTCCTACTGTCTATGTTTTGAACCATTCCTAAGACACTTGTTATAGTTTCCGATGCTTAACTTCAGGTTTACTGTATCCCTAGGACATTCTTATTGACGACAAAACACAGAAATTGCATCGGAATTCAATACAAAAGGCAAAAGGCCGACTTAACTACAAGAAAACTGACTCATCTTACTTACTATGCTTTGAACCATTCCTGTGACTCTAGTTATAGATTCCGATGCTTAACTTCAGGATTACTGTATCCCTCTGACCTTCTTAGTGACGATGAAACACAGAAATTGCATCGGAATTAAATACAGTAGGCACAATGCCGACTTAAGTACATGTAGACTGAATCTTCCTACTATCTATGCTTTAAAACAATTCTGTGACACTAGTTATAGATTCCGATGCTTCATTTCAGGTTTACTGTAACCCTTGGACCTTCTTATTGACGATGAAGCACAGAAAGTGCATCGGAATTAAATAGAAAAGGCACAATGCCGACTTAAGTACAAGAAGACTGACCTTTCTTACTCTCTATGATTTTGAACCATTCCTGTGACACTAGTTATAGATTCCGATCCTTCACTTCAGGTTTACTGTATCCCTTGGCCCTTCTTATTGACGATGAAACACAGAAATTGCATCGGAATTAAATATAAAACGCACAATGCCGACTTAAGTACAAGAAGACTGACTCTTCCTACTGTCTATGATTTGAACTATTCCATTGCCCATAGTTACAGATTTCGGTGCCTCACTCCAGGTTTACTGTATCCCTCTGACCTTCTTATTGACGATGAAACACTGAAATTGCATCGGAATTAAATACAAAAGGCAAAATGCCGACTTAAGTACAAGAAGACTGACTCTCCTTACTGACTGTTTTGAACCATTCCTGTGACACTAGTTATAGATTCCGATGCTTCACTTGAGTTTCACTGTATCCCTCTGACCTTCTTATAGACGATGAAACACAGAAATTGCATTGGAATGAAATACAAATGGCACAATGCCGACTTAACTACAGGAAGACTGACCCTTCTTACTGTCTATGTTTTGAACCATTTCTGTGACACTAGTAATAGATTCCGATGCTTCACTTCTGGTTTACTGTATCCCTTGGACGTTCTTATTGACGATGAAACACAGAAATTGCATCGGAATTAAATAGAAAAGGCACAATGCCGACTTAAGTACAAGGAGACTGACTCTTCTTACTGACTATGATTTAAACCATTCCTGTGGCACTAGATATTGATACCGATGCTTCACTTCAGGTTTATTGTATCCCTCTGACCTTCTTATTGACGATGAAACACAGAAATTGCATCGGAATTAAATACAAAAGGCACAATGCCGACTCAAGTAGAAGAAGACTGATTCTTCTTACTGTCTAAGTTTTGAACCATTTCTGTGACGCTAGTTAGAGATTTCGGTGCTTCACTTCAGGGTTACTGTATCCCTTGGACCGTCTTATTGACGATGAAACACAGATATTGCATCGGAATTAAATACAAAAGGCACAATGCCGACTTAAGTACATGTAGACTGACTCTTCCTACTGTCTATGTTTTAAAACATTCCTGTGACACTATTTTTAGATTCCGATGCATCATTTCAGGTTTACTGTATCCCTTGGACCTTCTTATTGACGATGATACACAGAAAGTGCATCGGAATTAAATAGAAAAGCACAATGCTGACTTAAGTACAAGAAGACTGACTCTTCCGACTTTCTATGTTTTGACCCATACCTGTGACACTAGTTATAGATTCCGATGCTTCACTTCAGGTTTACTGTATCCCTCTGACCTTCTTATTGACGATGAAACACAGAAATTGCATCGGAATTAAATACAAATGGCACAATGCTGACTTAAGTACAAGAAGACTGACTCTCCTTACTATTTATGTTTTGAACCATTCCTGTGAAACTAGATATAGATTCCGATGCTTCACTGCAGGTTTACTGTATCCCTTTGACCTTCTCATTGACGAAGAAACACAGAAATTACATCGGAATTAAATAGAAAAGGCACAATGCCGACTTCAGTACAAGAAGACTGACTCTTCTTACTGTCTATGTTTTTGAACCATTCCTGTGACACTAGTTATAGATTCCGATGCTTCACTTCAGATTTACTGTATCCCTTGGACCTTCTTATTGACGACGAAACACAGAAATTGCATCGGAATTCAATCCAAAAGGCAAAAGGCCGACTTAACTTCAAGAAAACTGACTCTTCTTACTGACTATACTTTGAACCATTCCTGTGACTCTAGTTATAGATTCCGATGCTTAACTTCAGGATTACTGTATCCCTCTGACCTTCTTAGTGACGATGAAACACAGAATTTGCATCGGAATTACATACAGTAGGCACAATGCCGACTTAAGTACATGTAGACTGAATCTTCCTACTGTCTATGTTTTAAAACATTTCTGTGACACTAGTTATAGATTCCGATGCTTCATTTCATTTTTACTGTAACCCTTGGACCTTCTTATTGACGATGAAGCACAGAAAGTGCATCGGAATTAAATAGAAAAGGCACAATTCTGACTTAAGTACAAGAGGACTGACTCTTCCTACTTTCTATGTTTTGAACCATTCCTGTGACACTAGTTATAGATTCCGATGCTTCACTTCAGGTTTACTGTATCCCTCTGACCCTCTTATTGACGATGAAACACAGAAATTGCATCGGAATTAAATACAAAACGCACAATGCCGACTTAAGTGCAAGAAGACTGACCTTTCTTACTCTCTATGATTTTGAACCATTCCTGTGACACTAGTTATAGATTCCGACGCTTCACTTCAGGTTTACTGTATCCCTTGGACCTTCTTATTGACGATGAAACACAGAAATTGCATCGGAATTAAATATAAAACGCACAATGCCGACTTAAGTACAAGAAGACTGACTCTTCCTACTGTCTATGATTTGAACTATTCCATTGCCCATACTTATAGATTCCGATGCTACACTCCAGGTTTACTGTATCCCTCTGACCATCTTATTGACGATGAAACACTGAAATTGCATCGGAATTAAATACAAAAGGCAAAATGCCGACTTAAGTACAAGATGACTGACTCTCCTTACTGACTGTTTTGAACCATTCCTGTGACACTAGTTATAGATTCCGATGCTTCACTTCAGTTTCATTGTATCCCTCTGACCTTCTTACTGACGATGAAACACAGAAATTGCATTGGAATGAAATACAAATGGCACAATGCCGACTTAAGTACAGGAAGACTGACCCTTCTTACTGTCTATGTTTTGTACCAGTTCTGTGACACTAGTTATAGATTCCGATGCTTCACTTCAGGTTTACTGTATCCCTCTGACCTTCTTATTGACGATGAAACACTGAAATTGCATCAAATTGCATCGGAATTTAATACAAAAGGCAAAATGCCGACTTAAGTACAAGAAGACTGACTCTCCTTACTGACTGTTTTGAACCATTCCTGTGACACTAGTAATAGTTTCCGATGCTTCACTTCAGTTTCACTGTATCCCTCTGACCTTCTTATTGACGATGAAACACAGAAATTGCATCGGAATTAAATACAAAAGGCACAATGCCAACTTAAGTACAAGAAGAGGGACTCTTCGTACTGACTATGATTTGAACCATTCCTGTGACACTAGTTATAGATTCCGTTGATTCACTTCAGGTTTACTGTATCCCTTGGACCTTCTTATTGACGATGAAACACAGAAATTGCATCGGAATTAAATAGAGAAGGCACAATGCCGACTTAAGTACAAGAAGACTGACTCTTCTTACTGACTATGTTTGGAACCATTCCTGTGACACTAGTTATAGATTCTGATGCTTCACTTCAGGTTTACTGTATCCCTCTGACCTTCTTATTGACGATGAAACACAGATATTGCAAAGGAATTAAATAGGAAAGTCACTATGCCTTCTTAAGAACAAGAAGACTGACTCTTCTTACTGACTATGTTTTGAACCATTCCTGTGACACTAGTTATAGATTCCGATGCTTCACTTCAGGTTTACTGTATCCCTGGGACGTTCTTATTGACGATGAAACACAGAAATTGCATCGGAATTAAATAGAAAAGGCACAATGCCGACTTAAGTACAAGGAGACTGACTCTTCTTACTGACTATGATTTAAACCATTCCTGTGGCACTAGATATTGATACCGATGCTTCACTTCAGGTTTATTGTATCCCTCTGACCTTCTTATTGACGATGAAAGACAGAAATTGCATCGGAATTAAATACAAAAGGCACAATGCCGACTCAAGTACAAGAAGACTGATTCTTCTTACTGTCTAAGATTTGAACCATTTCTGTGACGCTAGTTACAGATTTCGGTGCTTCACTTCAGGGTTACTGTATCCCTTGGACCGTCTTATTGACGATGAAACACAGATATAGCATCGGAAATAAATACAAAAGGCACAATGCCGACTTATGTACAAGAAGACTGACTCTTCTTACTGACTATGTTTTCTACCATTCCTGTGACACTAGTTAGAGATTCCGATGTTTCACTTCAGGTTTACTGTATCCCTCTGACCTTCTTATTGACGATGAAACACAGAAATTGCATCGGAATTAAATACAAAAGGCACAATGCCGACTTAAGTACATGTAGACTGACTCTTCCTACTGTCTATGTTTAAAACATTCCTGTGACACTAGTTTTAGATTCCGATGCATCATTTCAGGTTTACTGTATCCCTTGGACCTTCTTATTGACGATGAAACACAGAAAGTGCATCGGAATTAAATAGAAAAGCACAATGCTGACTTAAGTACAAGAAGACTGACTCTTCCTACTTTCTATGTTTTGACCCATTCCTGTGACACTAGTTATAGATTCCGATGCTTCACTTCAGGTTTTCTGTATCCCTCTGACCTTCTTATTGACGATGAAACACAGAAATTGCATCGGAATTAAATACAAATGGCACAATGCTGACTTAAGTACAAGAAGACTGACTCTCCTTACTATTTATGTTTTGAACCATTCCTGTGAAACTAGATATAGATTCCGATGCTTCACTGCAGGTTTACTGTATCCCTTTGACCTTCTCATTTACGAAGAAACACAGAAATTACATCGGAATTAAATAGAAAAGGCACAATGCCGACTTCAGTACAAGAAAACTGACTCTTCTTACTGTCTATGTTTTGAACCATTCCTGTGACACTAGTTATAGATTCCGATGCTTCAATGCAGGTTTACTGTATCCGTTGGACCTTCTTATTGACGATGAAACACAGAAATTGCATCGGAATTATATACAAAAGGCAAAATGCCGACTTAAGTACGAGAAGACTGACTATTCTTACCGACTATGTTTTGAATCATTCCTGTGACACTTGCTATAGATTCCGATGCTTCACTTCAGGTTTACTCTATCACTAGGACCTTCTTATTGACGATGAAACACAGAAATTGCATCGGAATTAAATACAAAACGCACAATGCCGACTTAAGTACAAGAAGACTGACCTTTCATAATCTCTATGATTTTGAACCATGCCTGTGACACTAGTTATAGATTCCGATGCTTCACTTCAGGTTTACTGTATCCCTTGGACCTTCTTATTGACGACGAAACACAGAAATTGCATCGGAATTCAATACAAAAGGCAAAAGGCCGACTTAACTTCAAGAAAAATGACGCTTCTTACTGACTATGCTTTGAATCATTCCTGTGACTCTAGTTATAGATTCCGATGCTTAACTTCAGGATTACTGTATCCCTCTGACCTTCTTAGTGACGATGAAACACAGAAATAGCATCGGAATTAAATACAGTAGGCACAATGCCGACTTAAGTACATGTAGACTGAATCCTCCTTCTGTCTATCTTTTAAAACATTTCTGTGACACTAGTTATAGATTCCGATGCTTCATTTCAGGTTTACTGTAACCCTTGGACCCTCTTATTGACGATGAAGCACTGAAAGTGCATCGGAATTAAATAGAAAAGGCACAATGCTGACTTAAGTACAAGAGGACTGACTCTTCCTACTTTCTATGTTTTGAACCATTCCTGTGACACTAGTTATAGATTCCGATGCTTCACTTCAGGTTTACTGTATCCCTCTGACCCTCTTATTGACGATGAAACACAGAAATTGCATCGGAATTAGATACAAAACGCACAATGCCGACTTAAGTACAAGAAGACTGAACTTTCTTACTCCCTATGACTTTGAACCATTCCTGTGACACTAGTTATAGATTCCGATGCTTCACTTCAGGTTTACTGTATCCCTTGGACCTTCTTATTGACGATGAAACACAGAAATTGCATCGGAATTAAATATAAAACGCACAATGCCGACTTAAGTACAAGAAGACTGACTCTTCCTACTGTCTATGATTTGAACTATTCCATTGCCCATAGTTATAGATTCCGATGCTTCACTCCAGGTTTACTGTATCCCTCTGACCTTCTTATTGACGATGAAACACTGAAATTGCATCGGAATTAAATACAAAAGGCAAAATGCCGACTTAAGTAAAAGAAGACTGACTCTCCTTACTGACTGTTTTGAACCATTCCTGTGACACTAGTTATTGATTCCGATGCTTCACTTCAGTTTCACTGTATCCCTCTGACCTTCTTATTGACGATGAAACACAGAAATTGCATTGGAATGAAATACAAATGGCACAATGGCGACTTATGTACAGGAAGACTGACCCTTCTTACTGTCTATGTTTTGTACCATTTCTGTGACACTAGTTATAGATTCCGATGCTTCACTTCAGGTTTATTGTATCCCTCTGACCTTCTTATTGACGATGAAACACAGTAATTGCATCGGAATTAAATACAAAAGGCACAATGTCAACTTAAGTACAAGAAGACGGACTCTTCGTACTGACTATGTTTTGAACCATTCCTGTGACACTAGTTATAGATTCCGTTGATTCACTTCAGGTTTACTGTATCCCTTGGACCTTCTTATTGACGATGAAACACAGAAATTGCATCGGAATTAAATAGAGAAGGCACAATGCCGACTTAAGTACAAGAAGACTGACTCTTCTTACTGACTATGTGTGGAACCATTCCTGTGACACTAGTTATAGATTCTGATGCTTCACTTCAGGTTTACTGTATCCCTCTGACCTTCTTATTGACGATGAAACACAGATATTGCATCGGAATTAAATAGAAAAGTCACTATGCCTTCTTAAGAACAAGAAGACTGACTCTTCTTACTGACTATGATTTGAACCAATCCTGTGACACTAGTTATAGATTCCGATGCTTCACTTCAGGTTTACTGTATCCCTTGGACGTTCTTATTGACGATGAAACACAGAAATTGCATCGGAATTAAATAGAAAAGGCACAATGCCGACTTAAGTACAAGGAGACTGACTCTTCTTACTGACTTTGATTTAAACCAATCCTGTGGCACTAGATATTGATACCGATGCTCCACTTCAGGTTTATTGTATCCCTCTGACCTTCTTATTGACGATGAAAGACAGAAATTGCATCGGAATTAAATACAAAAGGCACAATGCCGACTCAAGTACAAGAAGACTGATTCTTCTTACTGTCTAAGTTTTGAACCATTTCTGTGACACTAGTTACAGATTTCGGTGCTTCACTTCAGGGTTACTGTATCCCTTGGACCGTCTTATTGACGATGAAACACAGATATTGCATCGGAAATAAATACAAAAGGCATAATGCCGACTTATCTACAAGAAGACTGACTCTTCTTACAGACTATGTTTTCAACCATTCCTGTGACACTAGTTAGAGATTCCGATGCTTCACTTCAGGTTTACTGTATCCCTCTGACATTCTTATTGACGATGAAACACAGAAATTGCATCGGAATTAAATAGAAAAGCACAATGCTGACTTTAGTACAAGAAGACAGACTCTTCCTACTTTCTATGTTTTGACCCATTCCTGTGACACTAGTTATAGATTCCGATGCTTCACTTCAGGTTTACAGTATCCCTCTGACCCTCTTATTGACGATGAAACACAGAAATTGCATCGGAATTAAATACAAATGGCACAATGCTGACTTAAGTACAAGAAAACTTTCTCTCCTTACTACCTATGTTTTGAACCATTCCTGTGAAACTAGATATAGATTCCGATGCTTCACTGCAGGTTTACTGTATCCCTTTGACCTTCTTATTGACGATGAAACACAGAAATTGCATCGGAATTAAATTGAATAGGCACAATGCCGACCTAAGTACAAGAAGACTGACTCTTCTTACGGTCTATGTTTTGAACCATTCCTGTGACACTAGTTATAGATTCCGATGCTTCAATGCAGGTTTACTGTATCCGTTGGACCTTCTAATTGACGATGAAACACAGAAATTGCATTGGAATGAAATACAAATGGCACAATGCCGACTTAAGTACAAGAAGACTGAACCTTCTTATTGGCTATGTTTTGAACCATTCCGGTGACACTAGATATAGATTCCGATGCTTCACATCAGGTTTACTGTATCACTCGGACCTTCTTATTGACGATGAAACACAGAAATGGCATTGGAATTAAATACAATAGGCACAATGCCGACTTAAGTACAAGAAGACTGACTCTTCTTACTGTCTATGTTTTGAACCATTCCTGTGACGCTAGTTACAGATTCCGATGCTTCACTTCAGGTTTATTGTATCCCTCTGACCTTCTTATTGACGATGAAACACAGAAATTGTATCGGAATTATATACAAAAGGCACAATGCCCACTTAAGTACAAGAAGCCTGAACCTTCTTATTGTCTATGTTTTGAACCATTCCGGTGACACTAGTTATGGATTCCGATCCTTCACTTTATGTTTACTGTATCCCTCTGACCTTCTTATTGACGATGAAACACAGGAATTGCATCGGAATTAAATACAAAAGGCACAATGCCGACTTAAGTACAAGAAGACTGAATCTTCGTACTGACTATGTTTTGAACCATTAATGTGACACTAGTTATAGATTCCGATGATTCACTTCAGGTTGACAGTATACCTCTGACCTTCTTATTGACGATGAAACACACAAATTGCATCGGAATTAAATAAAAAAGGCACAATGCCGACTTAAGTACAAGAAGACTGACTGTTCCTACTGTGTATGTTTTAAACCAACTGTGACACTAGTTATAGATTCCGATGCTTCACTTCGGGTTTACTGTATCCCTTGGCCGTTCTTATTGACGATGAAACAAAGAAATTGCATCATAATTAAATAGAAAAGGCACAATGCCGACTTAAGTACAAGAAGACTGACTCTTCTTACTGACTATGTTTTGAACCATTCCTGTAACACTAGTCATAGTTTCTGATGCAACACTTCAGGTTTACTGTATCCCTTGGACCTTCTTATTGACGATGAAACACAGAAATTGCATCGGAATTAAATAGAAAAGGCACAATGAAGACTTAAGTACAAGAAGACTGACTCTTCTTACTGACTATGTTTTGAAGCATTCCTGTGACACTAGTTAGAGATTCCGATGCTTCACTTCAGGTTTACCGTATCCCTCTGACCTTCTTATTGACAATGAAACACAGTAATTGCATCGGAATTAAATTGAAAATGGAATAATGCGGACTTAAGTACAAGAAGACTGACTCTTCTTACTGTCTATGTTTTGAACCATTCCTGTGACACTAGTTAGAGATTCCGATGCTTCACTTCAGGTTTACTGTATCCCTTGGACCTTCTTATTGACGATGAAACACAGAAATTGCATCGGAATTAAATACAAAAGGCACAATAAATACTTAAGTACAACAAGACTGACTCTTCTTACTGTCTAAGTTTTGAGCCATTCGTGTGACGCTAGTTACAGATTCAGATGCTTCACTTCAGGGTTACTGTATCCCTTGGAACTTCTTATTGACGATGAAATACAGATATTGCATCGGAAATAAATACAAAAGGCACAATGCCGACTTAAGTACAAGAAGACTGACTCTTCTTACTGACTATGTTTTGAAGAATTCCTGTGACACTAGTTAGCGATTCCGATGCTTCACTTCAGGTTTACTGTATCCCTCTGACTTCTTATTGACGATGAAACACAGTAATTATATCGGAATTAAATTGAAAAGGGCATTATGCCGACTTAAGTACAAGAAGATTGACTGTTCTTACTGTGTATATTTTAAACCATTCCTGTGACACTAGTTATTGATTCCAATGCTTCACTTCAGGTTTACTGTATCCCTTGGATCTTCTTATTGACGATGAAACACAGAAATTGCATCGGAATTAAATACAAAAGGCACAATGCCGACTTAAGTACAAGAAGACTGACTCTTCTTACAGAATATGTTTTGAACCATTCCTGTGACACTAGTTATAGATTCCGATGCTTCACTTCAGGTTTACTGTATACCTCTGACCTTCTTATTGACGATGAAACACAGAAATTGCATCGGAATAAGATACAAGAGGCACAATGCCGACTTAAGTACAAGAAGACTGACTCTTCTTACTGTCTATGTTTGAACCATTCCTGTGACACTAGTTATAGATTCCGATGCTTCACTTCATGTTTACTGTATCCCTCTGACGTTCTTATTGACGGTGAAACACAGAAATTGCATCGGAATTAAATACGAAAGGCACAATGCCAACTTAAGTACAAGAAGACTGACTCTTCTTCCAGGCTATGTTTTGAACCATTCCTGTGACACTAGTTATAGATTCCGATGCTTCACTTCAGGTTTACTGTATCCCTCTGACTGTCTTATTAACGATGAAACACAGAAATTGCATCGGAATTAAACAGAAAAGGCACAATGCCGATTAAGTACAAGAGGACTGACTCTTCCTACTGTCTACGTTTTTAACCATTCCTAAGACACTTTTTATAGATTCCGATGCTTAACTTCAGGTTTACTGTATCCCTTGGACCTTCTTATTGACGACGAAACACAGAAATTGCATCGGAATTCAATACAAAAGGAAAAAGGCCGACTTAACTACAAGAAAACTGACTCCTCTTTCTGACTATGCTTTGAACCATTCCTGTGACTCTAGTTATAGATTCCGATGCTTAACTTCAGGATTACTGTATCCCTCTGACCTTCTTAGTGACGATGAAACACAGAAATTGCATCGGAATTAAATACAGTAGGCACAATGCCGACTTAAGTACATGTAGACTGAATCTTCCTACTGTCTATGTTTTAAGACATTTCTGTGACACTAGTTATAGATTCCGATGCTTCTTTTCAGGTTTACTGTAACCCTTGGACCTTCTTATTGACGATGAAGCACAGAATGTGCATCGGAATTAAATGGAAAAAGCACAATGCTGACTTAAGTACAAGAGGACCGACTCTTCCTACTTTCTATGTTTTGAACCATTCCTGTGACACTAGTAATAGATTCCGATGCTTCACTTCAGCTTTACTGTATCCCTGTGACCCTCTTATTGACGATGAAACACAGAAATTGCATCGGAATTAAATACAAAACGCACAATGCCGACTTAAGTACAAGAAGACTGACCTTTCTTACTCTCTATGATTTTGAACCATTCCTGTGACACTAGTTATGGATTCCGATGCTTCACTTCAGGTTTACTGTATCCCTTGGACCTTCTTATTGACGATGAAACACAGAAATTGCGTCGGAATTAAATATAAAACGCACAATGCCGACTTAAGTACAAGAAGACTGACTCTTCCTACTGTCTATGATTTGAACTATTCCATTGTTCATAGTTATAGATTCCGATGCTTCACTCCAGGTTTACTGTATCCCTCTGACCTTCTTATTGACGATGAAACACTGAAATTGCATCGGAACTAAATACAAAAGGCAAAATGCCGACTTAAGTACAAGAAGACTGACTCTCCTTACTGACTTTTTTGAACCATTCCTGTGACACTAGTTATAGATTCCGATGCTTCACTTCAGTTTCACTGTATCCCTCTGACCTTCTTATTGACGATGAAACACAGAAATTGCATTGGAATGAAATACAAATGGCACAATGCCGACTTAAGTACAGGAAGACTGACCCTTCTTACTGTCTATGTTTTGAACCATTTCTCTGACACTAGTTATAGATTCCGATGCTTCACTTCAGGTTTACTGTATCCCTCTGACCTTCTTATTGACGATGAAACACAGAAATTGCATCGGAATTAAATACAAAAATCACAATGCCGACTTAGTTACAAGAAGGCGGACTCTTCGTACTGACTATGTTTTGAACCATTCCTGTGACACTAGTTATAGATTCCGATGCTTCACTTCAGGTTTACTGTATCCCTTGGACGTTCTTATTGACGATGAAACACAGAAATTGCATCGGAATTAAATAGAAAAGGCACAACGCCGACTTAAGTACAAGGAGACTGACCCTTCTTACTGACTATGATTTAAACCATTCCTGTGGCACTAGATATTGATACCGATGCTTCACTTCAGGTTTATTGTATCCCTCTGACCTTCTTATTGACGATGAAACACAGAAATTGCATCGGAATTAAATACAAAAGGCACAATGCCGACTCAAGTACAAGATGACTGATTCTTCTTACTGTCTAAGTTTTGAACTATTTCTGTGACGCTAGTTACAGATTTCGGTGCTTCACTTCAGGGTTACTGTATCCCTTGGACCGTCTTATTGACGATGAAACACAGATTTTGCATCGGAAATAAATACAAAAGGCACAATGCCGACTTATGTACAAGAAGACTGACTCTTCTTACTGACTATGTTTTCAACCATTCCTGTGACACTAGTTAGAGATTCCGATGTTTCACTTCAGGTTTACTGTATCCCTCTGACCTTCTTATTGACGATTAAACACAGAAAGTGCATCGGAATTAAATAGAAAAGCACAATGCTGACTTAAGTACAAGAAGACTGACTCTTCCTACTTTCTATGTTTTGACCCATTCCTGAGACACTAGTTATAGATTCCGATGCTTCACTTCAGGTTTACTGTATCCCTCTGACCTTATTGACGATGAAACACAGAAATTGCATCGGAATTAAATACAAATGGCACTATGCTGACTTAAGTACAAGAGGAATGACTCTCCTTACTATCTATGTTTTGAACCATTCCTGTGAAACTAGATATAGATTCCGATGCTTCACTGCAGGTTTACTGTATCCCTTTGACCTTCTTATTGACGATGAAACACAGAAATTGCATCGGAATTAAATAGAAAAGGCACAATGCCGACTTAGGTACAAGAAGACTGACTCTTCTTACTGTCTATGTTTTGAACCATTCCTGTGACACTAGTTATAGATTCCGATACTTCAATGCAGGTTTACTGTATCCGTTGGACCTTCTAATTGACGATGAAACACAGAAATTGCATCGGAATTATATACAAAAGGCCAAAAGCCGACTTAAGTACAAGAAGACTGACTATTCTTACCGACTATGTTTTGAATCATTCCTGTGACACTAGCTATAGATTCCGATGCTTCACTTCAGGTTTACTCTATCACTAGGACCTTCTTATTGACGATGAAACACAGAAATTGCATCGGAATTAAATACAAAACGCACAATGCCGACTTAAGTACAAGAAGACTGACCTTTCTTACTCTCTATGATTTTGAACCATTCCTGTGACACTAGTTATAGATTTCGATGCTTCACTTCAGGTTTACTCTATCCCTTGGACCTTCATATTGACGACGAAACACAGAAATTGCATCGGAATTAAATACAAATGGCACAATGCCGACTTAAGTACAAGAAGACTGACTCTTCCTACTGTCTATGTTTTGAACGATTCCTGCGACATTAGTTATAGATTCTGATGCTTCACTTCAGGTTTACTCTATCACTAGGACCTTCTTATTGACGATGAAACACAGAAATTGCATCGGAACTAAATACAAATGGCACAATGCCGACTTAAGTACAAGAAGACTGACTCTTCCTACTGTCTATGTTTTGAACGATTCCTGCGAGATTAGTTATAGATTCTGATGCTTCACTTCAGGTTTACTCTATCCCTTGGACCTTCTTATTGATGATGAAACACAGAAATTGCATCGGAATTAAATACAAAAGGCACAATGCCGACTTAAGTACAAGAAGACTGAATCTTCTTACTGAATATGTTTTGAACCATTCCTGTGACACTAGTTATAGATTCCGATGCTCCATTTCAGGTTTACTGTATCACTCGGACCTGTTTTTTGACGATGAAACACAGAAATTGTATCGGAAATAAATGCAAAAGGCACGATGCCGCCTTAAGTATATGTAGACTGAATCTTCCCATTGTCTATGTTTTGAACCATTCCTGTGACACTTGTTATAGATTCCGAAGCTTCATTTCAGGTTTACTGTGTCCCTTGGATCTTCTTATTGACGATGAAACACAGACAGTGCATCGGAGTTTCATACGAAAAACACAATGCCCACTTAAGTAAAAGAAGACTGACTCTTCCTACTGTCTATGTTTTGAACTATTCCTGTGACACTAGTTATAGAGTCCGATGCTTCACTTCAGGTTTACTGTATCCCTCTGACCTTCTTTTCGACGATGAAACACAGAAATTGCATCGGAATGAAATAGAAAAGGCACAACGACGACTGTAGTACAAGAAGTCTGACTCTTCCTACTGTCAATGCTTTGAACCATTCCTGTGACACTAGTTATAGATTCCGATGCTTCACCTCAGATTTCCTGTATCCCTTGGACCTTCTTATTGACGATGAAACACAGAAATTGCATCGGAATTAAATACAAAATGCACAATGCCGACTTCAGTACAGGAAGACTGACTCTTCTTTTTGTCTATGTTTTGAACCATTCCTGTGACACTAGTTATAGATTCCGATGCTTCACTTCAGGTTTACTGTATCCCTTGGACCTTCTTGTTGACGATGAAACACAGAAATTGCATCGGAATTAAATACTAAAGGCACAATGCCGACTTCAGTACTGGAAGACTGACCCTTCTTACTGTCTATGTTTTGAACCATTTCTGTGACACTAGTTATAGATTCCGATTCTTCACTTCAGGTTTACTGTATCCCTCTGACCTTCTTATTGACGATGAAACACAGAAATTGCATCGGAATTAAATACAAAAGGCACAATGCCGACTTAAGTACAAGAAGACGGACTCTTCGTACTGACTATGTTTTGAACCATTCCTATGACACTAGTTATAGATTGCGTTGATTCATTTCAGGTTTACTGTATCCCTTGGACCTTCTTATTGACGATGAAACACAGAAATTGCATCGGAATTAAATACAAATGGCACAATGCCGACTTAAGTACAAGAAGACTGACTCTTCTTACTGACTATGTTTGGAACCATTCCTGTGACACTAGTTATAGATTCTGATGCTTCACTTCAGGTTTACTGTATCCCTCTGACCTTCTTATTGACGATGAAACACAGATATTGCATCGGAATTAAATAGAAAAGGCACTATGCCTTCTTAAGAACAAGAAGACTGATTCTTCTTACTGACTATGTTTTGAACCATTCCTGTGACACTAGTTATAGATTCCGATGCTTCACTTCAGGTTTACTGTATCCCTCGGACGTTCTTATTGACGATGGAACACAGAAATTTCATCGGAATTAAATAGAAAAGGCACAATGCCGACTTAAGTACAAGGAGACTGACTCTTCTTACTGACTATGATTTAAACCATTCCTGTTGCACTAGATATTGATACCGATGCTTCATTTCAGGTTTATTGTATCCCTCTGAGCTTCTTATTGACGACGAAACACAGAAATTGCATCGGAATTAAATACAAAAGGCACAATGCCGACTCAAGTACAAGAAGACTGATTCTTCTTACTGTCTAAGTTTTGAACCATTTCTGTGACGCTAGTTACAGATTCCGGTGCTTCACTTCAGGGTTACTGTATCCCTTGGACCTTCTTATTGACGATGAAACACAGAAATTGCATCGGAATTAAATACAAAAGGCACAATAAAAACTTAAGTACAAGAAGACTGACTCTTCTTACTGTCTAAGTTTTGAACCATTCCTGTGACGCTAGTTACAGATTCAGATGCTTCACTTCAGGGTTACTGTATCCCTTGGAACTTCTTATTGACGATGAAATACAGATATTGCATCGGAAATAAATACAAAAGGCACAATGCCGACTTAAGTACAAGAAGACTGACTCTTCTTACTGACTATGTTTTGAACCATTCCTGTGACACTAGTTATAGATTCCAATGCTTCACTTCAGGTGGACTGTATCCCTTGGACCTTCTTATTGATGATGAAACACAGAAATTGCATCGGAATTAAATACAAAAGGCACAATGCCGACTTAAGTACAAGAAGACTGAATCTTCTTACTGAATATGTTTTGAACCATTCCTGTGACACTAGTTATAGATTCCGATGCTTCATTTCAGGTTTACTGTATCACTCTGACCTGTTTTTTGACGATGAAACACAGAAATTGTATCGGAAATAAATGCAAAAGGCACGATTCCGCCTTAAGTATATGTAGACTGAATCTTCCCATTGTCTATGTTTTGAACCATTCCTGTGACACTTGTTATAGATTCCGATGCTTCATTTCAGGTTTACTGTGTCCCTTGGATCTTCTTATTGACGATGAAACACAGACAGTGCATCGGAGTTTCATACGAAAAACACAATGCCCACTTAAGTAAAAGAAGACTGACTCTTCCTACTGTCTATGTTTTGAACTATTCCTGTGACACTAGTTATAGAGTCCGATGCTTCACTTCAGGTTTACTGTATCCCTCTGACCTTCTTTTCGACGATGAAACACAGAAATTGCATCGGAATGAAATAGAAAAGGCACAACGACGACTGTAGTACAAGAAGTCTGACTCTTCCTACTGTCAATGCTTTGAACCATTCCTGTGACACTAGTTATAGATTCCGATGCTTCACCTCAGATTTCCTGTATCCCTTGGACCTTCTTATTGACGATGAAACACAGAAATTGCATCGGAATTAAATACAAAATGCACAATGCCGACTTCAGTACAGGAAGACTGACTCTTCTTTTTGTCTATGTTTTGAACCATTCCTGTGACACTAGTTATAGATTCCGATGCTTCACTTCAGGTTTACTGTATCCCTTGGACCTTCTTGTTGACGATGAAACACTGAAATTGCATTGGAATTAAATACTAAGGGCACAATGCCGACTTCAGTACAGGAAGACTGACCCTTCTTACTGTCTATGTTTTGAACCATTTCTGTGACACTAGTTATAGATTCCGATTCTTCACTTCAGGTTTACTGTATCCCTCTGACCTTCTTATTGACGATGAAACACAGAAATTGCATCGGAATTAAATACAAAAGGCACAATGCCGACTTAAGTACAAGAAGACGGACTCTTCGTACTGACTATGTTTTGAACCATTTGTATGACACTAGTTATAGATTGCGTTGATTCATTTCAGGTTTACTGTATCCCTTGGACCTTCTTATTGACGATGAAACACAGAAATTGCATCGGAATTAAATACAAATGGCACAATGCCGACTTAAGTACAAGAAGACAGACTCTTCTTACTGACTATGTTTGGAACCATTCCTGTGACACTAGTTATAGATTCTGATGCTTCACTTCAGGTTTACTGTATCCCTCTGACCTTCTTATTGACGATGAAACACAGATATTGCATCGGAATTAAATAGAAAAGGCACTATGCCTTCTTAAGAACAAGAAGACTGATTCTTCTTACTGACTATGTTTTGAACCATTCCTGTGACACTAGTTATAGATTCCGATGCTTCACTTCAGGTTTACTGTATCCCTCGGACGTTCTTATTGACGATGAAACACAGAAATTTCATCGGAATTAAATAGAAAAGGCACAATGCCAACTTAAGTACAAGGAGACTGACTCTTCTTACTGACTATGATTTAAACCATTCCTGTTGCACTAGATATTGATACCGAAGCTTCATTTCAGGTTTATTGTATCCCTCTGAGCTTCTTATTGACGACGAAACACAGAAATTGCATCGGAATTAAATACAAAAGGCACAATGCAGACTCAAGTACAAGAAGACTGATTCTTCTTACTGTCTAAGTTTTGAACCATTTCTGTGACGCTAGTTACAGATTCCGGTGCTTCACTTCAGGGTTACTGTATCCCTTGGACCTTCTTATTGACGATGAAACACAGAAATTGCATCGGAATTAAATACAAAAGGCACAATAAAAACTCAAGTACAAGAAGACTGACTCTTCTTACTGTCTAAGTTTTGAACCATTCCTGTGACGCTAGTTACAGATTCAGATGCTTCACTTCAGGGTTACTGTATCCCTTGGAACTTCTTATTGACGATGAAATACAGATATTGCATCGGAAATAAATACAAAAGGCACAATGCCGACTTAAGTACAAGAAGACTGACTCTTCTTACTGACTATGTTTTGAACCATTCCTGTGACACTAGTTATAGATTCCAATGCTTCACTTCAGGTGGACTGTATCCCTTGGACCTTCTTATTGACGATGAAACACAGAAATTGCATCGGAATTAAATACAAAGGGCACAATGCAGACTTAAGTACAAGAAGACTGACTCTTCTTACAGACTATGTTTGAACCATTCCTGTGAAACTAGTTATAGATTCCGATGCTTCACTTCAGGTATACTGTATCCCTCTGACCTTCTTATTGACGATGAAACACAGAAATTGCATCGGAATAAAATACAAAAGGCACAATTCCGACTTAAGTACAAGAAGACTGACTCTTCCTACTGTCTATGTTTTAAAACATTCCTGTGACTCTAGTTATAGATTCCGATGCATCATTTCAGGTTTACTGTATCCCTTGGACCTTCTTATTGACGATGAAACACAGAAAGTGCATCGGAATTAAAAAGAAAAGCACAATGCTGACTTAAGTACAAGAAGACTGACTCTTCCTACTTTCTATGTTTTGACCCATTCCTGTGACACTAGTTATAGATTCCGATGCTTCACTTCAGGTTTACTGTATCCCTCTGACCTTCTTATTGACGATGAAACACAGTAATTATATCGGAATTAAATTGAAAAGGGCAAAATGCCGACTTAAGTACAAGAAGACTGACTCTTCTTACTGTCTATGTTTTGAACCATTCCTGTGACACTAGTTATAGATTCCAATGCTTCACTTCAGGTTTACTGTATCCCTTGGACCTTCTTATTGACGATGAAACACAGAAATTGCATCGGAATTAAATACAAAAGGCACAATAAAAACTTAATTACAAGAAGACAGACTCTTCTTACTGTCTAAGTTTTGAACCATTCCTGTGACGCTAGTTACAGATTCAGATGCTTCACTTCAGGGTTACTGTATCCCTTGGAACTTCTTATTGACGATGAAATACAGATATTGCTTCGGAAATAAATACAAAAGGCACTATGCCGACTTAAGTACAAGAAGACTGACTCTTCTTACTGACTATGTTTTGAACCATTCCTGTGACACTAGTTAGCGATTCCGATGCTTCACTTCAGGTTAACTGTATCCCTCTGACCTTCTTATTGACGATGAAACACAGTAATTATATCGGAATTAAATTGAAAAGGGCATAATGCCGACTTAAGTACAAGAAGACTGACTCTTCTTACTGTCTATGATTTGAACCATTCCTGTGACACTAGTTATAGATTCCAATGCTTCACTTCAGGTGGACTGTATCCCTTGGACCTTCTTATTGACGATGAACCACAGAAATTGCATCGGAATTAAATAGAGAAGGCACAATGATGACTTAAGTACAAGAAGACTGACTCTTCTTACTGACTATGTTTGGAACCATTACTGTGACACTAGTTATAGATACTGATGCTTCACTTCAGGTTTACTGTATCCCTCTGACCTTCTTATTGACGATGAAACACAGATATTGCATCGGAATTAAATAGAAAAGGCACTATGCCTTCTTAAGAACAAGAAGACTGACTCTTCTTACTGACTATGTTTTGAACCATTCCTGTGACACTAGTTATAGATTCCGATGCTTCACTTGAGGTATACTGTATCCCTCTGACCTTCTTATTGACGATGAAACACAGAAATTGCATCGGAATAAAATACAAAAGGCACAATGCCGACTTAAGTACAAGAAGACTGACTCTTCTTACTGTCTATGTTTGAACCATTCCTGTGACACTAGTTATAGATTCCAATGCTTCACTTCAGGTGGACTGTATCCCTTGGACCTTCTTATTGACGATGAAACACAGAAATTGCATCGGAATTAAATACAAAAGGCACAATGCCGACTTATGTACAAGAAGACTGACTCTTCTTACAGACTATGTTTTGAACCATTCCTGTGACACTAGTTATAGATTCCGATGCTTCACTTCAGGTATACTGTATCCCTCTGACCTTCTTATTGACGATGAAACACAGAAATTGCATCGGAATAAAATACAAAAGGCACAATGCCGACTTAAGTAAAAGAAGACTGACTCTTCTTACTGTCTAAGTTTGAACCATTCCTGTGACACTAGTTTTAGATTCCGATGCTTCACTTCAGGTTTACTGTATCCCTCTGACTTTCTTATTAACGATGAAACACATAAATTGCATCGTAATTAAATAGAAAAGGCACAATGCCGACTTAAGTACAAGAGGACTGACTCTTCTTACTGTCTATGTTTTGAACCATTCCTGTGACACTAGTTGTAGATTCCAATGCTTCACTTCCGGTTTACTGTATCCCTTTGACCTTCTTATTGATGATGAACTACAGAAATTGCATCGGAATTAAATACAAAAGACACAATGCCGACTTAAGTACAAGAAGACTGACTCTTCCAACTGTCTATGTTTTGAACAATTCCTGTGACACTAGTTATAGATTCCGATGCTTCACTTCAGGTTTACTGTGTCCCTCTGACCGTCTTATTGAGGATGAAACACAGAAATTGCATCCGAATAAAATAGAAAAGGCACAATGTCGACTTAAGTACAAGAAGACTGACTCTTCCTACTGTCTATGTTTTGAACCATTCCTAAGACACTTGTTATAGATTCCGATGCTTAACTTCAGGTTTACTGTATCCCTTGGACCTTCTTATTGTCGATGAAACACAGAAAATGCATCGGAATTCAATACAAAAGGCAAAAGGCCGACTTAACTACAAGAAGACTGACTCTTCTTACTGACTATGTTTGAACCATTCCTGTGAAACTAGTTATAGATTCCGATGCTTCACTTCAGGTATACTGTATCCCTCTGACCTTCTTATTGACGATGAAACACAGAAATTGCATCGGAATAAAATACAAAAGGCACAATTCCGACTTAAGTACAAGAAGACTGACTCTTCCTACTGTCTATGTTTTAAAACATTCCTGTGACTCTAGTTATAGATTCCGATGCATCATTTCAGGTTTACTGTATCCCTTGGACCTTCTTATTGACGATGAAACACAGAAAGTGCATCGGAATTAAAAAGAAAAGCACAATGCTGACTTAAGTACAAGAAGACTGACTCTTCCTACTTTCTATGTTTTGACCCATTCCTGTGACACTAGTTATAGATTCCGATGCTTCACTTCAGGTTTACTGTATCCCTCTGACCTTCTTATTGACGATGAAACACAGTAATTATATCGGAATTAAATTGAAAAGGGCAAAATGCCGACTTAAGTACAAGAAGACTGACTCTTCTTACTGTCTATGTTTTGAACCATTCCTGTGACACTAGTTATAGATTCCAATGCTTCACTTCAGGTTTACTGTATCCCTTGGACCTTCTTATTGACGATGAAACACAGAAATTGCATCGGAATTAAATACAAAAGGCACAATAAAAACTTAATTACAAGAAGACAGACTCTTCTTACTGTCTAAGTTTTGAACCATTCCTGTGACGCTAGTTACAGATTCAGATGCTTCACTTCAGGGTTACTGTATCCCTTGGAACTTCTTATTGACGATGAAATACAGATATTGCTTCGGAAATAAATACAAAAGGCACTATGCCGACTTAAGTACAAGAAGACTGACTCTTCTTACTGACTATGTTTTGAACCATTCCTGTGACACTAGTTAGCGATTCCGATGCTTCACTTCAGGTTAACTGTATCCCTCTGACCTTCTTATTGACGATGAAACACAGTAATTATATCGGAATTAAATTGAAAAGGGCATAATGCCGACTTAAGTACAAGAAGACTGACTCTTCTTACTGTCTATGATTTGAACCATTCCTGTGACACTAGTTATAGATTCCAATGCTTCACTTCAGGTGGACTGTATCCCTTGGACCTTCTTATTGACGATGAACCACAGAAATTGCATCGGAATTAAATAGAGAAGGCACAATGATGACTTAAGTACAAGAAGACTGACTCTTCTTACTGACTATGTTTGGAACCATTACTGTGACACTAGTTATAGATACTGATGCTTCACTTCAGGTTTACTGTATCCCTCTGACCTTCTTATTGACGATGAAACACAGATATTGCATCGGAATTAAATAGAAAAGGCACTATGCCTTCTTAAGAACAAGAAGACTGACTCTTCTTACTGACTATGTTTTGAACCATTCCTGTGACACTAGTTATAGATTCCGATGCTTCACTTGAGGTATACTGTATCCCTCTGACCTTCTTATTGACGATGAAACACAGAAATTGCATCGGAATAAAATACAAAAGGCACAATGCCGACTTAAGTACAAGAAGACTGACTCTTCTTACTGTCTATGTTTGAACCATTCCTGTGACACTAGTTATAGATTCCAATGCTTCACTTCAGGTGGACTGTATCCCTTGGACCTTCTTATTGACGATGAAACACAGAAATTGCATCGGAATTAAATACAAAAGGCACAATGCCGACTTATGTACAAGAAGACTGACTCTTCTTACAGACTATGTTTTGAACCATTCCTGTGACACTAGTTATAGATTCCGATGCTTCACTTCAGGTATACTGTATCCCTCTGACCTTCTTATTGACGATGAAACACAGAAATTGCATCGGAATAAAATACAAAAGGCACAATGCCGACTTAAGTAAAAGAAGACTGACTCTTCTTACTGTCTAAGTTTGAACCATTCCTGTGACACTAGTTTTAGATTCCGATGCTTCACTTCAGGTTTACTGTATCCCTCTGACTTTCTTATTAACGATGAAACACATAAATTGCATCGTAATTAAATAGAAAAGGCACAATGCCGACTTAAGTACAAGAGGACTGACTCTTCTTACTGTCTATGTTTTGAACCATTCCTGTGACACTAGTTGTAGATTCCAATGCTTCACTTCCGGTTTACTGTATCCCTTTGACCTTCTTATTGATGATGAACTACAGAAATTGCATCGGAATTAAATACAAAAGACACAATGCCGACTTAAGTACAAGAAGACTGACTCTTCCAACTGTCTATGTTTTGAACAATTCCTGTGACACTAGTTATAGATTCCGATGCTTCACTTCAGGTTTACTGTGTCCCTCTGACCGTCTTATTGAGGATGAAACACAGAAATTGCATCCGAATAAAATAGAAAAGGCACAATGTCGACTTAAGTACAAGAAGACTGACTCTTCCTACTGTCTATGTTTTGAACCATTCCTAAGACACTTGTTATAGATTCCGATGCTTAACTTCAGGTTTACTGTATCCCTTGGACCTTCTTATTGTCGATGAAACACAGAAAATGCATCGGAATTCAATACAAAAGGCAAAAGGCCGACTTAACTACAAGAAGACTGACTCTTCTTACTGACTATGTTTGAACCATTCCTGTGAAACTAGTTATAGATTCCGATGCTTCACTTCAGGTATACTGTATCCCTCTGACCTTCTTATTGACGATGAAACACAGAAATTGCATCGGAATAAAATACAAAAGGCACAATTCCGACTTAAGTACAAGAAGACTGACTCTTCCTACTGTCTATGTTTTAAAACATTCCTGTGACTCTAGTTATAGATTCCGATGCATCATTTCAGGTTTACTGTATCCCTTGGACCTTCTTATTGACGATGAAACACAGAAAGTGCATCGGAATTAAAAAGAAAAGCACAATGCTGACTTAAGTACAAGAAGACTGACTCTTCCTACTTTCTATGTTTTGACCCATTCCTGTGACACTAGTTATAGATTCCGATGCTTCACTTCAGGTTTACTGTATCCCTCTGACCTTCTTATTGACGATGAAACACAGTAATTATATCGGAATTAAATTGAAAAGGGCAAAATGCCGACTTAAGTACAAGAAGACTGACTCTTCTTACTGTCTATGTTTTGAACCATTCCTGTGACACTAGTTATAGATTCCAATGCTTCACTTCAGGTTTACTGTATCCCTTGGACCTTCTTATTGACGATGAAACACAGAAATTGCATCGGAATTAAATACAAAAGGCACAATAAAAACTTAATTACAAGAAGACAGACTCTTCTTACTGTCTAAGTTTTGAACCATTCCTGTGACGCTAGTTACAGATTCAGATGCTTCACTTCAGGGTTACTGTATCCCTTGGAACTTCTTATTGACGATGAAATACAGATATTGCTTCGGAAATAAATACAAAAGGCACTATGCCGACTTAAGTACAAGAAGACTGACTCTTCTTACTGACTATGTTTTGAACCATTCCTGTGACACTAGTTAGCGATTCCGATGCTTCACTTCAGGTTAACTGTATCCCTCTGACCTTCTTATTGACGATGAAACACAGTAATTATATCGGAATTAAATTGAAAAGGGCATAATGCCGACTTAAGTACAAGAAGACTGACTCTTCTTACTGTCTATGATTTGAACCATTCCTGTGACACTAGTTATAGATTCCAATGCTTCACTTCAGGTGGACTGTATCCCTTGGACCTTCTTATTGACGATGAACCACAGAAATTGCATCGGAATTAAATAGAGAAGGCACAATGATGACTTAAGTACAAGAAGACTGACTCTTCTTACTGACTATGTTTGGAACCATTACTGTGACACTAGTTATAGATACTGATGCTTCACTTCAGGTTTACTGTATCCCTCTGACCTTCTTATTGACGATGAAACACAGATATTGCATCGGAATTAAATAGAAAAGGCACTATGCCTTCTTAAGAACAAGAAGACTGACTCTTCTTACTGACTATGTTTTGAACCATTCCTGTGACACTAGTTATAGATTCCGATGCTTCACTTGAGGTATACTGTATCCCTCTGACCTTCTTATTGACGATGAAACACAGAAATTGCATCGGAATAAAATACAAAAGGCACAATGCCGACTTAAGTACAAGAAGACTGACTCTTCTTACTGTCTATGTTTGAACCATTCCTGTGACACTAGTTATAGATTCCAATGCTTCACTTCAGGTGGACTGTATCCCTTGGACCTTCTTATTGACGATGAAACACAGAAATTGCATCGGAATTAAATACAAAAGGCACAATGCCGACTTATGTACAAGAAGACTGACTCTTCTTACAGACTATGTTTTGAACCATTCCTGTGACACTAGTTATAGATTCCGATGCTTCACTTCAGGTATACTGTATCCCTCTGACCTTCTTATTGACGATGAAACACAGAAATTGCATCGGAATAAAATACAAAAGGCACAATGCCGACTTAAGTAAAAGAAGACTGACTCTTCTTACTGTCTAAGTTTGAACCATTCCTGTGACACTAGTTTTAGATTCCGATGCTTCACTTCAGGTTTACTGTATCCCTCTGACTTTCTTATTAACGATGAAACACATAAATTGCATCGTAATTAAATAGAAAAGGCACAATGCCGACTTAAGTACAAGAGGACTGACTCTTCTTACTGTCTATGTTTTGAACCATTCCTGTGACACTAGTTGTAGATTCCAATGCTTCACTTCCGGTTTACTGTATCCCTTTGACCTTCTTATTGATGATGAACTACAGAAATTGCATCGGAATTAAATACAAAAGACACAATGCCGACTTAAGTACAAGAAGACTGACTCTTCCAACTGTCTATGTTTTGAACAATTCCTGTGACACTAGTTATAGATTCCGATGCTTCACTTCAGGTTTACTGTGTCCCTCTGACCGTCTTATTGAGGATGAAACACAGAAATTGCATCCGAATAAAATAGAAAAGGCACAATGTCGACTTAAGTACAAGAAGACTGACTCTTCCTACTGTCTATGTTTTGAACCATTCCTAAGACACTTGTTATAGATTCCGATGCTTAACTTCAGGTTTACTGTATCCCTTGGACCTTCTTATTGTCGATGAAACACAGAAAATGCATCGGAATTCAATACAAAAGGCAAAAGGCCGACTTAACTACAAGAAGACTGACTCTTCTTACTGACTATGTTTGAACCATTCCTGTGACTCTAGTTATAGATTCCGATGCTTAACTTCAGGATTACTATATCCCTCTGACCTTCTTAGTGACGATGAAACACAGATATTGCAACGGAATTAAATACAATAGGCACAATGCCGACTTAAGTACATGTAGACTGACTCTTCCTACTGTCTATGTTTTAAAACATTTCTGTGACACTAGTTATAGATTCCGATGCTTCACTTCAGGTTTACTGTATCCCTCTGACCTTCTTATTGACGATGAAACACAGAAATTGCATCGGAATAAGATACAAGAGGCACAATGCCGACTTAAGTACAAGAAGACTGACTCTTCTTACTGTCTATGTTTGAACCATTCCTGTGACACTAGTTATAGATTCCGATGCTTCACTTCAGGTTTACTGTATCCCTCTGACGTTCTTATTGACGGTGAAACACAGAAATTGCAACGGAATTAAATACGAAAGGCACAATGCCAACATAAGTACAAGAAGACTGACTCCTCTTCCAGACTATGTTTTGAACCATTCCTGTGACACTAGTTATAGATTCCGATGCTTCACTTCAGGTTTACTGTATCCCTCTGACTGTCTTATTAACGATGAAACACAGAAATTGCATCGGAATTAAATAGAAAAGGCACAATGCCGATTAAGTACAAGAGGACTGACTCTTCCTACTGTCTATGTTTTGAACCATTCCTAAGACACTTGTTATAGATTCCGATGCTTAACTTCAGGTTTACTGTATCCCTTGGACCTTCTTATTGACGACGAAACACAGAAATTGCATCGGAATTCAATACAAAAGGCGAAAGGCCGACTTAACTACAAGAAAACTAACTATTCTTACTGACTATGCGTTGAACCATTCCTGTGACTCTAGTTATAGATTCCGATGCTTAACTTCAGGATTACTGTATCCCTCTGACCTTCTTAGTGACGATGAAACACAGAAACTGCATCGGAATTAAATACAGTAGGCACAATGCCGACTTAAGTACATGTAGACTGAATAATCCTACTGTCTATGTTTTAAAACATTTCTGTGACACTAGTTATAGATTCCGATGCTTCATTTCAGGTTTACTGTAACCCTTGGACCTTCTTATTGACGATGAAGCACAGAATGTGCATCGGAATTAAATAGAAAAGGCACAATGCTGACTTAAGTACAAGAGGACTGACTCTTCCTACTTTCTATGTTTTGAACCATTCCTGTGACACTAGTTATAGATTCCGATGCTTCACTTCAGCTTTACTGTATCCCTGTGACCCTCTTATTGACGATGAAACACAGAAATTGCATCGGAATTAAATACAAAACGCACAATGCCGACTTAAGTACAAGAAGACTGACCTTTCTTACTCTCTATGATTTTTAACCATTCCTGTGACACTAGTTATAGATTCCGATGCTTCACTTCAGGTTTACTGTATCCCTTGGACCTTCTTATTGACGATGAAACACAGAAATTGCATCGGAATTAAATATAAAACGCACAATGCCGACTTAAGTACAAGAAGACTGACTCTTCCTACTGTCTATGATTTGAACTATTCCATTGTTCATAGTTATAGATTCCAATGCTTCACTCCAGGTTTACTGTATCCCTCTGACCTTCTTATTGACGATGAAACACAGAAAGTGCATCGGAATTAAATAGAAAAGCACAATGCTGACTTAAGTACAAGAAGACTGACTCTTCCTACTTTCTATGTTTTGACACATTCCTGTGACACTAGTTATAGATTCCGATGCTTCACTTCAAGTTTACTGTATCCCTCAGACCTTCTTATTGACGATGAAACACAGAAATTGCATCGGAATTAAATACAAATGGCACAATGCTGACTTAAGTACAAGAAGACTGACTCTCCTTCCTATCTATGTTATGAACCATTCCTGTGAAACTAGATATAGATTCCGTGCTTCACTGCAGGTTTACTGTATCCCTTTGACCTTCTTATTGACAATGAAACACAGAAATTGCATCGGAATTAAATAGAAAAGGAACAATGCCGACTTCAGTACAAGAAGACTGACTCTTCTTACTGTCTATGTTTTGAACCATTCCTGTGACACTAGTTATAGATTCCGATGCTTCAATGCAGGTTTACTGTATCCGTTGGACCGTCTTATTGACGATGAAACACAGAAATTGCATCGGAATTATATACAAAAGGCAAAATGCCGACTTAAGTACAAGAAGACTGACTATTCTTACCGACTATGTTTTGAATCATTCCTGTGACACTAGCTATAGATTCCGATGCTTCACTTCAGGTTTACTCTATCACTAGGACCTTCTTATTGACGATGAAACACAGAAATTGCATCGGAATTAAATACAAAACGCACAATGCCGACTTAAGTACAAGAAGACTGACCTTTCTTACTCTCTATGATTTTGAACCATTCCTGTGACACTAGTTATAGATTTCGATGCTTCACTTCAGGTTTACTCTATCCCTTGGACCTTCATATTGACGACGAAACACAGAAATTGCATCGGAATTCAATACAAAAGGCAAAATGCCGACTTAAGTACAAGAAGACTGACTATTCTTACCGACTATGTTTTGAATCATTCCTGTGACACTAGCTATAGATTCCGATGCTTCACATCAGGTTTACTCTATCACTAGGACCTTCTTATTGACGATGAAACATAGAAATTGCATCGGAACTAAATACAAAAGGCACAATGCCGACTTAAGTACAAGAAGACTGACTCTTCCTACTGTCTAAGTTTTGAACGATTCCTGCGACATTAGTTATAGATTCTGATGCTTCACTTCAGGTTTATTCTATCCCTTGGACCTTCGTATTGATGATGAAACACAGAAATTGCATCGGAATTAAATACAAAAGGCACAATGCCGACTTAAGTACATGAAGACTGAATCTTCTTACTGAATATGTTTTGAACCATTCCTGTGACACTAGTTATAGATTCCGATGCTTCATTTCAGGTTTACTGTATCCCTCTGACCTTCTTTTCGACGATGAAACACAGAAATTGCATCGGAATAAAATACAAAAGGCACAATGCCGACTTAAGTACAAGAAGACTGACTCTTCTTACTGTCTATGTTTGAACCATTCCTGTGACACTAGTTATAGATTCCGATGCTTCACTTCAGGTTTACTGTATACCTCTGACTTTCTTATTAACGATGAAACACAGAAATTGCATCGGAATTAAATGGAAAAGGCACAATGCCGACTTCAGTACAAGAGGACTGACTCTTCTTACTGTCTATGTTTTGAACCATTCCTGTGACACTAGTTGTAGATTCCAATGCTTCACTTCAGGTTTACTGTATCCCTTGGACCTTCTTATTGATGATGAACTACAGAAATTGCATCGGAATTAAATACAAAAGACACAATGCCGACTTAAGTACAAGAAGACTGACTCTTCCAACTGTCTATGTTTTGAACAATTCCTGTGACACTAGTTATAGATTCCGATGCTTCACTTCAGGTTTACTGTGTCCCTCTGACCGTCTTATTGACGATGAAACACAGAAATTGCATCCGAATAAAATAGAAAAGGCACAATGTCGACTTAAGTGCAAGAAGACTGACTCTTCCTACTGTCTATGTTTTGAACCATTCCTAAGACACTTGTTATAGATTCCGATGCTTAACTTCAGGTTTACTGTATCCCTTGGACCTTCTTATTGTCGATGAAACACAGAAAATGCATCGGAATTCAATACAAAAGGCAAAAGGCCGACTTAACTACAAGAAGACTGACTCTTCTTACTGACTATGTTTGAACCATTCCTGTGACTCTAGTTATAGATTCCGATGCTTAACTTCAGGATTACTGTATCCCTCTGACCTTCTTAGTGACGATGAAACACAGAAATTGCATCGGAATTAAATACAGTAGGCACAATGCCAGACTTAAGTACATGTAAACTGAATCTTCCTACTGTCTATGTTTTAAAACATTTCTGTGACACTAGTTATAGATTCCGATGCTTCATTTCAGGGTTACTGTAACCCTTGGACCTTCTTATTGACGATGAAGCACAGAATGTGCATCGGAATTAAATAGAAAAGGCACAATGCTGACTTAAGTACAAGAGGACTGACTCTTCCTACTTTCTATGTTTTGAACCATTCCTGTGACACTAGTTATAGATTCCGATGCTTCACTTCAGCTTTACTGTATCCCTGTGACTCTCTTATTGACGATGAAACACAGAAATTGCATCGGAATTAAATACAAAAGGCACAATGCCGACTTAAGTACAAGAAGACGGACTCTTCGTACTGACTATGTTTTGAACCATTCCTGTGACACTAGTTATAGATTCCGATGCTTCACTTCAGGTTTACTGTATCCCTCTGACCTTCTTATTGACGATGAAACACAGATATTGCATCGGAATTAAATAGAAAAGGCACTATGCCTTCTTAAGAACAAGAAGACTGACTCTTCTTACTGACTATGTTTTGAACCATTCCTGTGACACTAGTTATAGATTCCGATGCTTCACTTCAGGTATACTGTATCCCTCTGACCTTCTTATTGACGATGAAACACAGAAATTGCATCGGAATTCAATACAAAAGGCAAAATGCCGACTTAAGTACAAGAAGACTGACTATTCTTACCGACTATGTTTTGAATCATTCCTGTGACACTAGCTATAGATTCCGATGCTTCACATCAGGTTTACTCTATCACTAGGACCTTCTTATTGACGATGAAACATAGAAATTGCATCGGAACTAAATACAAAAGGCACAATGCCGACTTAAGTACAAGAAGACTGACTCTTCCTACTGTCTAAGTTTTGAACGATTCCTGCGACATTAGTTATAGATTCTGATGCTTCACTTCAGGTTTATTCTATCCCTTGGACCTTCGTATTGATGATGAAACACAGAAATTGCATCGGAATTAAATACAAAAGGCACAATGCCGACTTAAGTACATGAAGACTGAATCTTCTTACTGAATATGTTTTGAACCATTCCTGTGACACTAGTTATAGATTCCGATGCTTCATTTCAGGTTTACTGTATCCCTCTGACCTTCTTTTCGACGATGAAACACAGAAATTGCATCGGAATAAAATACAAAAGGCACAATGCCGACTTAAGTACAAGAAGACTGACTCTTCTTACTGTCTATGTTTGAACCATTCCTGTGACACTAGTTATAGATTCCGATGCTTCACTTCAGGTTTACTGTATACCTCTGACTTTCTTATTAACGATGAAACACAGAAATTGCATCGGAATTAAATGGAAAAGGCACAATGCCGACTTCAGTACAAGAGGACTGACTCTTCTTACTGTCTATGTTTTGAACCATTCCTGTGACACTAGTTGTAGATTCCAATGCTTCACTTCAGGTTTACTGTATCCCTTGGACCTTCTTATTGATGATGAACTACAGAAATTGCATCGGAATTAAATACAAAAGACACAATGCCGACTTAAGTACAAGAAGACTGACTCTTCCAACTGTCTATGTTTTGAACAATTCCTGTGACACTAGTTATAGATTCCGATGCTTCACTTCAGGTTTACTGTGTCCCTCTGACCGTCTTATTGACGATGAAACACAGAAATTGCATCCGAATAAAATAGAAAAGGCACAATGTCGACTTAAGTGCAAGAAGACTGACTCTTCCTACTGTCTATGTTTTGAACCATTCCTAAGACACTTGTTATAGATTCCGATGCTTAACTTCAGGTTTACTGTATCCCTTGGACCTTCTTATTGTCGATGAAACACAGAAAATGCATCGGAATTCAATACAAAAGGCAAAAGGCCGACTTAACTACAAGAAGACTGACTCTTCTTACTGACTATGTTTGAACCATTCCTGTGACTCTAGTTATAGATTCCGATGCTTAACTTCAGGATTACTGTATCCCTCTGACCTTCTTAGTGACGATGAAACACAGAAATTGCATCGGAATTAAATACAGTAGGCACAATGCCAGACTTAAGTACATGTAAACTGAATCTTCCTACTGTCTATGTTTTAAAACATTTCTGTGACACTAGTTATAGATTCCGATGCTTCATTTCAGGGTTACTGTAACCCTTGGACCTTCTTATTGACGATGAAGCACAGAATGTGCATCGGAATTAAATAGAAAAGGCACAATGCTGACTTAAGTACAAGAGGACTGACTCTTCCTACTTTCTATGTTTTGAACCATTCCTGTGACACTAGTTATAGATTCCGATGCTTCACTTCAGCTTTACTGTATCCCTGTGACTCTCTTATTGACGATGAAACACAGAAATTGCATCGGAATTAAATACAAAAGGCACAATGCCGACTTAAGTACAAGAAGACGGACTCTTCGTACTGACTATGTTTTGAACCATTCCTGTGACACTAGTTATAGATTCCGTTGATTCACTTCAGGTTTACTGTATCCCTTGGACCTTCTTATTGACGATGAAACACAGAAATTGCATCGGAATAAAATAGAGAAGGCACAATGCCGACTTAAGTACAAGAAGACTGACTCTTCTTACTGACTATGTTTGGAACCATTCCTGTGACACTAGTTATAGATACTGATGCTTCACTTCAGGTTTACTGTATCCCTCTGACCTTCTTATTGACGATGAAACACAGATATTGCATCGGAATTAAATAGAAAAGGCACTATGCCTTCTTAAGAACAAGAAGACTGACTCTTCTTACTGACTATGTTTTGAACCATTCCTGTGACACTAGTTATAGATTCCGATGCTTCACTTCAGGTATACTGTATCCCTCTGACCTTCTTATTGACGATGAAACACAGAAATTGCATCGGAATAAAATACAAAAGGCACAATGCTGACTTAAGTACAAGAAGACTGACTCTTCTTACTGTCTATGTTTGAACCATTCCTGTGACACTAGTTATAGATTCCGATGCTTCACTTCAGGTTTACTGTATCCCTCTGACTTTCTTATTAACGATGAAACACTGAAATTGCATCGGAATTAAGTAGAAAAGGCACAATGCCGACTTAAGTACAAGAGGACTGACTCTTCTTACTGTCTATGTTTTGAACCATTCCTGTGACACTAGTTGTAGATTCCAATGCTTCACTTCAGGTTTACTGTATCCCTTGGACCTTCTTATTGATGATGAACTACAGAAATTGCATCGGAATTAAATACAAAAGACACAATGCCGACTTAAGTACAAGAAGACTGACTCTTCCAACAGTCTATGTTTTGAACAATTCCTGTGACACTAGTTATAGATTCCGATGCTTCACTTCAGGTTTACTGTGTCCCTCTGACCGTCTTATTGACGATGAAACACAGAAATTGCATCGGAATTAAATAGAAAAGGCACAATGCCGATTAAGTACAAGAGGACTGACTCTTCCTACTGTCTATGTTTTGAACCATTCCTAAGACACTTGTTATAGATTCCGATGCTTAACTTCAGGTTTACTGTATCCCTTGGACATTCTTATTGACGACGAAACACAGAAATTGCATCGGAATTCAATACAAAAGGCAAAAGGCCGACTTAACTACAAGAAAACTGACTCTTCTTACTGACTATGCGTTGAACCATTCCTGTGACTCTAGTTATAGATTCCGATGCTTAACTTCAGGATTACTGTATCCCTCTGACCTTCTTAGTGACGATGAAACACAGAAACTGCATCGGAATTGAATACAGTAGGCACAATGCCGACTTAAGTACATGTAGACTGAATATTCCTACTGTCTATGTTATAAAACATTCCTGTGACACTAGTTATAGATTCCGATGCTTCATTTCAGGTTTACTGTAACCCTTGGACCTTCTTATTGACGATGAAGCACAGAATGTGCATCGGAATTAAATAGAAAAGGCACAATGCTGACTTAAGTACAAGAGGACTGACTCTTCCTACTTTCTATGTTTTGAACCATTCCTGTGACACTAGTTATAGATTCCGATGCTTCACTTCAGCTTTACTGTATCCCTGTGACCCTCTTATTGACGATGAAACACAGAAATTGCATCGGAATTAAATACAAAACGCACAATGCCGACTTAAGTACAAGAAGACTGACCTTTCTTACTCTCTATGATTTTTAACCATTCCTGTGACACTAGTTATAGATTCCGATGCTTCACTTCAGGTTTACAGTATCCCTTGGACCTTCTTATTGACGATGAAACACAGAAATTGCATCGGAATTAAATATAAAACGCACAATGCCGACTTAAGTACAAGAAGACTGACTCTTCCTACTGTCTATGATTTGAACTATTCCATTGTTCATAGTTATAGATTCCGATGCTTCACTCCAGGTTTACTGTATCCCTCTGACCTTCTTATTGACGATGAAACACAGAAAGTGCATCGGAATTAAATAGAAAAGCACAATGCTGACTTAAGTACAAGAAGACTGACTCTTCCTACTTTCTATGTTTTGACCCATTCCTGTGACACTAGTTATAGATTCCGATGCTTCACTTCAAGTTTACTGTATCCCTCAGACCTTCTTATTGACGATGAAACACAGAAATTGCATCGGAATTAAATACAAATGGCACAATGCTGACTTAAGTACAAGAAGACTGACTCTCCTTCCTATCTATGTTTTGAACCATTCCTGTGAAACTAGATATAGAATCCGTGCTTCACTGCAGGTTTACTGTATCCCTTTGACCTTCTTATTGACAATGAAACACAGAAATTGCATCGGAATTAAATAGAAATGGAACAATGCCGACTTAAGTACAAGAAGACTGACTCTTCTTACTGTCTATGTTTTGAACCATTCCTGTGACACTAGTTATAGATTTCGATGCTTCACTTCAGGTTTACTCTATCCCTTGGACCTTCATATTGACGACGAAACACAGAAATTGCATCGGAATTCAATACAAAAGGCAAAATGCCGACTTAAGTACAAGAAGACTGACTATTCTTACCGACTATGTTTTGAATCATTCCTGTGACACTAGCTATAGATTCCGATGCTTCACTTCAGGTTTACTCTATCACTAGGACCTTCTTATTGACGATGAAACATAGAAATTGCATCGGAACTAAATACAAAAGGCACAATGCCGACTTAAGTACAAGAAGACTGACTCTTCCTACTGTAAAAGTTTTGAACGATTCCTGCGACATTAGTTATAGATTCTGATGCTTCACTTCAGGTTTACTCTATCCCTTGGACCTTCGTATTGATGATGAAACACAGAAATTGCATCGGAATTAAATACAAAAGGCACAATGCCGACTTAAGTACAAGAAGACTGAATCTTTTTACTGAATATGTTTTGAACCATTCCTGTGACACTAGTTATAGATTCCGATGCTTCATTTCAGGTTTACTGTATCCCTCTGACCTTCTTTTCGACGATGAAACACAGAAATTGCATCGGAATAAAATACAAAAGGCACAATGCCGACTTAAGTACAAGAAGACTGACTCTTCCTACTGTCTATGTTTGAACCATTCCTGTGACACTAGTTATAGATTCCGATGCTTCACTTCAGGTTTACTGTATCCCTCTGACTTTCTTATTAACGATGAAACACAGAAATTGCATCGGAATTAAATAGAAAAGGCACAATGCCGACTTCAGTACAAGAGGACTGACTCTTCTTACTGTCTATGTTTTGAACCATTCCTGTGACACTAGTTGTAGATTCCAATGCTTCACTTCAGGTTTACTGTATCCCTTGGACCTTCTTATTGATGATGAACTACAGAAATTGCATCGGAATTAAATACAAAAGACACAATGCCGACTTAAGTACAAGAAGACTGACTCTTCCAACTGTCTATGTTTTGAACAATTCCTGTGACACTAGTTATAGATTCCGATGCTTCACTTCAGGTTTACTGTGTCCCTCTGACCGTCTTATTAACGATGAAACACAGAAATTGCATCGGAATTAAATACGAAAGGCACAATGCCAACTTAAGTACAAGAAGACTGACTCTTCTTCCAGACTATGTTTTGAACCATTCCTGTGACACTAGTTATAGATTCCGATGCTTCACTTCAGGTTTACTGTATCCCTCTGACTGTCTTATTAACGATGAAACACAGAAATTGCATCGGAATTAAATAGAAAAGGCACAATGCCGATTAAGTACAAGAGGACTGACTCTTCCTACTGTCTATGTTTTGAACCATTCCTAAGACACTTGTTATAGATTCCGATGCTTAACTTCAGGTTTACTGTATCCCTTGGACCTTCTTATTGACGACGAAACACAGAAATTGCATCGGAATTCAATACAAAAGGCAAAAGGCCGACTTAACTACAAGAAAACTGACTCTTCTTACTGACTATGCTTTGAACCATTCCTGTGACTCTAGTTATAGATTCCGATGCTTAACTTCAGGATTACTGTATCCCTCTGACCTTCTTAGTGACGATGAAACACAGAAATTGCATCGGAATTAAATACAGTAGGCACAATGCCGACTTAAGTACATGTAAACTGAATCTTCCTACTGTCTATGTTTTAAAACATTTCTGTGACACTAGTTATAGATTCCGATGCTTCATTTCAGGTTTACTGTAACCCTTGGACCTTCTTATTGACGATGAAGCACAGAATGTGCATCGGAATTAAATAGAAAAGGCACAATGCTGACTTAAGTACAAGAGGACTGACTCTTCCTACTTTCTATGTTTTGAACCATTCCTGTGACACTAGTTATAGATTCCGATGCTTCACTTCAGCTTTACTGTATCCCTGTGACTCTCTTATTGACGATGAAACACAGAAATTGCATCGGAATTAAATACAAAAGGCACAATGCCGACTTAAGTACAAGAAGACGGACTCTTCGTACTGACTATGTTTTGAACCATTCCTGTGACACTAGTTATAGATTCCGTTGATTCACTTCAGGTTTACTGTATCCCTTGGACCTTCTTATTGACGATGAAACACAGAAATTGCATCGGAATTAAATAGAGAAGGCACAATGACGACTTAAGTACAAGAAGACTGACTCTTCTTACTGACTATGTTTGGAACCATTCCTGTGACACTAGTTATAGATACTGATGCTTCACTTCAGGTTTACTGTATCCCTCTGACCTTCTTATTGACGATGAAACACAGAAATTGCATCGGAATAAAATACAAAAGGCACAATGCTGACTTAAGTACAAGAAGACTGACTCTTCTTACTCTCTATGTTTGAACCATTCCTGTGACACTAGTTATAGATTCCGATGCTTCACTTCAGGTTTACTGTATCCCTCTGACTTTCTTATTAACGATGAAACACAGAAATTGCATCGGAATTAAATAGAAAAGGCACAATGCCGACTTCAGTACAAGAGGACTGACTCTTCTTACTGTCTATGTTTTGAACCATTCCTGTGACACTAGTTGTAGATTCCAATGCTTCACTTCCGGTTTACTGTATCCCTTGGACCTTCTTATTGATGATGAACTACAGAAATTGCATCGGAATTAAATACAAAAGACACAATGCCGACTTAAGTACAAGAAGACTGACTCTTCCAACTGTCTATGTTTTGAACAATTCCTGTGACACTAGTTATAGATTCCGATGCTTCACTTCAGGTTTACTGTGTCCCTCTGACCGTCTTATTGACGATGAAACACAGAAATTGCATCCGAATAAAATAGAAAAGGCACAATGTCGACTTAAGTACAAGAAGACTGACTCTTCCTACTGTCTATGTTTTGAAACATTCCTAAGACACTTGTTATAGATTCCGATGCTTAACTTCAGGTTTACTGTATCCCTGGACCTTCTTATTGTCGATGAAACACAGAAAATGCATCGGAATTCAATACAAAAGGCAAAAGGCCGACTTAACTACAAGAAGACTGACTCTTCTTACTGACTATGTTTGAACCATTCCTGTGACACTAGTTATAGATTCCGATGCTTCACTTCAGGATTACTGTATCCCTCTGACCTTCTTAGTGACGATGAAACACAGATATTGCAACGGAATTAAATACAATAGGCACAATGCCGACTTCAGTACATGTAGACTGACTCTTCCTACTGTCTATGTTTTAAAACATTTCTGTGACACTAGTTATAGATTCCGATGCTTCACTTCAGGTTTACTGTATCCCTCTGACTGTCTTATTAACGATGAAACACAGAAATTGCATCGGAATTAAATAGAAAAGGAACAATGCCGATTAAGTACAAGAGGACTGACTCTTCGTACTGTCTATGTTTTGAACCATTCCTAAGACACTTGTTATAGATTCCGATGCTTAACTTCAGGTTTACTGTATCCCTTGGACCTTCTTATTGACGACGAAACACAGAAATTGCATCGGAATTCAATACAAAAGGCAAAAGGCCGACTTCACTACAAGAAAACTGACTCTTCTTACTGACTATGCTTTGAACCATTCCTGTGACTCTAGTTATAGATTCCGATGCTTAACTTCAGGATTACTGTATCCCTCTGACCTTCTTAGTGACGATGAAACACAGAAATTGCATCGGAATTAAATACAGTAGGCACAATGCCGACTTAAGTACATGTAAACTGAATCTTCCTACTGTCTATGTTTTAAAACATTTCTGTGACACTAGTTATAGATTCCGATGCTTCATTTCAGGTTTACTGTAACCCTTGGACCTTCTTATTGACGATGAAGCACAGAATGTGCATCGGAATTAAATAGAAAAGGCACAATGCTGACTTAAGTACAAGAGGACTGACTCTTCCTACTTTCTATGTTTTGAACCATTCCTGTGACACTAGTTATAGATTCCGATGCTTCACTTCAGCTTTACTGTATCCCTGTGACTCTCTTATTGACGATGAAACACAGAAATTGCATCGGAATTAAATACAAAAGGCACAATGCCGACTTAAGTACAAGAAGACGGACTCTTCGTACTGACTATGTTTTGAACCATTCCTGTGACACTAGTTATAGATTCCGTTGATTCACTTCAGGTTTACTGTATCCCTTGGACCTTCTTATTGACGATGAAACACAGAAATTGCATCGGAATTAAATAGAGAAGGCACAATGCCGACTTAAGTACAAGAAGACTGACTCTTCTTACTGACTATGTTTGGAACCATTCCTGTGACACTAGTTATAGATACTGATGCTTCACTTCAGGTTTACTGTATCCCTCTGACCTTCTTATTGACGATGAAACACAGATATTGCATCGGAATTAAATAGAAAAGGCACTATGCCTTCTTAAGAACAAGAAGACTGACTCTTCTTACTGACTATGTTTTGAACCATTCCTGTGACACTAGTTATAGATTCCGATGCTTCACTTCAGGTATACTGTATCCCTCTGACCTTCTTATTGACGATGAAACACAGAAATTGCATCGGAATAAAATACAAAAGGCACAATGCTGACTTAAGTACAAGAAGACTGACTCTTCTTACTGTCTATGTTTGAACCATTCCTGTGACACTAGTTATAGATTCCGATGCTTCACTTCAGGTTTACTGTATCCCTCTGACTTTCTTATTAACGATGAAACACTGAAATTGCATCGGAATTAAGTAGAAAAGGCACAATGCCGACTTAAGTACAAGAGGACTGACTCTTCTTACTGTCTATGTTTTGAACCATTCCTGTGACACTAGTTGTAGATTCCAATGCTTCACTTCAGGTTTACTGTATCCCTTGGACCTTCGTATTGATGATGAACTACAGAAATTGCATCGGAATTAAATACAAAAGACACAATGCCGACTTAAGTACAAGAAGACTGACTCTTCCAACTGTCTATGTTTTGAACAATTCCTGTGACACTAGTTATAGATTCCGATGCTTCACTTCAGGTTTACTGTGTCCCTCTGACCGTCTTATTGACGATGAAACACAGAAATTGCATCCGAATAAAATAGAAAAGGCACAATGTCGACTTAAGTACAAGAAGACTGACTCTTCCTACTGTCTATGTTTTGAACCATTCCTAAGACACTTGTTATAGATTCCGATGCCTAACTTCAGGTTTACTGTATCCCTTGGACCTTCTTATTGTCGATGAAACACAGAAAATGCATCGGAATTCAATACAAAAGGCAAAAGGCCGACTTAACTACAAGAAGACTGACTCTTCTTACTGACTATGTTTGAACCATACCTGTGACTCTAGTTATAGATTCCGATGCTTAACTTCAGGATTACTGTATCCCTCTGACCTTCTTAGTGACGATGAAACACAGATATTGCAACGGAATTAAATACAATAGGCACAATGCCGACTTAAGTACATGTAGACTGACTCTTCCTACTGTCTATGTTTTAAAACATTTCTGTGACACTAGTTATAGATTCCGATGCTTCACTTCAGGTTTACTGTATCCCTCTGACCTTCTTATTGACGATGAAACACAGAAATTGCATCGGAATAAGATACAAGAGGCACAATGCCGACTTAAGTACAAGAAGACTGACTCTTATTACTGTCTATGTTTGAACCATTCCTGTGACACTAGTTATAGATTCCGATGCTTCACTTCAGTTGTACTGTATCCCTCTGACGTTCTTATTGACGGTGAAACACAGAAATTGCATCGGAATTAAATACGAAAGGCACAATGCCAACTTAAGTACAAGAAGACTGACTCTTCTTCCAGACTATGTTTTGAACCATTCCTGTGACACTAGTTATAGATTCCGATGCTTCACTTCAGGTTTACAGTATCCCTCTGACTGTCTTATTAACGATGAAACACAGAAATTGCATCGGAATTAAATAGAACAGGCACAATGCCGATTAAGTACAAGAGGACTGACTCTTCCTACTGTCTATGTTTTGAACTATTCCTAAGACACTTGTTATAGATTCCGATGCTTAACTTCAGGTTTACTGTATCCCTTGGAACTTCTTATTGACGATGAAACACAGAAATTGCATCGGAATTAAATATAAAACGCACAATGCCGACTTAAGTACAAGAAGACTGACTCTTCCTACTGTCTATGATTTGAACTATTCCATTGTTCATAGTTATAGATTCCGATGCTTCCCTCCAGGTTTACTGTATCCCTCTGACTTTCTTATTGACGATGAAACACTGAAATTGCATCGGAATTAAATACAAAAGGCAAAATGCCGACTTAAGTACAAGAAGACTGACTCTCCTTACTGACTGTTTTGAACCATTCCTGTGACACTAGTTATAGATTCCGATGCTTCACTTCCGTTTCACTGTATCCCTCTGACCTTCTTATTGACGATGAAACACAGAAATTGCATTGGAATGAAATACAAATGGCACAATGCCGACTCAAGTACAGGGAGACTGACCCTTCTTACTGTCTATGTTTTGAAACATTTCTCTGACACTATTTATAGATTCCGATGCTTCACTTCAGGTTTACTGTATCCCTCTGACATTCTTATTGACGATGAAACACAGAAATTGCATCGGAATTAAATACAAAAGGCACAATGCCGACTTAAGTACAAGAAGACGGACTCTTCGTACTGACTATGTTTTGAACCATTCCTGTGACACTAGTTATAGATTCCGTTGATTCACTTCAGGTTTACTGTATCCCTTGGACCTTCTTATTGACGATGAAACACAGAAATTGCATCGGAATTAAATAGAGAAGGAACAATGCCGACTTAAGTACAAGAAGACTGACTCTTCTTACTGACTATGTTTGGAACCATTCCTGTGACACTAGTTATAGATACTGAAGCTTCACTTCAGGTTTACTGTATCCCTCTGACCTTCTTATTGATGATGAAACACAAATATTGCATCGGAATTAAAGGGAAAAGGCAATATGCCTTCTTAAGAACAAGAAGACTGACTCTTCTTACTGACTATGTTTTGAACCATTCCTGTGACACTAGTTATAGATTCCGATGCTTCACTTCAGGTTTACTGTATCCCTTGGACGTTCTTATTGACGATGAAACACAGAAATTGCATCGGAATTAAATAGAAAAGGCACAATGCCGACTTAAGTACAAGGAGACTGACCCTTCTTACTGACTATGATTTAAACCATTCCTGTGGCACTAGATATTGATACCGATGCTTCACTTCAGGTTTATTGTATCCTTCTGACCTTCTTATTGACGATGAAACACAGAAATTGCATCGGAATTAAATACAAAAGGCACAATGCCGACTCAAGTACAAGAAGACTGATTCTTCTTACTGTCTAAGTTTTGAACTATTTCTGTGACGCTAGTTACAGATTTCGGTGCTTCACTTCAGGGTTACTGTATCCCTTGGACCGTCTTATTGACGATGAAAGACAGATTTTGCATCGGAAATAAATACAAAAGGCACAATGCCGACTTATGTACAAGAAGACTGACTCTTCTTACTGACTATGTTTTCAACCATTCCTGTGACACTAGTTATAGATTCCGATGGTTCAATGCAGGTTTACTGTATCCGTTGGACCTTCTTATTGACGATGAAACACAGAAATTGCATCGGAATTATATACAAAAGGCAAAATGCCGACTTAAGTACAAGAAGACTGACTATTCTTACCGACTATGTTTTGAATCATTACTGTGACACTAGCTATAGATTCCGATGCTTCACTTCAGGTTTACTCAATCACTAGGACCTTCTTATTGACGATGAAACACAGAAATTGCTTCGGAATTAAATACAAAACGCACAATGCCGACTTAAGTACAAGAAGACTGACCTTTCTTAATCTCTATGATTTTGAACCATTCCTGTGACACTAGTTATAGATTTCGATGCTTCACTTCAGGTTTACTCTATCCCTTGGACCTTCATATTGACGACGAAACACAGAAATTGCATCGGAATTCAATACAAAAGGCAAAATGCCGACTTAAGTACAAGAAGACTGACTATTCTTACCGACTATGTTTGAATCATTCCTGTGACACTAGCTATACATTCCGATGCTTCACTTCAGGTTTACTCTATCACTAGGACCTTCTTATTGACGATGAAACACAGAAATTGCATTGGAACTAAATACAAAAGGCACAATGCCGACTTAAGTACAAGAAGACTGACTCTTCCTACTGTCTATGTTTTGAACGATTCCTGCAACATTAGTTATAGATTCTGATGCTTCACTTCAGGTTTACTCTATCCCTTGGACCTTCTTATTGATGATGAAACACAGAAATTGCATCGGAATGCAATACAAAAGGCACAATGCCGACTTAAGTACAAGAAGACTGAATCTTCTTACTGAATATGTTTTGAACCATTCCTGTGACACTAGTTATAGATTCCGATGCTTCATTTCAGGTTTACTGTATCCCTCTGACCTTCTTTTCGACGATGAAACACAGAAATTGCATCGGAATAAAATACAAAAGGCACAATGCCGACTTAAGTACAAGAAGACTGACTCTTCTTACTGTCTATGTTTGAACCATTCCTGTGACACTAGTTATAGATTCCGATGCTTCACTTCAGGTTTACTGTGTCCCTTGGATCTTCTTATTGACGATGAAACACAGACAGTGCATCGGAGTTTAATACGAAAGGCACAATGCCCACTTAAGTAAAAGAAGACTGACTCTTCCTAATGTCAATGTTTTGAACCATTCCTGTGACACTAGTTATAGAGTCCGATGCTTCACTTCAGGTTTACTGTATCCCCCTGACCTTCTTTTCGACGATGAAACACAGAAATTGCATCGAAATGAAATAGAAAAGGCACAACGCCGTCTGTAGTACAAGAAGTCTGACTCTTCCTACTGTCAATGCTTTGAACCATTCCTGTGACACTAGTTATAGATTCCGATGCTTCACCTCAGATTTACTGTATCCCTCTGACCTTCTTTTCGACGATGAAACACAGAAATTGCATCGGAATAAAATACAAAAGGCACAATGCCGACTTAAGTACAAGAAGACTGACTCTTCTTACTGTCTATGTTTGAACCATTCCTGTGACACTAGTTATAGATTCCGATGCTTCACTTCAGGTTTACTGTGTCCCTTGGATCTTCTTATTGACGATGAAACACAGACAGTGCATCGGAGTTTAATACGAAAGGCACAATGCCCACTTAAGTAAAAGAAGACTGACTCTTCCTAATGTCAATGTTTTGAACCATTCCTGTGACACTAGTTATAGAGTCCGATGCTTCACTTCAGGTTTACTGTATCCCCCTGACCTTCTTTTCGACGATGAAACACAGAAATTGCATCGAAATGAAATAGAAAAGGCACAACGCCGTCTGTAGTACAAGAAGTCTGACTCTTCCTACTGTCAATGCTTTGAACCATTCCTGTGACACTAGTTATAGATTCCGATGCTTCACCTCAGATTTACTGTATCCCTTGGACCTTCTAATTGACGATGAAACACAGAAATTGCATCGGAATTAAATACAAAATGCACAATGCCGACTTCAGTACAGGAAGACTGACTCTTCTTTTTGTCTATGTTTTGAACCATTCCTGTGACACTAGTTATAGATTCCGATGCTTCACTTCAGGTTTACTGTGTCCCTTGGATCTTCTTATTGACGATGAAACACAGACAGTGCACTGTGACGCTAGTTACAGATTCCGGTGCTTCACTTCAGGGTTACTGTATCCCTTGGACCTTCTTGTTGACGATGAAACACAGAAATTGCATCGGAATTAAATACTAAAGGCACAATGCCGACTTCAGTACAGGAAGACTGACCCTTCTTAGTGTCTATGTTTTGAACCATTCCTAAGACACTTGTTATAGATTCCGATGCTTAACTTCAGGTTTACTGTATCCCTTGGACCTTCTTATTGACGACGAAACACAGAAATTGCATCGGAATTCAATACAAAAGGCAAAAGGCCGACTTCACTACAAGAAAACTGACTCTTCTTACTGACTATGCTTTGAACCATTCCTGTGACTCTAGTTATAGATTCCGATGCTTAACTTCAGGATTACTGTATCCCTCTGACCTTCTTAGTGACGATGAAACACAGAAATTGCATCGGAATTAAATACAGTAGGCACAATGCCGACTTAAGTACATGTAAACTGAATCTTCCTACTGTCTATGTTTTAAAACATTTCTGTGACACTAGTTATAGATTCCGATGCTTCATTTCAGGTTTACTGTAACCCTTGGACCTTCTTATTGACGATGAAGCACAGAATGTGCATCGGAATTAAATAGAAAAGGCACAATGCTGACTTAAGTACAAGAGGACTGACTCTTCCTACTTTCTATGTTTTGAACCATTCCTGTGACACTAGTTATAGATTCCGATGCTTCACTTCAGCTTTACTGTATCCCTGTGACTCTCTTATTGACGATGAAACACAGAAATTGCATCGGAATTAAATACAAAAGGCACAATGCCGACTTAAGTACAAGAAGACGGACTCTTCGTACTGACTATGTTTTGAACCATTCCTGTGACACTAGTTATAGATTCCGTTGATTCACTTCAGGTTTACTGTATCCCTTGGACCTTCTTATTGACGATGAAACACAGAAATTGCATCGGAATTAAATAGAGAAGGCACAATGCCGACTTAAGTACAAGAAGACTGACTCTTCTTACTGACTATGTTTGGAACCATTCCTGTGACACTAGTTATAGATACTGATGCTTCACTTCAGGTTTACTGTATCCCTCTGACCTTCTTATTGACGATGAAACACAGATATTGCATCGGAATTAAATAGAAAAGGCACTATGCCTTCTTAAGAACAAGAAGACTGACTCTTCTTACTGACTATGTTTTGAACCATTCCTGTGACACTAGTTATAGATTCCGATGCTTCACTTCAGGTATACTGTATCCCTCTGACCTTCTTATTGACGATGAAACACAGAAATTGCATCGGAATAAAATACAAAAGGCACAATGCTGACTTAAGTACAAGAAGACTGACTCTTCTTACTGTCTATGTTTGAACCATTCCTGTGACACTAGTTATAGATTCCGATGCTTCACTTCAGGTTTACTGTATCCCTCTGACTTTCTTATTAACGATGAAACACTGAAATTGCATCGGAATTAAGTAGAAAAGGCACAATGCCGACTTAAGTACAAGAGGACTGACTCTTCTTACTGTCTATGTTTTGAACCATTCCTGTGACACTAGTTGTAGATTCCAATGCTTCACTTCAGGTTTACTGTATCCCTTGGACCTTCGTATTGATGATGAACTACAGAAATTGCATCGGAATTAAATACAAAAGACACAATGCCGACTTAAGTACAAGAAGACTGACTCTTCCAACTGTCTATGTTTTGAACAATTCCTGTGACACTAGTTATAGATTCCGATGCTTCACTTCAGGTTTACTGTGTCCCTCTGACCGTCTTATTGACGATGAAACACAGAAATTGCATCCGAATAAAATAGAAAAGGCACAATGTCGACTTAAGTACAAGAAGACTGACTCTTCCTACTGTCTATGTTTTGAACCATTCCTAAGACACTTGTTATAGATTCCGATGCCTAACTTCAGGTTTACTGTATCCCTTGGACCTTCTTATTGTCGATGAAACACAGAAAATGCATCGGAATTCAATACAAAAGGCAAAAGGCCGACTTAACTACAAGAAGACTGACTCTTCTTACTGACTATGTTTGAACCATACCTGTGACTCTAGTTATAGATTCCGATGCTTAACTTCAGGATTACTGTATCCCTCTGACCTTCTTAGTGACGATGAAACACAGATATTGCAACGGAATTAAATACAATAGGCACAATGCCGACTTAAGTACATGTAGACTGACTCTTCCTACTGTCTATGTTTTAAAACATTTCTGTGACACTAGTTATAGATTCCGATGCTTCACTTCAGGTTTACTGTATCCCTCTGACCTTCTTATTGACGATGAAACACAGAAATTGCATCGGAATAAGATACAAGAGGCACAATGCCGACTTAAGTACAAGAAGACTGACTCTTATTACTGTCTATGTTTGAACCATTCCTGTGACACTAGTTATAGATTCCGATGCTTCACTTCAGTTGTACTGTATCCCTCTGACGTTCTTATTGACGGTGAAACACAGAAATTGCATCGGAATTAAATACGAAAGGCACAATGCCAACTTAAGTACAAGAAGACTGACTCTTCTTCCAGACTATGTTTTGAACCATTCCTGTGACACTAGTTATAGATTCCGATGCTTCACTTCAGGTTTACAGTATCCCTCTGACTGTCTTATTAACGATGAAACACAGAAATTGCATCGGAATTAAATAGAACAGGCACAATGCCGATTAAGTACAAGAGGACTGACTCTTCCTACTGTCTATGTTTTGAACTATTCCTAAGACACTTGTTATAGATTCCGATGCTTAACTTCAGGTTTACTGTATCCCTTGGAACTTCTTATTGACGATGAAACACAGAAATTGCATCGGAATTAAATATAAAACGCACAATGCCGACTTAAGTACAAGAAGACTGACTCTTCCTACTGTCTATGATTTGAACTATTCCATTGTTCATAGTTATAGATTCCGATGCTTCCCTCCAGGTTTACTGTATCCCTCTGACTTTCTTATTGACGATGAAACACTGAAATTGCATCGGAATTAAATACAAAAGGCAAAATGCCGACTTAAGTACAAGAAGACTGACTCTCCTTACTGACTGTTTTGAACCATTCCTGTGACACTAGTTATAGATTCCGATGCTTCACTTCCGTTTCACTGTATCCCTCTGACCTTCTTATTGACGATGAAACACAGAAATTGCATTGGAATGAAATACAAATGGCACAATGCCGACTCAAGTACAGGGAGACTGACCCTTCTTACTGTCTATGTTTTGAAACATTTCTCTGACACTATTTATAGATTCCGATGCTTCACTTCAGGTTTACTGTATCCCTCTGACATTCTTATTGACGATGAAACACAGAAATTGCATCGGAATTAAATACAAAAGGCACAATGCCGACTTAAGTACAAGAAGACGGACTCTTCGTACTGACTATGTTTTGAACCATTCCTGTGACACTAGTTATAGATTCCGTTGATTCACTTCAGGTTTACTGTATCCCTTGGACCTTCTTATTGACGATGAAACACAGAAATTGCATCGGAATTAAATAGAGAAGGAACAATGCCGACTTAAGTACAAGAAGACTGACTCTTCTTACTGACTATGTTTGGAACCATTCCTGTGACACTAGTTATAGATACTGAAGCTTCACTTCAGGTTTACTGTATCCCTCTGACCTTCTTATTGATGATGAAACACAAATATTGCATCGGAATTAAAGGGAAAAGGCAATATGCCTTCTTAAGAACAAGAAGACTGACTCTTCTTACTGACTATGTTTTGAACCATTCCTGTGACACTAGTTATAGATTCCGATGCTTCACTTCAGGTTTACTGTATCCCTTGGACGTTCTTATTGACGATGAAACACAGAAATTGCATCGGAATTAAATAGAAAAGGCACAATGCCGACTTAAGTACAAGGAGACTGACCCTTCTTACTGACTATGATTTAAACCATTCCTGTGGCACTAGATATTGATACCGATGCTTCACTTCAGGTTTATTGTATCCTTCTGACCTTCTTATTGACGATGAAACACAGAAATTGCATCGGAATTAAATACAAAAGGCACAATGCCGACTCAAGTACAAGAAGACTGATTCTTCTTACTGTCTAAGTTTTGAACTATTTCTGTGACGCTAGTTACAGATTTCGGTGCTTCACTTCAGGGTTACTGTATCCCTTGGACCGTCTTATTGACGATGAAAGACAGATTTTGCATCGGAAATAAATACAAAAGGCACAATGCCGACTTATGTACAAGAAGACTGACTCTTCTTACTGACTATGTTTTCAACCATTCCTGTGACACTAGTTATAGATTCCGATGGTTCAATGCAGGTTTACTGTATCCGTTGGACCTTCTTATTGACGATGAAACACAGAAATTGCATCGGAATTATATACAAAAGGCAAAATGCCGACTTAAGTACAAGAAGACTGACTATTCTTACCGACTATGTTTTGAATCATTACTGTGACACTAGCTATAGATTCCGATGCTTCACTTCAGGTTTACTCAATCACTAGGACCTTCTTATTGACGATGAAACACAGAAATTGCTTCGGAATTAAATACAAAACGCACAATGCCGACTTAAGTACAAGAAGACTGACCTTTCTTAATCTCTATGATTTTGAACCATTCCTGTGACACTAGTTATAGATTTCGATGCTTCACTTCAGGTTTACTCTATCCCTTGGACCTTCATATTGACGACGAAACACAGAAATTGCATCGGAATTCAATACAAAAGGCAAAATGCCGACTTAAGTACAAGAAGACTGACTATTCTTACCGACTATGTTTGAATCATTCCTGTGACACTAGCTATACATTCCGATGCTTCACTTCAGGTTTACTCTATCACTAGGACCTTCTTATTGACGATGAAACACAGAAATTGCATTGGAACTAAATACAAAAGGCACAATGCCGACTTAAGTACAAGAAGACTGACTCTTCCTACTGTCTATGTTTTGAACGATTCCTGCAACATTAGTTATAGATTCTGATGCTTCACTTCAGGTTTACTCTATCCCTTGGACCTTCTTATTGATGATGAAACACAGAAATTGCATCGGAATGCAATACAAAAGGCACAATGCCGACTTAAGTACAAGAAGACTGAATCTTCTTACTGAATATGTTTTGAACCATTCCTGTGACACTAGTTATAGATTCCGATGCTTCATTTCAGGTTTACTGTATCCCTCTGACCTTCTTTTCGACGATGAAACACAGAAATTGCATCGGAATAAAATACAAAAGGCACAATGCCGACTTAAGTACAAGAAGACTGACTCTTCTTACTGTCTATGTTTGAACCATTCCTGTGACACTAGTTATAGATTCCGATGCTTCACTTCAGGTTTACTGTGTCCCTTGGATCTTCTTATTGACGATGAAACACAGACAGTGCATCGGAGTTTAATACGAAAGGCACAATGCCCACTTAAGTAAAAGAAGACTGACTCTTCCTAATGTCAATGTTTTGAACCATTCCTGTGACACTAGTTATAGAGTCCGATGCTTCACTTCAGGTTTACTGTATCCCCCTGACCTTCTTTTCGACGATGAAACACAGAAATTGCATCGAAATGAAATAGAAAAGGCACAACGCCGTCTGTAGTACAAGAAGTCTGACTCTTCCTACTGTCAATGCTTTGAACCATTCCTGTGACACTAGTTATAGATTCCGATGCTTCACCTCAGATTTACTGTATCCCTTGGACCTTCTAATTGACGATGAAACACAGAAATTGCATCGGAATTAAATACAAAATGCACAATGCCGACTTCAGTACAGGAAGACTGACTCTTCTTTTTGTCTATGTTTTGAACCATTCCTGTGACACTAGTTATAGATTCCGATGCTTCACTTCAGGTTTACTGTGTCCCTTGGATCTTCTTATTGACGATGAAACACAGACAGTGCACTGTGACGCTAGTTACAGATTCCGGTGCTTCACTTCAGGGTTACTGTATCCCTTGGACCTTCTTGTTGACGATGAAACACAGAAATTGCATCGGAATTAAATACTAAAGGCACAATGCCGACTTCAGTACAGGAAGACTGACCCTTCTTAGTGTCTATGTTTTGAACCATTTCTGTGACACTAGTTATACAGTCCGATGCTTCACTTCAGGTTTACTGTATCCCTCTGACCTACTTATTGGCGATGAAACACAGAAATTGCATCGGAATTAAATACAAAAGGCACAATGCCGACTTAAGTACAAGAAGACGGACTCTTCGTACTGACTATGTTTTGAACCTTTCCTATGACACTAGTTATAGATTGCGTTGATTCTTTCAGGTTTACTGTATCCCTTGGACCTTCTTATTGACGATGAAACACAGAAATTGCATCGGAATTAAATACAAATGGCACAATGCCGACTTAAGTACAAGAAGACTGACTCTTCTTACTGACTATGTTTGGAACCATTCCTGTGACACTAGTTATAGATTCTGATGCTTCACTTCAGGTTTACTGTATCCCTCTGACCTTCTTATTGACGATGAAACACAGATATTGCATCGGAATTAAATAGAAAAGGCACTATGCCTTCTTAAGAACAAGAAGACTGACTCTTCTTACTGACTATGTTTTGAACCATTCCTGTGACACTAGTTATAGATTCCGATGCTTCACTTCAGGTTTACTGTATCCCTCGGACGTTCTTATTGACGATGAAACACAGAAATTTCATCGGAATTGAATAGAAAAGGCACAATGCCGACTTAAGTACAAGGAGACTGACTCTTCTTACTGACTATGATTTAAACCATTCCTGTTGCACTAGATATTGATACCGATGCTTCATTTCAGGTTTATTGTATCCCTCTGAGCTTCTTATTGACGACGAAACACAGAAATTGCATCGGAATTAAATACAAAAGGCACAATGCCGACTGAAGTACAAGAAGACTGATTCTTCTTACTGTCTAAGTTTTGAACCATTTCTGTGACGCTAGTTACAGATTCCGGTGCTTCACTTCAGGGTTACTGTATCCCTTGGACCTTCTTATTGACGATGAAACACAGATATTGCATCGGAAATAAATACAAAAGGCACAATGCCGACATAAGTACAAGAAGACTGACTCTTCTTACTGACTATGTTTTCTACCATTCCTGTGACACTAGTTAGAGATTCCGATGCTTCACTTCAGGTTTACTGTATCCCTCTGACCTTCTTATTGACGATCAAACACAGAAATTGCATCGGAATTAAATACAAAAGGCACAGTGCCGACTTAAGTACATGTAGACTGACTCTTCCTACTGTCTATGTTTTAAAACATTCCTGTGACACTGGTTATAGATTCCGATGCATCATTACAGGTTTACTGTATCCCTTGGACCTTCTTATTGACGATGAAACACAGAAAGTGCATCGGAATTAAAAATAAAAGCACAATGCTGACTTAAGTACAAGAAAACTGACTCTTCCTACTTTCTATGTTTTGACCCATTCCTGTGACACTAGTTATAGATTCCGATGCTTCACTTCAGGTTTACTGTATCCCTCTGACCTTCTTATTGACGATGAAACACAGTAATTATATCGAAATTAAATTGAAAAGGGCATAATGCCGACTTAAGTACAAGAAGACTGACTCTTCTTACTGTCTATGTTTTGCACCATTCCTGTGTCACTAGTTATAGATTCCGATGCTTCACTTCAGGTTTACTGTATCCCTTGGACCTTCTTATTGACGATGAAACACAGAAATTGCATCGGAATTGAATACAAAAGGCACAATAAAAACTTAAGTACAAGAAGACTGACTCTTCTTACTGTCTAAGTTTTGAACCATTCCTGTGACGCTAGTTACAGATTCAGATGCTTCACTTCAGGGTTACTGTATCCCTTGGAACTTCTTATTGACGATGAAATACAGATATTGCATCGGAAATAAATACAAATGGCACAATGCCGACTTAAGTACAAGAAGACTGACTCTTCTTACTGACTATGTTTTGAACCATTCCTGTGACACTAGTTAGCGATTCCGATGCTTCACTTCAGGTTAACTGTATCCCTCTGACCTTCTTATTGACGATGAAACACAGTAATTATATCGGAATTAAATTGAAAAGGGCATAATGCCGACTTAAGTACAAGAAGACTGACTCTTCTTACTGTCTATGTTTTGAACCATTCCTGAGACACTAGTTATAGATTCCAATGCTTCACTTCAGGTGGACTGTATCCCTTGGACCTACTTATTGACGATGAAACACAGAAATTGCATCGGAATTAAATACAAAAGGCACAATGCCGACGTAAGTACAAGAAGACTGACTCTTCTTACAGACTTTGTTTGAACCATTCCTGTGACACTAGTTATAGATTCCGATGCTTCACTTCAGGTATACTGTATCCCTCTGACCTTCTTATTGACGATGAAACACAGAAATTGCATCGGAATAAAATACAAAATGCACAATGCCGACTTAAGTACAAGAAGACTGACTCTTCCTACTGTCTATGTTTTAAAACATTCCTGTGACACTAGTTATAGATTCCGATCCATCATTTCAGGTTTACTGTATCCCTTGGACCTTCTTATTGACGATGAAACACAGAAAGTGCATCGGAATTAAAAAGAAAAGCACAATGCTGACTTAAGTACAAGAAGACTGACTCTTCCTACTTTCTATGTTTTGACCCATTCCTGTGACACTAGTTATAGATTCCGATGCTTCACTTCAGGTTTACTGTATCCCTCTGACCTTCTTATTGACGATGAAACACAGTAATTATATCGGAATTAAATTGAAAAGGGCATAATGCCGACTTAAGTACAAGAAGACTGACTCTTCTTACTGTCTATGTTTTGAACCATTCCTGTCACACTAGTTATAGATTCCGATGCTTCACTTCAGGTTTACTGTATCCCTTGGACCTTCTTATTGACGATGAAACACAGAAATTGCATCGGAATTAAATACAAAAGGCACGATAAAAACTTAAGTACAAGAAGACTGACTCTTCTTACAGTCGGTGCTTTGAGCTTTCCCTGTGAGACCAGTATTAGTTTCGATTACACCACTCCAGGTTCAATGTATTCCTTGGTCATACTCATTGGCGATGAAACACAGTGATCGAATCGGAACTAAATACAAAAGGCACAATGCCGCAATAAGTACAAGAGTAGAGACTCTTCTTACAGTCGGTGCTTTGAGCACTCCCTGTGAGACCAGTATTAGCTTCCGATACACCACTGCAGGTTCAATGTATTTCTTAGACATTCACATTGACGACGAAACACTGAAATTACATCGGAATTAAATACAAAAGGCACAATACCGCCATAAGTGCAAGAATAGAGACTCTTCTTACAGTCGGTGCTTTGAGCTTTCCCTGTGAGACCAGTATTAGTTTCCGATACACCACCCCAGGTTCAATGTATTCCTTGGACATACTCATTGACGATGAAACACTGAAATTACATCGGAATTAAATACAAAAGGAACAATGCCGCCTTAACGGCAAGTTGAGTAAGACCTCTTAGAGTCTGTGCTTTGATCCTTTCCTGTGAGACCAGTATTAGTTTCCGATACACCACTGCAGGTTCAATGTATTCCTTGGACCTTCGCATTGACGATGAAACACAGAAATCGCATCGGAATTAAATACAAATGGCACAATGCCGCCATAAGTGCAAGAATAGAGACTCCTCTTACAGTCGGTGCTTTGAGCATTCCCTGTGAGACCAGTATTAGTTTCCGATACACCACCGCAGGTTCAATGTATTCCTTGGACCTTCACATTGACGATGAAACACAGAATTCGCATCGGAATTAAATACTAAAGGCATAATGCCGCCTTCAGTACAAGAATAGTGACTCTTCTTACAGTCGGTGTTTTGAGCATTTCCTGTGAGACCAGTATTTGTTTCCGATACACCACGGCAGGTTCAATGAATTCCTTGGACCTTCGCATTGGCGATGAAACACAGAGATCGAATCGGAACTAAATACAAAAGGCACAATGCCGCAATAAGTACAAGAGTAGAGACTCTTCTTACAGTCGGTGCTTTGAGCATTCCCTGTGAGACCAGTATTAGCTTCCGATACACCACTGCAGGTTCCATGAATTCCTTAGACATGCACATTGACGATGAAACACTCTAAATTACATCGGAATTAAATACAAATGGCACAATGCGCCATAAGTGCAAGAGTAGAGACTGCTCTTTCAGTCGGTGCTTTGAGCATTCCCTGCGAGACCAGTATTAGTTTCCGATACACCACTGCAGGTACAATGTATTCCTTGTACATTCACATTGACGATGAAACACAGAAATTGCATCGGAATTAAATACAAAAGGCACAATGCCGCCTTAAGTACAAGAATAGAGACTCTTCTTACAGTCGGTGCTTTGAGCATTCCCTGTGAGACCAGTATTAGTTTCTGATACACCACTGCAGGTTCAATGTATTCCTTGGACATACACATTGACGATGAAACACAGAAATCGCATCGGAATTAAATACAAAAGGCACAATGCCGCCTTTCGTATAAGATTAGAGACTCTTCTTACAATCGGTGCTTTGAGCATTCCCTGTGGGACCAGTATCAGTTTCCGATACACCACTCCACGTTCAATGTATTCCTTGGACATACTCATTGACGATGAAACACTGAAATTACATCGGAATTAAATACAAAAGGAACAATGCCGCCTTAACTGCAAGATGTGTGAGACTTCTTAGAGTCTGTGCTTTGATCCTTTCCTGTGAGACCAGTATTAGTTTCCGATACACCATTGCAGGTTCAATGTATTCCTTGGACCTTCGCATTGACGATGAAACACAGAAATCGCATCGGAATTAAATACAAAAGGCACAATGCCGCCTTAAGTACAAGAATAGAGACTCTTCTTACAGTCGGTGCTTAGAGCATGCCCTGTGAGACCAGTATTAATTTCCGATATACCACTGCAGTTTCAATGTATTCCTTGGACATACGCATTGACGATGAAGCACAGAAATCGCATCGGAATTAAATACAAAAGGCACAATGCCGCCTTACGTACAAGAATAGAGACTCTTCTTACAGTCGGTGCTTTGAGCATTCCCTGTGAGACCAGTATTAGTTTCCGATACACCACTGCAAGTTCAATGTATTCCTTAGACATACTCATTGACGATGAAACACTGAAATTACATCGGAATTAAATACAAAAGGCACAATGCCGAAATAAGTGCATGAATAGAGACTCGTCTTACAGTCGGTGTTTTGAGCATTCTCTTTGAGACCAGTATTGGTTTCCGAAATACCACTGCAGGTTCAATGTATTCCTTGGACATACACATTGACAATGAAGCACAGAAATCGCATCGGAATTAAACACAAGATGCACAATGCCGCCTTACGTACAAGAATAGAGACTTTTCTTACAGTCGGTGCTTTGAGCATTACCTGTGAGACCAGTATTAGTTTACGATACACCACTGCAGGTTCAATGTATTCCTTAGACATACACAATGACAATGAGACACTGAAATTACATCGGAATTAAATACAAAAGTCACAATGCCGCCATACGTGCAAGAATAGAGACTCCTCTTACAGTCGGTGCTTTGAGCATTCCCTGTGAGACCAGTATTAGTTTCCGATACACCACTGCAGGTACAATGAATTCCTTAGACATACACATTGACGATGAAACACAGAAATCGCATCGGAATTAAATACAAAAGGCACAATGCCGCCTTACGTACAAGAATAGAGACTCCTCTTACAGACGGTGCTTTGAGCATTCCCTGTGAGACCAGTATTAGTTTCCGATACACCACCGCAGGTTCAATGTATTCCTTGGACCTTCACAATGACGATGAAACACAGAATTCGCATCGGATTTAAATACTAAAGGCATAATGCCTTCTTCAGTACAAGAATAGAGACTCTTCTTACAGTCCGTGTTTTGAGCATTTCCTGTGAGACCAGTATTAGTTTCCGATACACTACGGCAGGTTCAATGAATTCCTTGGACCTTCGCATTGGCGATGAAACACAGAAATCGAATCGGAACTAAATACAAAAGGCACAATGCCGCAATAAGTACAAGAGTAGGGACTCTTCTTACAGTCGGTGCTTTGAGCATTCCCTTTGAGACCAGTCTTAGCTTCCGATACACCACTGCAGGTCCAATGAATTGCTTGGACATACACATTGACAATGAAACACAGAAATCGCATCGGAATTAAATACAAAAGGCACAATGCCGCCTTACGTACAAGAATAGAGACTCATCTTGCAGTCGGTGCTTTGAGCATTCCCTGTGAGACCAGTATTAGTTTCCGATACACCACTCCACGTTCAATGTATTCCTTGGACATACTCATTGACGATGAAACACTGAAATTACATCGGATTTAAATAAAAAAGGAACAATGTCGCCTTAACGACAAGATGAGTGAGACTTCTTAGACTCTGTGCTTTGATCCTTTCCTGTGAGACCAGTATTAGTTTCCGATACACCACTGCAGGTTCAATGTATTCCTTGGACATTCGCATTGACGATGAAACACAGAAATCGAATCGGAACTAAATACAAAAGGCACAATGCCGCAATAAGTACAAGAATAGGGACTCTTCTTGCAGTCGGTGCTTTGAGCATTCCCTGTGAGACCAGTATTAGTTTCCGATGCACCACTGCAGGTTCAATGTATTCCTTAGACATGCACATTGACGATGAAACACTGAAATTACATCGGAATTAAATACAAATGGCACAATGCCGCCATAAGTGCAAGAATAGAGACTGCTCTTACAGTCGGTTCTTTGAGCATTCCCTGCGAGACCAGTATTAGTTTCCGATACACCACTGCAGGTACAATGTATTCCTTGTACATTCACATTGACGATGAAACACAGAAATCGCATCGGAATTAAATACAAAATGCACAATGCCGCCTTAAGTACAAGAATAGAGACTCTTCTTACTGTCGGTGCTTTGAGCATTCCCTGTGAGACCAGTATTAGTTTCTGATACGCCACTGCAGGTTCAATGTATTCCTTGGACATACACATTGACGATGAAACACAGAAATCGCATCGGAATTAAATACAAAAGGCACAATGCCGCCTTTCGTACAAGAATAGAGACTCTTCTTACAGTCGGTGCTTTGAGCATTCCCTGTGAGACCAGTATCAGTTTCCGATACACCAATCCAGGTTCAATGTATTCCTTGGACATACTCATTGACGATGAAACACTGAAATTACATCGGAATTTAATACAAAAGGAACAATGCCGCCTTAACTGCAAGATGAGTGAGACTTCTTAGAGTCTGTGATTTGATCCCTTCCTGTGAGACCAGTATTAGTTTCCGATACACCATTGCCGGTTCAATGTATTCCTTGGACCTTCGCATTGACGATGAAACACAGAAATCGCATCGGAATTAAATACAAAAGGCACAATGCCGTCTTAAGTACAAGAATAGAGACTCTTCTTACAGTCGGTGCTTTGAGCTTTCCCTGTGAGACCAGTATTAGTTTCCGATACACCACTGCAGGTTCAATGTATTCCTTGGACCTTCACATTGACGATGAAACACAGAATTCGCATCGGAATGAAATACTAAAGGCATAATGCCGCCTTCAGTACAAGAATAGGTACTCTTCTTACAGTCGGTGCTTTGAGCATTCCCTGTGAGACCGGTATTAGTTTCCGATACACCACTGCAGGTACAATGTATTCCTTGGACCTTCACATTGACGATGAAACACAGAATTCTCATCGGAATTAAATACTAAAGGCATAATGCCGCCTTCAGTTGAAGAATAGAGACTCATCTTACAGTCGGCGCTTTGAGCATTTGCTGTGAGACCAGTATTAGTTTCCGATACACCACTGCAGGTTCAATGTATTCCTTGGACCTTCGCATTGACGCTGAAACACAGAAATCGCATCGGAATTAAATACAAATGGCACAATGCCGCCATAAGTGCAAGAATAGAGACTCCTCTTACAGTCGGTGCTTTGAGCATTCCCTGTGAGACCAGTATTAGTTTCCGATACACCCCCGCCGGTTCAATGTATTCCTTGGACCTTCACATTGACGATGAAACACAGAATTCGCATCGGAATTAAATTCAAAAGGCACAATGCCGCCGTACGTACAAGAATAGAGACTCATCTTACAGTCGGTGCTTTGAGCATTCCCTGTGAGACCAGTATTAGTTTCTGATAGACCACATCACGTTCAATGTATTCCTTGGACATACTCATTGACGATGAAACACTGAAATTACATCGGAATTAAATAAAAAAGGAACAATGCCGCCTTAACGACAAGATGAGTGAGACTTCTTAGACTCTGTGCTTTGGTCCTTTCCTGTGAGACAAGTATTAGTTTCCGATGCACCACTGCAGGTTCAATGTATTCCTTGGACATTCGCATTGACGATGAAACACAGAAATCGAATCGGAACTAAATACAAAAGGCACAATGCCGCAATAAGTACAAGAATAGAGACTCTTCTTACAGTCGGTGCTTTGAGCATTCCCTGTGAGACCAGTATTAGTTTCCGATGCACCACTGCAGGTTCAATGTATTCCTTGGACCTTCGCATTGACGATGAAACACAGAAATCGCATCGGAATTAAATACAAAAGGCACAATGCCGCCTTTCGTACAAGAATAGAGACTCTTCTTACAGTCGGTGCTTTGAGCATTCCCTGTGAGACCAGAATCAGTTTCCGATACACCACTCCAGGTTCAATGTATTCCTTGGACATACTCATTGACGATGAAACACTGAAATTACATCGGAATTAAATACAAAAGGAACAATGCCGCCTTAACTGCAAGATGAGTGAGACTTCTTAGAGTCTGTGCTTTGATCCTTTCCTGTGAGACCAGTATTAGTTTCCGATACACCATTGCAGGTTCAATGTATTCCTTGGACCCTCGCATTGACGATGAAACACAGAAATCGCATCGGAATTAAATACAAAAGGCACAATGCCGCCTTAAGTACAAGAATAGAGACTCTTCTTACAGTCGGTGCTTAGAGCATTCCCTGTGAGACCAGTATTAATTTCCGATATACCACAGCAGGTTCAATGTATTCCTTGTACATACGAATTGACGATGAAGCACAGAAATTGCATCGGAATTAAATACAAAAGGCACAATGCCGCCTTACGTACAAGAATAGAGACTCTTCTTACAGTCGGTGCTTTGAGCATTCCCTGTGAGAACAGTATTAGTTTCCGATACACCACTGCAGGTTCAATGTATTCCTAAGACATACACATTGACGATGAAACACTGAAAATACATCGGAATTAAATACAAAAGGCACAATGCCGATATAAGTGCATGAATAGAGACTCGTCTTACAGTCGGTGCTTTGAGCATTCCCTGTGAGGCCAGTATTAGTTTCCGATACACCACTGCAGGTACAATGTATTCCTTGGACCTTCAAATTGACGATGAAACACAGAAATCGCATCGGAATTAAATACAAAATGCACAATGCAGCCTTAAGTACAAGAATAGAGACTCTTCTTACAGTCGGTGCTTTGAGCAATCTCTTTGAGACCAGTATTGGTTTGCGATACACCACTGCAGGTTCAATGTATTCCTCGGACATACACATTGACAATGAAAAACAGAAATCGCATCGGAATTAAACACAAAATGCACAATGCCGCCTTACGTACAAGAATAGCGACTTCTCTTACAGTCGGTGCTTTAAGCATTCCCTGTGAGACCGGTATTAGTTCCGATACACCACTGCAGGTTCAATGTATTCCTTAGACATACACAATGACAATGAGACACTGAAATTACTTCGGAATTAAATACAAAAGTCACAATGCCGCCATACGTGCAAGAAGAGAGACTGCTCTTACAGTCGGTGCTTTGAGCATTCCCTGCGAGACCAGTATTAGTTTCCAATACACCACTGCAGGTACAATGTATTCCTTGTACCTTCACATTGACGATGAAACACAGAAATCGCATCGGAATTAAATACAAAAGACACAATGCCGCCTTAAGTATAAGAATAGATACTCTTCTTATAGTCGGTGCTTTGAGCATTCCCTGTTGGACCAGTATTAGTTTCCGATACACCACTGCAGGTTCCATGAATTCCTTAGACATACACATTGACGATGAAACACTGAAATTGCATCGGAATTAAATGCAAAAGGAACAATGCCGCCATAAGTGCAAGAATAGAGACTCTTCTTACAGTCGGTGCTTTGAGCTTTCCCTGTGAGACCAGTATTAGTTTCCGATACACCACTCCAGGTTCAATGTATACCTTGGACATACTCATTGACGATGAAACACTGAAATTACATCGGAATTAAATACAAAAGGAACAATGCCGCCTTAAGGGCAAGATGAGTAAGACTTCTTAGAGTCTGTGCTTTGATCCTTTCATGTGAGACCAGTATTAGTTTCCGATACACCACTGCAGGTTCAATGTATTCCTTGGACCTTCGCATAAACGATGAAACACAGAAATCGCATCGGAATTAAATACAAATGGCACAATGCCGCCATAAGTGCAAGAATAGAGACTCCTCTTACAGTCGGTGCTTTGAGCATTCCCTGTGAGACCAGTATTAGTTTCCGATACACCACCGCAGGTTCAATGTATTCCTTGGACCTTCACATTGACGATGAAACACAGAATTCGCATCGGAATTAAATACTAAAGGCATAATGCCGCCTTCAGTACAAGAATAGAGACTCTTCTTACAGTCGGTGTTTTGAGCATTTCCTGTGAGACCAGTATTAGTTTCCGATACACCACTGCAGGTTCAATGTATTGCTTGGACATACACATTGACGATGAAACACAGAAATCGCATCGGAATTAAATACAAAAGGAACAATGCCGCCTTACGTACAAGAATAGAGACTCATCTTGCAGTCGGTGCTTTGAGCATTCCCTGTGAGACCAGTATTAGTTTCCGATACACCACTCCACGTTCAATGTATTCCTTGGACATACTCATTGACGATGAAACACTGAAATTACATCGGAATTAAATACAAAATGCACAATGCCGCCTTACGTACAAGAAAAGAGACTTTTCTTACAGTCGGTGCTTTGAGCATTCCCTGTGAGACCAGTATTAGTTTCTGATACACCACTGCAGGTTCAATGTATTCCTTAGACATACACATTGAGAATAAAACTCTAAAATTACATCGGAATTAAATACAAAAGTCACAATGTACACAGGTAAAATGTATTCCTTGTACCTTCACATTGACGATGAAAAACAGAAATCGCATCGGAATTAAATGCAAAACGCACAATGCCGCCTTCAGTACAAGAATAGAGACTCTTCTTACAGTCGGTGCTTTGAGCATTCCCTGTGAGACCAGTATTAGTTTCCGATACACCACTGCAGGTTCAGTGTATTCCTTGGACATACACATTGACCATGAAACACAGAAATCGCATCGGAATTAAATACAATATGCACAATGCCGCCTTACGTACAAGAATAGAGACTTTTCTTACAGTCGGTGCTTCGAGCATTCCCTGTGAGACCAGTATTAGTTTCTGATACACCACTGCAGGTTCAATGTATTCCTTAGACATACACATTGACAATGAAACACTAAAATTACATCGGAATTAAATACAAAAGTCACAATGCCCGAATAAGTGCAAGTACATAGACTCTTCTTACTGTTGGTGCTTTGAGCATTCCCTGCGAGACCAGTATTAGTTTCTGATACACCACTGCAGGTTCAATGTATTCCTTGGACATACACATTGATGATGAAACACAGAAATCGCATCGGAATTAAATACAAAAGGCACAATGCCGCCTTACGTACAAGAATAGAGTCTCTTCTTACAGTCGGTGCTTTGAGCATTCGCTGTGAGACCAGTATTAGTTTCCGATACACCACTCCAGGTTCAATGTATTCCTTGGACACACTCAATGACGATGAAACACTGAAATTACATCGGAATTAAATACAAAAGGAACAATGCCGCCTTAACTGCAAGATGAGTGAGACTTCTTAGAGTCTGTGCTTTGATCCTTTCCTGTGAGACCAGTATTAGTTTCCGATACACCACTGCGGGTTCAATGTATTCCTTGGACCTTCGCATTGACGATTAAACACAGAAATCGCATCGGAACTAAATACAAAATGCACAATGCCGCAATAAGTACAATAATAGAGACTCTTCTTTCAGTCGGTGCTTTCAGCATTCCCTGTGAGACCAGTATTAGTTTCCGATACCCACTGCAGGTTCAATGAATTCCTTAGACATATACATTGACGATGAAACACTGAAATTACATCGGAATTAAATACAAAAGGCACAATGCCGCCATAAGTGCAAGAATAGAGACTCTTCTTACAGTCGGAGTTTTGAGCTTTCCCTGTGAGACCAGTATTAGTTTCCGATACACCACTCCAGTTTTAATGTATTCCTTGGACATACTCATTGACGAAGAAACACTCAAATTACATCGGAATCAAATACATAAGGAACAATGCCGCCTTAACGGCAAGATGAGTAGGACTTCTTAGAGTCTGTGCTTTGATCCTTTCCTGTGAGACCAGTATTAATTTCCGTTACACCACTGCAGGTTCAATGTATTCCTTGGACCTTCGCATTGACGAAGAAACACAGAAATCTCATCGGAACTAAATACAAGAGGCACAATGCCGCAATAAGTACAAGAATAGAGACTCTTCTTACAGTCGATGCTTTGAGCATTCCCTGTGACACCAGTATTAGTTTCCGGTACACCACTGCATGTTCAATGTATTCCTTAGACATACACATTGACGATGAAACACTGAAATTACATTGGAATTAAATACAAATGGCACAATGCCCCCATAAGTGCAAGAATAGAGACTCCTCTTACAGTCGGTGCTTTGAGCATTCCCTGTGAGACCAGTATTAGTTACCGATACACCACTGCAGGTACAATGTATTCCTTGTACCTTCACATTGACGATGAAAAACAGAAATCGCATCGGAATTAAATGCAAAAGGCACAATGCCGCCTTCAGTACAAGAATAGAGACTCTTCTTACAGTCGGTGCTTTGAGCATTCCCTGTGAGACCAGTATTAGTTTCCGATACACCACTGCAGGTTCAGTGTATTCCTTGGACATACACATTGACGATGAAACACAGAAATCGCATCGGAGTTAAATACAAAATGCACAATGCCGCCTTACGTACAAGAATAGAGACATTTCTTACAGTCGGTGCTTTGAGCATTCCCTGTGAGACCAGTATTAGTTTCTGATACACCACTGCAGGTTCAATGTATTCCTTAGACATACACATTGACAATGAAACACTAAAATTACATCGGAATTAGATACAAAAGTCACAATGCCGGAATAAGTGCAAGTACATAGACTCTTCGTACTGTCGGTGCTTTGAGCATTCCCTGCGGGACCAGTAATAGTTTCCGATTCACCACGGCCGGTACAATGTATTCCTTGGACCTTCACATTGAAGATAGAACACAGAAATGGCATCGGAATTAAATACAAATGGCACAATGCCGCCTTAAGTACAAGAATAGAGACTCTTCTTACAGTCGGTGCTTTGAGCATTCCCTGTGAGACCAGTATTAGCTTCTGATACACCACTGCAGATTCCATGTATTCCTAGGACATACACATTGACGATGAAACACTGAAATTACATCGGTATTAAATACAAAAGGAACAATGCCGCCTTAAGTGCAAGAAGAATGAGACTTCTTAGAGTCTGTGCCTTGATCCTTTCCTGTGAGACCAGTATTAGTTTCCGATACACCACTGCAGGTGCAATGTATTGCTTGGACCTTCACATTGACGATGAAACACAGAAATCGCATTGGAATTAAATACAAAAGGCACAATGCCGCCTTAAGTAGAAGAACAGAGTCTCTTCTTACAGTCGGTGCTTTGAGCTTTCCCTGTGAGACCAGTATTAGTTTCCGATACACCACTGCAGGTTCAATGTATTCCTTGGACATACACATTGACGATGAAACACAGATATTGCATCGGAATTTAATAAAAAGGCACAATGCCGCCATAAGTACAAGAATAGAGACTCTTCTTACAGTCGGTGCTTTGAGCATTCCCTGTGAGACCAGTATTACTTTCCGATACACCACCGCAGGTTCAATGTATTCCTTGGACCTTCACATTGACGATGAAACACAGATTTCGCATCGGAATTAAATACAAAAGGCACAGTGCCGCCTTACGTACAAGAATAGAGACTCATCTTACAGTCGGTGCTTTGAGCATTCCCTGTGTGACCAGTGTTAGTTTCCGATACACCACTCCACGTTCAATGTATTCCTTGGATATACTCATTGACGATGAATCACTGAAATTACATCGGAATTAAATACAAAAGGAACAATGCCGCCTTAACGGCAAGATGAGTGAGACTTCTTAGAGTCTGTGCTTTGATCCTTTCCTGTGAGACCAGTATTAGTTTCCGATACACCACTGCAGGTTCAATGTATTCCTTGGACCTTCGCATTGACGATTAAACACAGAAATCGCATCGGAACTAAATACAAAATGCACAATGCCGCAATAAGTACAAGAATAGAGACTCTTCTTACAGTCGGTGCTTTGAGCATTCCCTGTGAGACCAGTATTAGTTTCCGATACCCACTGCAGGTTCAATGAATTCCTTAGACATACACTTTGACGATGATACACTGAAATTACATCGGAATTAAATACAAAAGGCACAATGCCGCCATAAGTGCAAGAATAGAGACTCTTCTTACAGTCGGAGTTTTGAGCTTTCCCTGTGAGACCAGTATTAGTTTCCGATACACCACTCCAGTTTTAATGTATTCCTTGGACATACTCATTGACGATGAAACACTCAAATTACATCGGAATTAAATACAAATGGAACAATGCCCCCTTAACGGCAAGATGAGTAAGACTTCTTAGAGTCTGTGCTTTGATCCTTTCCTGTGAGACCAATATTAATTTCCGTTACACCACTGCAGGTTCAATGTATTCCTTGGACCTTCGCATTGACGAAGAAACACAGAAATCTCATCGGAACTAAATACAAAAGGCACAATGCCGCAATAAGTACAAGAATAGAGACTCTTCTTACAGTCGATGCTTTGAGCATTCCCTGTGACACCAGTATTAGTTTCCGGTACACCACTGCAGGTTCAATGTATTCCTTAGACATACACATTGACGATGAAACACTGAAATTACATTGGAATTAAATACAAATGGCACAATGCCCCCATAAGTGCAAGAATAGAGACTCCTCTTACAGTCGGTGCTTTGAGCATTCCCTGTGAGACCAGTAGTAGTTTCCGATACACCACTGCAGGTACAATGTATTCCTTGTACCTTCACATTGACGATGAAAAACAGAAATCGCATCGGAATTAAATGCAAAAGGCACAATGCCGCCTTCAGTACAAGAATAGAGACTCTTCTTACAGTCGGTGCTTTGAGCATTCCCTGTGAGACCAGTATTTGTTTCCGATACACCACTGCAGGTTCAGTGTATTCCTTGGACATACACATTGACGATGAAACACAGAAATCGCATCGGAATTAAATACAAAATGCACAATGCCGCCTTACGTACAAGAATAGAGACTTTTCTTACAGTCGGTGCTTTGAGCATTCCCTGTGAGACCAGTATTAGTTTCTGATACACCACTGCAGGTTCAATGTATTCCTTAGACATACACATTGACAATGAAACACTAAAATTACATCGGAATTAAATACAAAAGTCACAATGCCGGAATAAGTGCAAGTACATAGACTCTTCTTACTGTCGGTGCTTTGAGCATTCCCTGCGGGACCAGTACTAGTTTCCGATTCACCACGGCCGGTACAATGTATTCCTTGGACCTTCACATTGAAGATGGAACACAGAAATGGCATCGGAATTAAATACAAATGGCACAATGCCGCCTTAAGTACAAGAATAGAGACTCTTCTTACAGTCGGTGCTTTCAGCATTCCCTGTGAGAACAGTATTAGCTTCTGATACACCACTGCAGATTCCATGTATTCCTAGGACATACACATTGACGATGAAACACTGAAATTACATCGGTACTAAATACAAAAGGAACAATGCCGCCTTAAGTGCAAGAAGAATGAGACTTCTTAGAGTCTGTGCCTTGATCCTTTCCTGTGAGACCAGTATTAGTTTCCGATACACCACTGCAGGTTCAATGTATTCCTTGGACATACACATTGACGATGAAACACAGATATTGCATCGGAATTTAATAAAAAAGGCACAATGCTGCCATAAGTACAAGAATAGAGACTCTTCTTACAGTCGGTGCTTTGAGCATTCCCTGTGGGACCAGTATTAGTTTCCGATACACCACCGCAGGTTCAATGTATTCCTTGGACCTTCACATTGACGATGAAACACAGAATTCGCATCGGAATTAAATCCTAAAGGCATAATGGCGCCTACAGTACAAGAATAGAGACTCTTCTTACAGTCGGTGCTTTGAGCATTTCCTGTGAGACCAGTATTAGTTTCCGATACACCACTGCAGGTTCAATGTAATGCTTGGACATACACATTGACGATGAAACACAGAAATCGCATCGGAATTAAATACAAAAGGCACAATGCCGCCTTACGTACAAGAATAGAGACTCATCTTTCAGTCGGTGCTTTGAGCATTCCCTGTGTGACCAGTATTAGTTTCCGATACACCACTCCACGTTCAATGTAATCCTTGGACACACTCATTGACGATGAAACACTGTAATTACATCGGAATTAAATACAAAAGGAACAATGCCGCCTTAACGGCAAGATGAGTGAGACTTCTTAGAGTCTGTGCTTTGATCCTTTCCTGTGAGACCAGTATTAGTTTCCGATACACCACGGCAGGTTCAATGTATTCCTTGGACCTTCGCATTGGCGATGAAGCACAGAGATCGAATCGGAAACAAATACAAAAGGCACAATGCCGCAATAAGTACAAGAGTAGAGACTCTACTTACAGTCGGTGCTTTGAGCATTCCCTGTGAGACCAGTATTCGCTTCCGATACACCACTGCAGGTTCAATGTATTTCTTAGACATACACATTGACGACGATACGCTGAAATTACATCGGTATTAAATACAAAAGGCACAATGCCGCCCTAACGGCAAGATGAGTAAGACTTCTTAGAGTCTGTGCTTTGATCCTTTCCTGTGAGACCAGTATTAGTTTCCGATACACCACTGAAGGTTCAATGTATTCCTTGGACCTTCGCATTGACGATGAAACACAGAGATCGAGTCGGAACTAAATACAAAAGGCACAATGCCGCAATAAGTACAAGAATAGTGACTCTTCTTACAGTCGGAGCTTTGAGCATTCCCTGTGCGACCAGTATTAGTTTCCGATGCACCACTGGCGGTGCAATGTATTCCTTAGACATGCACATTGACAAAGAAACACTGAAATTACATCGGAATTAAATACAAATGGCACAATGCCGCCATAAGTGCAAGAATAGAGACTGCTCTTACAGTCGGTGCTTTGAGCATTCCCTGCGAGACCAGTATTAGTTTCCGAGACACCACTGCGGTTACAATGTAATCCTTGTTCCTTCACATTGAGATGAAACACAGAAATCGCATCGGAATTAAATAAAAAAGGCACAATGCCGCCTTAAGTACAAGAATAGAGACTCTTCTTACAGTCGGTGCTTAGAGCATTCCCTGTGAGACCAGTATTAGTTTCCGATATACCACTGCAGGTTCAATGTATTCCTTGGACATACGCATTGACGATGAAGCACAGAAATCGCATCAGAATTAAACACAAAATGCACAATGCCGCCTTACGTACAAGAATAGAGACACTTCTTACAGTCGGTGCTTTGAGCATTCCCTGTGAGACCAGTATTAGTTTCCGATGCACCACTGCAGGTTCAATGTATTCCTTAGACATACACGTTGACGATGAAACACTGAAATTACATCGCAATTAAATATAAAAGGCACAATGCCGATATAAGTGCATGAATAGAGACTCTTCTTACAGTCGGTGCTTTGAGCATTCCCTGTGAGGCCAGTATTAATTTCCGATACACCACTGCAGGTACAATGTATTCCTTGGACCTTCAAATTGACGATGAAACACAGAAATCGCATCGGAATTAAATACAAAATGCACAATGCCGCCTTAAGTACAAGAATAGAGACTCTTCTTACAGTCGGTGCTTTGAGCATTCTCTTTGAGACCAGTATTGGTTTCCGATACTCCACTGCAGGTTCAATGTATTCCTTGGACATACACATTGACAATGAAACACAGAAATCGCATCGGAAATAAATACAAAAGGCACAATGCCGCCTTAAGTACAAGAATTGAGAATCTTCCTACAGTCGATGCTTTGAGCATTCCCTGTGAGACCAGTATTAGTTTCCGATACACCACTGCAGGTTCAATGGATTTCTTGGACATACGCATTGAAGATGAAACACAGAAATCGCCTCGGAATTAATACAAAATGCACAATGCAGCCTTAAGTACAAGAATAGAGACTCTTCTTACAGTCGGTGCTTTGAGCATTCTCTTTGAGACCAGTATTGGTTTCCGATATACCACTCCAGGTTCAATGTATTCCTTGGTCATACTCATTGACGATGAAACACTCAAATTACATCGGTATTAAATACAAAAGGAACAATGCCGCCTTAACTGCAAGATGAGTGAGACTTCTTAGAGTCTGTGCTTTGATCCTTTCCTGTGAGACCAGTATTAGTTTCCGATACACCACTGCAGGTTCAATGTATTCCTTGGACCTTCGCATTGACGAAGAAACACAGAAATCGCATCGGAACTAAATACAAAAGGCACAATGCCGCAATAAGTACAAGAATAGAGACTCGTCTTATAGTCGGTGCTTTGAGCATTCCCTGTGCGACCAGTATTAGTTTCCGATACACCACTGCAGGTTCAATGTATTCCTTAGACATACACATTGACGATGAAACACTAAATTACATTGGAATTAAATACAAAAGGCACAATGCCACCATAAGTGCAAGAATAGAGACTCCTCTTACAATCGGTGCTTTGAGCATTCCCTGTGAGACCAGTATTAGTTTCCGATACACCACTGCAGGTACAATGTATTCCTTGTACCTTGACATTGACGATGAAACACAGAAATCGCATCGGAATTAAATGCAAAAGTCACAATGCCGCCTTAAGTACAAGAATAGAGACTCTTCTTACAATCGGTGCTTTGAGCATTCCCTGTGAGACCAGTATTAGTTTCCGATACACCACTGCAGGTTCAGTGTATTCCTTGGACATACACATTGACGATGAAACACAGAAATCGCATCGAAATTAAATACAAAATGCACAATGCCGCCTTACGTACAAGAATAGAGACTTTTCTTACAGTCGGTGCTTTGAGCATTCCCTGTGAGTCCAGTATTCGCTTCCGATACACCACTGCAGGTTCAATGTATTTCTTAGACATACACATTGACGACGATACACTGAAATTACATCGGTATTAAATACAAAAGGCACAATGCCGCCTTAACGGCAAGATGAGTAAGACTTCTTAGAGTCTGTGCTTTGATCCTTTCCTGTGAGACCAGTATTAGTTTCCGATACACCACTGCAGGTTCAATGTATTCCTTGGACCTTCGCATTGACGATGAAACACAGCAATCGAATCGGAACTAAATACAAAAGGCACAATGCCGCAATAAGTACAAGAATAGTGACTCTTCTTACAGTCGGAGCTTTGAGCATTCCCTGTGCGACCAGTATTAGTTTCCGATGCACCACTGGCGGTGCAATGTATTCCTTAGACATGCACATTGACAATGAAACACTGAAATTAAATCGGAATTAAATACAAATGGCACAATGCCGCCATAAGTGCAAGAATAGAGACTGCTCTTACAGTCGGTGCTTTGAGCATTCCCTGCGAGACCAGTATTAGTTTCCGAGACACCACTGCGGTTACAATGTATTCCTTGTTCCTTCACATTGAGATGAAACACAGAAATCGCATCGGAATTAAATAAAAAAGGCACAATGCCGCCTTAAGTACAAGAATAGAGACGCTTCTTACAGTCGATGCTTAGAGCATTCCCTGTGAGACCAGTAATAGTTTCCGATATACCACTGCAGGTTCAATGTATTCCTTGGACATACGCATTGACGATGAAGCACAGAAATCGCATCAGAATTAAACACAAAATGCACAATGCCGCCTTACGTACAAGAATAGAGACTCTTCATACAGTCGGTGCTTTGAGCATTCCCTGTGAGACCAGTATTAGTTTCCGATACACCACTGCAGGTACAATGTATTCCTTGTACCTTCACATTGACGATGAAACACAGAAATCGCATCCGAATTAAATACAAAAGGCACAATGCCGCCTTAAGTAGAAGAATAGAGACTCTTGTTACAGTCGGTGATTTGAGCATTCCCTGTGAGACCAGTATTAGATTCTGATACACCACTGCAGGTACAATGTATTCCTTGTACCTTCACATTGACGATGAAACACAGAAATCGCATCGGAATTAAATACAAATGGCACAATGCCGCCATAAGTGCAAGAATAGAGACTCCTCTTACAGTCGGTGCTTTGAGCATTCCCTGTGAGACCAGTATTAGTTTCCGATACACCACCGCAGGTTCAATGTATTCCTTGGACCTTCACATTGACGATGAAACTCAGAATTCGCATCGGAATTAAATACTAATGGCATAATGCCGCCTTCAGTACAAGAATAGAGACTCTTCTTACAGTCGGTGTTTTGAGCATTTCCTGTGACACCAGTATTAGTTTCCGATACACAACTGCAGGTTCAATGTATTGCTTGGACATACACATTGACGATGAAACACAGAAATCGCATCGGAATTAAATACAAATCGCACAATGCCGCCTTACGTACAAGAATAGAGACTCATCTTACAGTCGGTGCTTTGAGCATTCCCTGTGAGACCAGTATTAGTTTCCGATACGCCACTCCACGTTCAATGTATTCCTTGGACATACTCATTGACGATAAAACACTGAAATTACATCGGAATTAAATACAAAAGGAACAATGCCGCAATAACGGCAAAATGAGTGAGACTTCTTAGAGTATGTGCTTTGATCCTTTCCTGTGAGACCAGTATTAGTTTCCGATACACCACGGCAGGTTCAATGAATTCCTTGGACCTTCGCATTGGCGATGAAACACAGAGATCGAATCGGAACTAAATACCAAAGGCACAATGCCGCAATAAGTACAAGAGTAGAGACTCTTCTTACAGTCGGTGCTTTGAGCATTCCCTGTGAGACCAGTATTAACTTCCAATACACCACTGCAGGTTCAATGTATTTCTTAGACATACACATTGACGACGAAACACTGAAATTACATCGGAATTAAATAAAAAAGGCACAATGCCGCCATAAGTGCTAGAATAGAGACTCTTCTTACAGTCGGTGCTTTGAGCTTTCCCTGTGAGACCAGTATTAGTTTCCGATACACCACTCCAGGTTCAATGTATTCCTTGGACATACTCATTGACGATGAAACACTGAAATTACATCGGAATTGAATACAAAAGGAACAATGCTGCCTTAACGGCAAGATGAGTAAGACTTCTTAGAGTCTGTGCTTTGATCCTTTCCTGTGAGACCAGTATTAGTTTCCGATACACCACTGCAGGTTCAATGTATTCCTTGTACATTCGCATTGACGATGAAATACAGAAATCGAATCGGATCTAAATACAAAAGGCACAATGCCGCAATAAGTACAAGAATAGAGACTCTTCTTACAGTCGGTGCTTTGAGCATTCCCTGTGAGACCAGTATTAGTTTCCGATGCACCACTGCAGGTTCAATGTAATCCTTAGACATGCACATTGACGATGAAACACTGAAATTACATCGGAATTAAATACAATTGGCACAATGCCGCCATAAGTGCAAGAATAGAGACTGCTCTTACAGTCGGTGCTTTGAGCATTCCCTGCGAGACCAGTATTAGTTTCCGATACACCACTGCAGGTACAATGTATTCCTTGTACCTTCACATTGACGATGAAACACAGAAATCGCATCGGAATTAAATACAAAAGGCACGATGCCGCCTTCAGTACAAGAATAGAGACTCCTCTTACAGTCGGTGTTTTGAGCATTTCCTGTGAGACCAGTATTAGTTTCCGATACACCACTGCTGGTTCAATGTATTCCTTGGACATACACATCGACGATGAAACACAGAAATCGCATCGGATTTAAATACAAAAGGCACAATGCCGCCTTTCGTACAAGAATAGAGACTCTTCTTACAGTCGGTGCTTTGAGCATTCACTGTGAGACCAGTATCAGTTTCCGATGTACCACTGCTGGTTCAATGTATTGCTTGGACTTACACATTGACGATGAAACACAGAAATCGCATCGGAATTAAATACAAAAGGCACAATGCCGCCTTAACGACAAGATGAGTGAGACTTCTTAGACTCTGTGCTTTGATCCTTTCCTGTGAGACCAGTATTAGTTTCCGATACACCACGGCAGGTTCAATGAATTCCTTGGACCTTCGCATTGGCGATGAAACACAGAGTTCGAATCGGAACTAAATACAAAAGCCACAATGCCGCAATAAGTACAAGAGTAGAGACTCTTCTTACAGTCGGTGCTTTGAGCATTCTCTGCGAGACTAGAATTAGTTTCCGATACACCACTGCTGGTACAATGTATTCCTTGTACATTCACATTGACGATGAAACACAGAAATCGCATCGGAATTAAATGCAAAAGGCACAATGCCGCCTTAAGTAAAAGAATAGAGACTCTTCTTACAGTCGGTGCTTTGAGCATTCCCTGTGAGACCAGTATTAGTTTCTGATACACCACTGCAGGTTCAATGTATTCCTTGGACATACACATCGACGATGAAACACAGAAATCGCATCGGATTTAAATACAAAAGGCACAATGCCGCCTTTCGTACAAGAATAGAGACTCTTCTTACAGTCGGTGCTTTGAGCATTCACTGTGAGACCAGTATCAGTTTCCGATGTACCACTCCAGGTTCAATGTATTCCTTGGACATACTCATTGACGATGAAACACTGAATTTACATCGGAATTAAATACAAAAGGCACAATGCCGCCTTAAGTAAAAGAATAGAGACTCTTCTTACAGTCGGTGCTTTGAGCATTCCCTGTGAGACCAGTATTAATTTCCGATATACCACTGCAGGTTCAATGTATTCCTTGGACATACGCATTGACGATGAAGCACAGAAATCTCATCGGAATTACTTACAAAAGGCACAATGCCGCCTTACGTACAAGAATAGAGATCCTTCTTACAGTCGGTGCTTTGAGCATTACCTGTGAGACCAGTATTAGTTTCCGATACACCACTGCAGGTTCAATGTATTTCTTAGACATACACATTGACGACGAAACACTGAAATTACATCGGAATTAAATACAAAGGGCACAATGCCGCCATAAGTGCAAGAATAGAGACTGCTCTTACAGTCGGTGCTTTGAGCATTCTCTGCGAGCATAGAATTAGTTTCCGATACACCATTGCAGGTTCAATGTATTCCTTGGACCTTCGCATTGACGATAAAACACAGAAATCGTATCGGAATTAAATACAAAAGGCACAATGCCGCCTAACGTACAAGAATAGAGATCCTTCTTACAGTCGGTGCTTTGAGCATTCCCTGTGAGACCAGTATTAGTTTCCGATACACCACTGCAGGTTCAATGTATTCTTTAGACATACACATTGACGACGAAACACTGAAATTACATCGGAATTAAATACAAAAGGCACAATGCCGATATAAGTGCATGAATAGAGACTCGTCTTACAGTCGGTGCTTTGAGCATTCCCTGTGAGGCCAGTATTAGTTTCCGATACACCACTGCAGGTTCAATGTATTCTTTAGACATACACATTGACGACGAAACACTGAAATTACATCGGAATTAAATACAAAAGGCGCAATGCCGATATAAGTGCATGAATAGAGACTCGTCTTACGGTCGGTGCTTTGAGCATTCCCTGTGAGGCCAGTATTAGTTTCCGATACACCACTGCAGGTTCAATGTATTCCTTGGACCTTCGCATTGACGATGAAACACAGAAATCGCATCGGAATTAAATACAAATGGCACAATTCCACCATAAGTGCAAGAATAGAGACTCCTCTTACAGTCGGTGCTTTGAGCATTCCCTGTGAGACCAGAATTAGTTTCCAATACACCACCGCAGGTTCAATGTATTCCTTGGACCTTCACATTGACGATGAAACACAGAATTCGCATCGGAATTAAATACTAAAGGCATAATGCCGCCTTCAGTACAAGAATAGAGACTCTTCTTACAGTCTGTGTTTTGAGCATTTCCTGTGAGACCAGTATTAGTTTCCGATACACCACTCCACGTCAATGTATTCCTTGGACATACTCATTGACGATGAAACACTGAAATTACATCGGAATTAAATACAAAAGGAACAATGTCGCCTTAACGACAAGATGAGTGAGACTTCTTAGACTCTGTGCTTTGATCCTTTCCTGTGAGACCAGTATTAGTTTCCGATACACCACTGCAGGATCAATGTATTCCTTGGACATTCGCATTGACGATGAAACACAGAAATCGAATCGGAACTAAATACAAAAGGCACAATGCCGCAATAAGTACAAGAATAGAGACTCTTCTTACAGTCGATGCTTTGACCATTCCCTGTGAGACCAGTATTAGTTTCCGATGCACCACTGCAGGTTCAATGTATTCCTTAGACATGCACATTGACGATGAAACACTGAAATTACATCGGAATTCAATACAAATGGCACAATGCCGCCATAAGTGCAAGAATAGAGACTGCTCTCACAGTCGGTGCTTTGAGCATTCCCTGCGAGACCAGTATTAGTTTCCGATACACCACTGCTGGTACAATGTATTCCTTGTACATTCACATTGACGATGAAACACAGATATCGCATCGGAATTAAATACAAAAGGCACAATGCCGCCTTAAGTACAAGAATAGAGACTCTTCCTACAGTCGTTGCTTTGAGCATTCCCTGTGAGACCAGTATTAGTTTCTGATACACCACTGCAGGTTCAATGTATTCCTTGGACATACACATTGACGATGAAACACAGAAATCGCATCGGAATTAAATACAAAAGGCACAATGCCGCCTTTCGTACAAGAATAGAGACTCTTCTTACTGTCGGTGCTTTGAGCATTCCCTGTGAGACCAGTATCAGTTTCCGATACACCACTCCAGGTTCAATGTATTCCTTGGACATACTCATTGACGATGAAACACTGAAATTACATCGGAATTAAATACAAAAGGAACAATGCCGCCTTAACGGCAAGTTGAGTAACACTTCTTAAAGTCTGTGCTTAGATCCTTTCCTGTGAGACCAGTATTAGTTTCCGATACACCACTGCAGGTTCAATGTATTCCTTGGACATTCGCATTGACGATGAAACACAGAAATCGAATCGGAACTAAATACAAAAGGCACAATGCCGCAATAAGTACAAGAATAGAGACTCTTCTTACAGTCGGTGCTTTGAGCATTCCCTGTGGGACCAGTATTAGTTTCCGATGCACCACTGCAGGTACAATGTATTCCTTGTACATTCACATTGACGATGAGACACAGAAATCGCATCGGAATTAAATACAAAAGGCACAATGCCGCCTTAAGTACAAGAATAGAGACTCTTCTTACAGTCGGTGCTTTGAGCATTCCCTATGAGACCGGTATTAGATTTTGATACACCACTGCAGTTTCAATGTATTCCTTGGACATACACATTGACAATGAAACACAGAAATCGCATCGGAATTAAACACAAAATGCACAATGCCGCCTTACGTACAAGAATAGAGACATTTCTTACAGTCGGTGCTTTGAGCATTCCCTGTGAGACCAGTATTAGTTTCCGATACACCACTGCAGGTTCAATGTATTCCTTACACATACACAATGGTAATGAGACACTGGAATTACATCGTAATTAAATACAAAAGTCACAATGCCGCCATACGTGCTAGAATAGAGACTGCTCTTACAGTCGGTGCTTTGAGCATTCCCTGCGAGACCAGTATTAGTTTCCGATACATCACTGCAGGTACAATGTATTCCTTGTACCTTCACATTGACGATGAAACACAGAAATCGCATCGGAATTAAATACAAAAGGCACAATGCCGCCTTAAGTACAAGAATAGAGACTCCTCTTACAGTCGGTGCTTTGAGCATTCCCTGTGAGACCAGTATTAGTTTCCGATACACCACTGCAGTTTCAATGAATTCCTTAGACATACACATTGACGATGAAACACTGAAATTACATCGGAATTAAATACAAAATGCACAATGCCGCCATTAGTGCAAGAATAGAGACTCTTCTTACAGTCGGTGCTTTGAGCTTTCCCTGTGAGACCAGTATTAGTTTCCGATACACCACTCCACGATCAATGTATTCCTTGGACATACACATTGACGATGAAACACTGAAATTACATCGGAATTAAAAACAAAAGGAACAATGCCGCCTTAACGGCAAGATGAGTAAGACTTCTTAGAGTCTGTGCTTTGATCCTTTCCTGTGAGACCAGTATTAGTTTCCGATACCCCACTGCAGGTTCAATGTATTCCTTGGACCTTCGCATTGACGATGAAACACAGAAATCGCATCGGAATTAAATACAAATTGCACAATGCCGCCATAAGTGCAAGAATAGAGACTCCTCTTACAGTCGGTGCTTTGAGCATTCCCTGTGAGACCAGTATTAGTTTCCGATACACCACCGCAGGTTCAATGTATTCCTTGGACATTCACATTGACGATGAAACACAGAATTCTCATCGGAATTAAATACTAAATGCATAATGCCGCCTTCAGTACAAGAATAGAGACTCTTCTCACAGTCGGTGTTTTGAGCATTTCCTGTGAGACCAGTATTAGTTTCCGATACACCACTAAAGGTTCAATGTATTGCTTGGACATACACATTGACGATGAAACACAGAAATCGCATAGGAATTAAATACAAAAGGCACAGTGCCGCCTTACGTACAAGAATAGAGACTCATCTTACAGTCGGTGCTTTGAGCATTCCCTGTGTGACCAGTATTAGTTTCCGATACACCACTCCACGTTCAATGTATTCCTTGGACATACTCATTGACGATCAAACACTGAAATTACATCGGAATTAAATACAAAAGGAACAATGCCGCCTTAACGACAAGATGAGTGAGACTTCTTAGACTCTGTGCTTTGATCCTTTCCTGTGAGACCAGTAATAGTTTCCGATACAATACGGCAGGTCCAATGAATTCCTTGGACCTTCGCATTGGCGATGAAACACGGAGATCGAATCGGAACTAAATACAAAAGGCACAATGCCGCAATAAGTACAAGAGTACAGACTCTTCTTACAATCGGTGCTTTGAGCATTCCCTGTGAGACCAGTATTAGCTACCGATACACCACTGCAGGTTCAATGTATTTCTTAGACATACACATTGACGACGAAACACTGAAATTACATCGGAATGAAATACAAAAGGCACAATGCCGCCATAAGTGCAAGAATAGAGACTCTTCTTACAGTCGGTGCTTTGAGCTTTTCCTGTGAGACCAGTATTAGTTTCCGATACACCACTCCAGGTTCAATGTATTCCTTGGACATACTCATTGACGATGAAACACTGAAATTATATCGGAATTAAATACAAAAGGAACAATGCCGCCTTAACGGCAAGTTGAGTAAGACTTCTTAGAGTCTGTGCTTTGATCCTTTCCTGTGAGACCAGTATTAGTTTCCGATACACCACTGCAGGTTCAATGTATTCCTTGGACATTCGCATTGACGATGAAACACAGAAATCGAATCGGAACTAAATACAAAAGGCACAATGCCGCAATAAGTACAAGAATAGAGACTCTTCTTACAGTCGGTGCTTTGAGCATTCCCTGTGAGACCAGTATTAGTTTCCGCTGCACCACTGCAGGTTCAATGTATTCCTTAGACATGCACATTGATGATGAAACACTGAAATTACATCGGAATTAAATACAAATGGCACAATGCCGCCATAAGTGCAAGAATAGAGACTGCTCTTACAGTCGGTGCTTTGAGCATTCCCTGCGAGACCAGTATTAGTTTCCGATACACCACTGCAGGTACAATGTATTCCTTGTACATTCACATTGACGATGAAACACAGACATCACATCGGAATTAAATACAAAAGGCACAATGCCGCCTTAAGTACAAGAATAGAGACTCTTCTTACAGTCGGTGCTTTGAGCATTCCCTGTGAGACCAGTATTAGTTTCTGATACACCACTGCAGGTTCAATGTATTCCTTGGACATACACATTGACGAAGAAACACAGAAATTGCATCGGAATTAAATACAAAAGGCACAATGCCGCCTTTCGTACAAGAATAGAGACTCTTCTTACAGTCGGTGCTTTGAGCATTTCCTGTGAGACCAGTATCAGTTTCCGATACACCACTCCAGGTTCAATGTATTCCTTGGACATACTCATTGACGATGAAACACTGAAATTACATCGGAATTAAATACAAAAGGAACAATGCCGCCTTAACTGCAAGATGAGTGAGACTTCTTAGAGTCTGTGCTTTGATCCTTTCCTGTGAGACCAGTATTAGTTTCCGATACACCATTACGGGTTCAATGTATTCCTTGGACCTTCGCATTGACGATGTAACACAGAAATCGCATCGAAATTAAATACAAAAAGCACAATGCCGCCTTACGTACAAGAATAGAGACTCTTCTTACAGTCGGTGCTTTGAGCATTCCCTGTGAGACCAGTATTAGTTTTCGATACACCACTGCAGGTTCAATGTATTCCTTAGACATACACATTGACGATGAAACACTGAAATTACATCGGCATTAAATACAAATGGCACAATGCCGATATAAGTGCATGAATAGAGACTCGTCTTACAGTCGGTGCTTTGAGCATTCCCTGTGAGGCCAGTATTAGTTTCCGATACACCACTGCAGGTACAATGTATTCCTTGGACCTTCAAATTGACGATGAAACACAGAAATCGCATCGGAATTAAATACAAAATGCACAATGCCGCCTTAAGTACAAGAATAGAGACTCTTCTTATAGTCGGTGCTTTGAGCATTCTCTTTGAGACCAGTATTGGTTTCCGATACACCACTGCAGGTTCAATGTATTCCTTGGACATACACTTTGACAATGAAACACAGAAATCGCATCGGACTTAAACACAAAATGCACAATGCCGCCTTACGTACAAGAATAGAGACTTTTCTTACAGTCGGAGTTTTCAGCATTCCCTGTGAGACCAGTATTAGTTTCCGATACACCACTGCAGGTTCAATGTATTCCTTAGACATACACATTGACAATGAGACACTGAAATTACATCGGAATTAAATACAAAAGTCACAATGCCGCCATAAGTGCAAGAACATAGACTCTTCTTACAGTCAGGGCTTTGAGCATTCCCTGCTAGACCAGTACTAGTTTCTGATACACCACTGCAGGTGCAATGTATTCCTTGGACCTTCACATTGACGATGAAACACAGATATTGCATCGGAATTTCATAAAAAAGGCACAATGCCGCCATAAGTACAAGAACAGAGACTCTTCTTCCAGTCGGTGCTTTGAGCATTCCCTGTGAGACCGGTATTAGTTTCCGATACACCACTGCAGGTTCAATGTATTCCTTGGACCTTCACATTGATGATGAAACACAGAATTCCCATCGGAATTAAATACTAAAGGCATAATGCCGAATTCAGTACAAGAATAGAGACTCTTCTTACAGTCGGTGCTTTGAGTATTTCCTGTGAGACCAGTATTAGTTTCCGATACACCACTGCAGGTTCAATGTATTGCTTGGACATACACATTGACGATGAAACACAGAAATCGCATCGGAAATAAATACAAAAGGCACAATGCCGCCTTACGTACAAGAATAGAGACTCATCTTACACTCGGTGCTTTGAGCATTCACTGTGAGACCAGTATTAGTTTCCGATACACCACTCCAGGTTCAATGTATTCATTGGACATACTCATTGACGATGAAACACTGAAATTACTTTGGAATTAAATACAAAAGGAACAATGCCACCTTAACGGCAAGATGAGTGAGACTTCTTAGAGTCTCTGCTTTGATCCTTTCCTGTGAGACCAGTATTAGTTTCCGATACACCACTGCAGGTTCAATGTATTCCTTGGATCTTCTCATTGACGATGAAACACAGAGATCGAATCGGAACAATATACAAAAGGTACAATGCCGCAATAAGTACAAGAATAGAGACTCTTATTACAGTCGGTGCTTTGAGCATTCCCTGTGAGACCGGTATTAGTTTCTGATATACCACTGCAGGTTCAATGTATTCCGTGGACATACGCATTGACGATGAAACACAGAAATCGCATCGGAATTAAATACAAAAGGCACAATGCCGCCTTATGTACAAGAATACAGACTCTTTTTATAGCCGGTGCTTAGAGCATTCCTTGTGAGACCAGTATTAGTTTCCGATACACCACTCCAGGATGAATGTATTTCTTGGACATACTCAATGACGATGAAACACTGAAATTACATCGGAATTAAATACAAAAGGAACAAAGCCGCTTTAACTGCAAGATGAGTGAGACTTCTAAGAGTTTCTGCTTTGATCCTTTCCTGTGAGACCGGTATTAGTTACCGATACACCACTGCAGGTTCAATGTATTCCTTGGACATACTCATTGACGATGAAACACTGAAATTACATCGGAATTAAATACAAAAGGAACAATGCCGCCTTAACGGCAAGATGAGTAAGACTTCTTAGAGTCTGTGCTTTGATCCTTTCCTGTGAGACCAGTATTAGTTTCCGATACACCACTGCAGGTTCAATGTATTCCTTGGACCTTCGCATTGACGATGAAACACAGAAATCGAATCGGAACTAAATACAAAAGGCACAATGCCGCAATAAGTACAAGAATAGAGACTCTTCTTACAGTCGGTGCTTTAAGCATTCCCTGTGAGACCAGTATTAGTTTCCGATACACCACTGCAGGTTCAAAGTATTCCTTAGACATACACATTGACGATAAAACACTGAAATTAAATCGGAATTAAATACAAATGGCACAATGCCGCCTTAAGTGCAAGAATAGAGACTCCTCCTACAGTCGGTGCTTTGAGGATTCCCTGTGCGACCAGTAATAGTTTCCGATACACCACTGCAGGTACAATGTATTCCTTGTACCTTCACATTGACAATGAAACACAGAAATCGCATCGGAATTAAATACATATGGCACAATGCCGCCATAAGTGCAAGCATAGAGACTCCTCTTACAGTCGGTGCTTTGAGCATTCCCTGTGAGACCAGTATTAGTTTCCGATACACCACTGCAGGTACAATGTATTCCTTGTACCTTCACATTGACAATGAAACACAGAAATCGCATCGGAATTAAATACATATCTCACAATGCCGCCATAAGTGCAAGAATAGAGACTCCTCTTACAGTCGGTGCTTTAAGCATTCCCTGTGAGACCAGTATTAGTTTCCGATACACCACCGCAGGTTCAATGTATTCCTTGGACCTTCACATTGACGATGAAACACAGAATTCGCATCGGAATTAAATACTAAAGGCATAATGCCGCCTTCAGTTCAAGAATAGAGACTCTTCTTACAGTCGGTGCTTTGAGCATTTCCTGTGAGACTAGTATTAGTTTCCGATACACCACTGCAGGTTCAATGTATTGCTTGGACATACACATTGACGATGAAACACAGAAATCGCATTGGAATTAAATACAAAAGGCACAATGCCGCCTTACGTACAAGAATAGAGACTCATCTTACAGTCGGTGCTTTGAGCATTCCCTGTGAGACCAGTATTAGTTTCCGATACACCACTCCACGTTCAATGTATTCCTTGGACATACTCATTGACGATGAAACACTGAAATTACATCGGAATTAAATACAAAAGGAACAATGCCGCCTTAACGGCAAGATGAGTGAGACTTCTTAGAGTCTGTGCTTTGATCCTTTCCTGTGAGACCAGTATTAGTTTCCGATACACCACGGCAGGTTCAATGAATTCCTTGGACCTTCGCATTGGCGATGAAACACAGAGATCGAATCGGAACTAAATACAAAAGGCACAATGCCGCAATAAGTACAAGAATAGAGACTCTTCTTACAGTCGGTGCTTTAAGCATTCCCTGTGAGACCAGTATTAGTTTCCGATACACCACTGCAGGTTCAAAGTATTCCTTAGTCATACACATTGACGATAAAACACTGAAATTAAATCGGAATTAAATACAAATGGCACAATGCCGCCTTAAGTGCAAGAATAGAGACTCCTCTTACAGTCGGTGCTTTGAGGATTCCCTGTGAGACCAGTATTAGTTTCCGATACACCACTGCAGGTTCAATGTATTCCTTGGACCTTCGCATTGACGATGAAACACAGAAATCGAATCGGAACAAAATACAAAAGGCACAATGCCGCAATAAGTACAAGAATAGAGACACTTCTTACAGTCGGTGCTTTAAGCATTCCCTGTGAGACCAGTATTAGTTTCCGATACACCACTGCAGGTTCAAAGTATTCCTTAGACATACACATTGACGATAAAACACTGAAATTAAATCGGAATTAAATACAAATGGCACAATGCCGCCTTAAGTGCAAGAATAGAGACTCCTCTTACAGTCGGTGCTTTGAGGATTCCCTGTGAGACCAGTATTGGTTTCCGATACACCACTGCAGGTACAATGTATTCCTTGTACCTTCACATTGACAATGAAACACAGAAATCGCTTCGGAATTAAATACAAATGGCACAATGCCGTCATAAGTGCAAGAATAGAGACTCCTCTTACAGTCGGTGCTTTGAGCATTCCCTGTGAGACCAGTATTAGTTTCCGATACACCACTGCAGGTTCAATGTATTCCTTGGACATACACTTTGACAATGAAACACAGAAATCGCATCGGACTTAAACACAAAAGGCACAATGCCGCCTTACGTACAAGAATAGATATTTTTCTTACAGTCGGAGTTTTCAGCATTCCCTGTGAGACCAGTATTAGTTTCCGATACACCACTGCAGGTTCAATGTATTCCTTAGACATACACATTGACAATGAGACACTGAAATTACATCGGAATTAAATACAAAAGTCACAATGCCGCCATAAGTGCAAGAACATAGACTCTTCTTACAGTCAGGGCTTTGAGCATTCCCTGCTAGACCAGTACTAGTTTCTGATACACCACTGCAGGTGCAATGTATTCCTTGGACCTTCACATTGACGATGAAACACAGATATTGCATCGGAATTTCATAAAAAAGGCACAATGCCGCCATAAGTACAAGAACAGAGACTCTTCTTCCAGTCGGTGCTTTGAGCATTCCCTGTGAGACCGGTATTAGTTTCCGATACACCACTGCAGGTTCAATGTATTCCTTGGACCTTCACATTGATGATGAAACACAGAATTCCCATCGGAATTAATTACTAAAGGCATAATGCCGAATTCTGTACAAGAATAGAGACTCTTCTTACAGTCGGTGCTTTGAGTATTTCCTGTGAGACCAGTATTAGTTTCCGATACACCACTGCAGGTTCAATGTATTGCTTGGACATACACATTGACGATGAAACACAGAAATCGCATCGGAAATAAATACAAAAGGCACAATGCCGCCTTACGTACAAGAATAGAGACTCATCTTACACTCGGTGCTTTGAGCATTCACTGTGAGACCAGTATTAGTTTCCGATACACCACTCCAGGTTCAATGTATTCATTGGACATACTCATTGACGATGAAACACTGAAATTACTTTGGAATTAAATACAAAAGGAACAATGCCACCTTAACGGCAAGATGAGTGAGACTTCTTAGAGTCTCTGCTTTGATCCTTTCCTGTGAGACCAGTATTAGTTTCCGATACACCACTGCAGGTTCAATGTATTCCTTGGATCTTCTCATTGACGATGAAACACAGAGATCGAATCGGAACAATATACAAAAGGTACAATGCCGCAATAAGTACAAGAATAGAGACTCTTATTACAGTCGGTGCTTTGAGCATTCCCTGTGAGACCGGTATTAGTTTCTGATATACCACTGCAGGTTCAATGTATTCCGTGGACATACGCATTGACGATGAAACACAGAAATCGCATCGGAATTAAATACAAAAGGCACAATGCCGCCTTATGTACAAGAATACAGACTCTTTTTATAGCCGGTGCTTAGAGCATTCCTTGTGAGACGAGTATTAGTTTCCGATACACCACTCCAGGATGAATGTATTTCTTGGACATACTCAATGACGATGAAACACTGAAATTACATCGGAATTAAATACAAAAGGAACAAAGCCGCTTTAACTGCAAGATGAGTGAGACTTCTAAGAGTTTCTGCTTTGATCCTTTCCTGTGAGACCGGTATTAGTTACCGATACACCACTGCAGGTTCAATGTATTCCTTGGACATACTCATTGACGATGAAACACTGAAATTACATCGGAATTAAATACAAAAGGAACAATGCCGCCTTAACGGCAAGATGAGTAAGACTTCTTAGAGTCTGTGCTTTGATCCTTTCCTGTGAGACCAGTATTAGTTTCCGATACACCACTGCAGGTTCAATGTATTCCTTGGACCTTCGCATTGACGATGAAACACAGAAATCGAATCGGAACTAAATACAAAAGGCACAATGCCGCAATAAGTACAAGAATAGAGACTCTTCTTACAGTCGGTGCTTTAAGCATTCCCTGTGAGACCAGTATTAGTTTCCGATACACCACTGCAGGTTCAAAGTATTCCTTAGACATACACATTGACGATAAAACACTGAAATTAAATCGGAATTAAATACAAATGGCACAATGCCGCCTTAAGTGCAAGAATAGAGACTCCTCCTACAGTCGGTGCTTTGAGGATTCCCTGTGAGACCAGTAATAGTTTCCGATACACCACTGCAGGTACAATGTATTCCTTGTACCTTCACATTGACAATGAAACACAGAAATCGCATCGGAATTAAATACATATGGCACAATGCCGCCATAAGTGCAAGCATAGAGACTCCTCTTACAGTCGGTGCTTTGAGCATTCCCTGTGAGACCAGTATTAGTTTCCGATACACCACTGCAGGTACAATGTATTCCTTGTACCTTCACATTGACAATGAAACACAGAAATCGCATCGGAATTAAATACATATCTCACAATGCCGCCATAAGTGCAAGAATAGAGACTCCTCTTACAGTCGGTGCTTTAAGCATTCCCTGTGAGACCAGTATTAGTTTCCGATACACCACCGCAGGTTCAATGTATTCCTTGGACCTTCACATTGACGATGAAACACAGAATTCGCATCGGAATTAAATACTAAAGGCATAATGCCGCCTTCAGTTCAAGAATAGAGACTCTTCTTACAGTCGGTGCTTTGAGCATTTCCTGTGAGACTAGTATTAGTTTCCGATACACCACTGCAGGTTCAATGTATTGCTTGGACATACACATTGACGATGAAACACAGAAATCGCATTGGAATTAAATACAAAAGGCACAATGCCGCCTTACGTACAAGAATAGAGACTCATCTTACAGTCGGTGCTTTGAGCATTCCCTGTGAGACCAGTATTAGTTTCCGATACACCACTCCACGTTCAATGTATTCCTTGGACATACTCATTGACGATGAAACACTGAAATTACATCGGAATTAAATACAAAAGGAACAATGCCGCCTTAACGGCAAGATGAGTGAGACTTCTTAGAGTCTGTGCTTTGATCCTTTCCTGTGAGACCAGTATTAGTTTCCGATACACCACGGCAGGTTCAATGAATTCCTTGGACCTTCGCATTGGCGATGAAACACAGAGATCGAATCGGAACTAAATACAAAAGGCACAATGCCGCAATAAGTACAAGAATAGAGACTCTTCTTACAGTCGGTGCTTTAAGCATTCCCTGTGAGATCAGTATTAGTTTCCGATACACCACTGCAGGTTCAAAGTATTCCTTAGACATACACATTGACGATAAAACACTGAAATTAAATCGGAATTAAATACAAATGGCACAATGCCGCCTTAAGTGCAAGAATAGAGACTCCTCCTACAGTCGGTGCTTTGAGGATTCCCTGTGAGACCAGTAATAGTTTCCGATACACCACTGCAGGTACAATGTATTCCTTGTACCTTCACATTGACAATGAAACACAGAAATCGCATCGGAATTAAATACATATGGCACAATGCCGCCATTAGTGCAAGCATAGAGACTCCTCTTACAGTCGGTGCTTTGAGCATTCCCTGTGAGACCAGTATTAGTTTCCGATACACCACTGCAGGTACAATGTATTCCTTGTACCTTCACATTGACAATGAAACACAGAAATCGCATCGGAATTAAATACATATCTCACAATGCCGCCATAAGTGCAAGAATAGAGACTCCTCTTACAGTCGGTGCTTTAAGCATTCCCTGTGAGACCAGTATTAGTTTCCGATACACCACCGCAGGTTCAATGTATTCCTTGGACCTTCACATTGACGATGAAACACAGAATTCGCATCGGAATTAAATACTAAAGGCATAATGCCGCCTTCAGTTCAAGAATAGAGACTCTTCTTACAGTCGGTGCTTTGAGCATTTCCTGTGAGACTAGTATTAGTTTCCGATACACCACTGCAGGTTCAATGTATTGCTTGGACATACACATTGACGATGAAACACAGAAATCGCATTGGAATTAAATACAAAAGGCACAATGCCGCCTTACGTACAAGAATAGAGACTCATCTTACAGTCGGTGCTTTGAGCATTCCCTGTGAGACCAGTATTAGTTTCCGATACACCACTCCACGTTCAATGTATTCCTTGGACATACTCATTGACGATGAAACACTGAAATTACATCGGAATTAAATACAAAAGGAACAATGCCGCCTTAACGGCAAGATGAGTGAGACTTCTTAGAGTCTGTGCTTTGATCCTTTCCTGTGAGACCAGTATTAGTTTCCGATACACCACGGCAGGTTCAATGAATTCCTTGGACCTTCGCATTGGCGATGAAACACAGAGATCGAATCGGAACTAAATACAAAAGGCACAATGCCGCAATAAGTACAAGAATAGAGACTCTTCTTACAGTCGGTGCTTTAAGCATTCCCTGTGAGATCAGTATTAGTTTCCGATACACCACTGCAGGTTCAAAGTATTCCTTAGACATACACATTGACGATAAAACACTGAAATTAAATCGGAATTAAATACAAATGGCACAATGCCGCCTTAAGTGCAAGAATAGAGACTCCTCTTACAGTCGGTGCTTTGAGGATTCCCTGTGAGACCAGTATTAGTTTCCGATACACCACTGCAGGTTCAATGTATTCCTTGGACCTTCGCATTGACGATGAAACACAGAAATCGAATCGGAACAAAATACAAAAGGCACAATGCCGCAATAAGTACAAGAATAGAGACACTTCTTACAGTCGGTGCTTTAAGCATTCCCTGTGAGACCAGTATTAGTTTCCGATACACCACTGCAGGTTCAAAGTATTCCTTAGACATACACATTGACGATAAAACACTGAAATTAAATCGGAATTAAATACAAATGGCACAATGCCGCCTTAAGTGCAAGAATAGAGACTCCTCTTATAGTCGGTGCTTTGAGGATTCCCTGTGAGACCAGTATTGGTTTCCGATACACCACTGCAGGTACAATGTATTCCTTGTACCTTCACATTGACAATGAAACACAGAAATCGCTTCGGAATTAAATACAAATGGCACAATGCCGTCATAAGTGCAAGAATAGAGACTCCTCTTACAGTCGGTGCTTTGAGCATTCCCTGTGAGACCAGTATTAGTTTCCGATACACCACGGCAGTTTCAATGAATTCCTTGGACCTTCGCATTGGCGATGAAACACAGAGATCGAATCGGAACTAAATACAAAAGGCACAATGCCGCAATAAGTACAAGAGTAGAGACTCTTCTTACAGTCGGTGCTTTGAGCATTCCCTGTGAGACCAGTGTTAGCTTCTGATACACCACTGCAGGTTCAATGTATTTCTTAGACATACACATTGACGACGAAACACTGAAATTACATCGGAATTAAATACAAAAGGCACAATGCCGCCATAAGTGCAAAAATAGAGACTCTTCTTACAGTCGGTGCTTTGAGCATTCCCTGTGAGACCAGTATTAGTTTCTGATACACCACTGCAGGTTCAATGTATTCCTTGGACATACACATTGACGATGAAACACAGAAATCGCATCGGAATTAAATACAAAAGGCACAATGCCGCCTTTCGTACACGAATAGAGACTCTTCTTACAGTCGGTGCTTTGAGCATTCCCTGTGAGAGCAGTATCAGTTTCCGATACACCACTCCAGGTTCAATGTATTCCTTGGACATCCTCATTGACGATGAAACACTGAAATTACATCGGAATCAAATACAAAAGGAACAATGCCGCATAACTGCAAGGTGAGTGAGACTTCTTAGAGTCTGTGCTTTGATCCTTTCCTGTGAGACCAGTATTAGTTTCCGATACACCATTGCAGGTCAATGTATTCCTTGGACCTTCGCATTGACGATGAAACACAGAAATCGCATCGGAATTAAATACAAAAGGCACAATGCCGCCTTAAGTACAAGAATAGAGACTCTTCTTACAGTCGGTGCTTAGAGCATTCCCTGTGAGACCAGTATTAGTTTCCGATATACCACTGCAGGTTCAATGTATTCCTCGTACATACGCATTGACCATGAAGCACAGAAATCGCATCGGAATTAAATACAAAAGGCCCAATATCGCCTTACGTACAAGAATAGAGACTCTTCTTACAGTCGGTGCTTTGAGCTTTCCCAGTGAGACCACTATTAGTTTCCGATACACCACTCCAGGTATAATGTATTCTTTGGACATACTCATTGACGATGAAACACTGAAATTACATCGGAATTAAATACAAAAGGAACAATGCCGCCTTAACGGCAAGATGAGTAAGACTTCTTAGAGTCTGTGCTTTTGATCCTTTCCTGTGAGACAAGTATTAGTTTCCGATACACCACTGCAGGTTCAATGTATTACTTGGACATTCGCATTGACGATGAAATACAGAAATCGAATGGGAACTAAATACAAACGGCACAATGCCGCAATAAGTACAAGAATAGAGACTCTTCATACAGTCGGTGCTTTGAGCATTCCCTGTGAGAGCAGTATTAGTTTCCGATGCACCACTGCAGGTTCAATGTATTCCTTAGACATGCACATTGACGATGAAACACTGAAATTACATCGGAATTAAATACAAATGGCACAATGCCGCCATAAGTGCAAGAATAGAGACTGCTCTTACAGTCGGAGCTTTGAGCATTCCCTGCGAGACCAGTATTAGTTTCCGATACACCACTGCATGTACAATGTATTCCTTGTAGCTTCACATTGTCGATGAAACACAGATATCGCATCGGAATTAAATACAAAAGGCACAATACCGATTTAGGTACAAGAATAGAGACTCTTCTTACAGTCGGTGCTATGAGCATTCCCTGTGAGACCAGTACTAGTTTCCGATACACCACTGCAGGTTCAATGAATTCCTTAGACATACACATTGACGATGAAACACTGAAATTACATCGGAATTAAATACAAAAGGCACAATGCCGCCATAAGTGCAAGAATAGAGACTCTTCTTACAGTCGGTGCTTTGAGCTTTCCCTGTGAGACCAGTATTAGTTTCCATTACACCACTCCAGGTTCAATGTATTCCTTGGACATACTCATTGGCGATGAAACACAGAGATCGAATCGGAACTAAATACAGAAGGCACAATGCCGCAATAAGTACAAGAGTAGAGACTCTTCTTACAGTCGGTGCTTTGAGCATTCCCTGTGAGACCAGTATTAGCTTCCGATACTCCACTGCAGGTTCAATGTATTTCTTAGACATACACATTGACGACGAAACACTGAAATTACATCGGAATTAAATACAAAAGGCACAATACCGCCATAAGGGCAAGAATAGGGACTCTTCTTACAGTCGGTGCTTTGAGCTTTCCCTGTGAGACCAGTATTAGTTTCCGATACACCACTCCAGGTTCAATGTATTCCTTGGACATACTCATTGACGATGCAACACTGAAATTACATCGGAATTAAATACAAAAGGAACAATGCCGCCTTAACGGCAAGTTGAGTAAGACTTCTTAGAGTCTGTGCTTCGATCCTTTCCTGTGAGACCAGTATTAGTTTCCGATACACCACTGCAGGTTCAATGTATTCCTTGGACATTCGCATTGACGATGAAACACAGAAATCGAATCGGAACTAAATACAAAAGGCACAATGCCGCAATAAGTACAAGAATAGAGACTCTTCTTACAGTCGGTGCTTTAAGCATTCCCTGTGAGACCAGTATTAGTTTCCGATACGCCACTGCAGGTTCAATGTATTCCTTAGACATGCACATTGACGATGAAACACTGAAATTACATCGGGATTAAATACAAATGGCACAATGCCGCCATAAGTGCAAGAATAGAGACTGCTCTTACAGTCGGTGCTTTGAGCATTCCCTGCGAGACCAGTATTAGTTTCCGATACACCACTGCAGGTACAATGTATTTCTTGTACATTCACATTGACGATGAGACACAGAAATGGCATCGGAATTAAATACAAAAGGCACAATGCCGCCTTAAGTACAAGAATAGAGACTCTTCTTACAGTCGGTGCTTTGAGCATTCCCTGTAAGACCAGTATTAGTTTCTGATACACCACTGCAGGTTCAATGTACTCCTTGGAAATACTCATTGACGATGAAACACTGAAATTACATCGGAATTAAATACAAAAGGAACAATGAGGCCTTAAGGGCAAGATGTGTGAGACTTCTTAGAGCCTGTGCTTTGATCCTTTCCTGTGAGACCAGTATTAGTTTCCGATACACCACGGCAGGTTCAATGAATTCCTTGGACCTTCGCATTGGCGATGAAACACAGAGATCGAATCGGAACTAAATACAAAAGGCACAATGCCGCAATAAGTACAAGAATAGAGACTCTTCTTACAGTCGGTGCTTTAAGCATTCCCTGTGAGACCAGTATTAGTTTCCGATATACCACTGAAGGTTCAATGTATTCCTTGGACATACGCATTGACGATGAAGCACAGAAATCGCATCGGAATTAAATACAAAAGGCCCAATGCCGCCTTACGTGCAAGAATAGAGACTCTTCTTACAGTCGGTGATTTGAGCTTTCCCTGTGAGACCAGTATTAGTTTCCGATACACCACTCCAGGTTCAATGTATTCCTTGGACATACTCATTGACGATGAAACACTGAAATTACATCGGAATTAAATACAAAAGGAACAATGCCGCCTTAACGGCAAGATGAGTAAGACTTCTTAGAGTCTGTGCTTTTGATCCTTTCCTGTGAGACCAGTATTAGTTTCCGATACACCACTGCAGGTTCAATGTATTCCTTGAACATTCGCATTGACGATGAAATACAGAAATCGAATCGGAACTAAATACAAAAGGCACAATGCCGCAATAAGTACAAGAATAGAGACTCTTCTTACAGTCGGTGCTTTGAGCATTCCCTGTGAGACCAGTATTAGCTTCCGATGCACCACTGCAGGTTCAATGTATTCCTTAGATATGCACATTGACCATGAAACACTGAAATTACATCGGAATTAAATACAAATGGCACAATGCCGCCATAAGTGCAAGAATAGAGACTGCTCTTACAGTCGGAGCTTTGAGCATTCCCTGCGAGACCAGTATTAGTTTCCGATGCACCACTGCATGTACAATGTATTCCTTGTACCTTCACATTGTCGATGAAACACAGAAATCGCATCGGAATTAAATAAAAAAGGCACAATGCCGATTTAGGTACAAGAATAGAGACTCTTCTTACAGTCGGTGCTTTGAGCATTCCCTGTGAGACCAGTACTAGTTTCCGATACACCACTGCAGGTTCAATGAATTCCTTAGACATACACATTGACGATGAAACACTGAAATTACATCGGAATTAAATACAAAAGGCACAATGCCGCCATAAGTGCAAGAATAGAGACTCTTCTTACAGTCGGTGCTTTGAGCTTTCCCTGTGAGACCAGTATTAGTTTCCATTACACCACTCCAGGTTCAATGTATTCCTTGGACATACTCATTGACGATGAAACACTGAAATTGCATCGGAATTAAATACAAAAGGAACAATGCCGCCTTAACGGCAAGATGAGTAAGACTTCTTAGAGTCTGTGCTTTGATCCTTTCCTGTGAGACCAGTATTAGTTTCCGAAACACCACTGCAGGTTCAATGTATTCCTTGGACCTTCGCATTGACGATGAAACACAGAAATCGCATCGGAATTAAATACAAATGGCACAATGCCGCCATAAATGCAAGAATAGAGACTCCTCTTACAGTCGGTGCTTTGAGCATTCCCTGTGAGACCAGTATTAGTTTCCGATACACCACCGCAGGTTCAATGTATTCCTTGGACCTTCACATTGACGATGAAACACAGAATTCGCATCGGAATTAAATACTAAAGGCATAATGCCGCCTTCAGTACAAGAATAGAGACTTTTCTTACAGTCTGTGTTTTGAGCATTTCCTGTGAGACCAGTATTAGTTTCCGATATACCACGGCAGGTTCAATGAATTCCTTGGACCTTCGCATTGGCGATGAAACACAGAGATCGAATCGGAACTAAATACAAAAGGCACAATGCCGCAATAAGTACAAGAGTAGAGACTTTTCTTACAGTCGGTGCTTTGAGCATTCCCTGTGAGACCAGTATTAGTTTCCGATGCACCACTGCAGGTTCAATGTAATTCTTAGACATACACATTGACGACGAAACACTGAAATTACATCGGAATTAAATACAAAAGGCACAATACCGCCATAAGTGCAAGAATAGAGACTCTTCTTACAGTCCGTGCTTTGAGCTTTCCCTGTGAGACCAGTATTAGTTTCCGATACACCACTCCAGGTTCAATGTATTCCTTGGACATACTCATTGACGATGAAACACTGAAATTACATCGGAATTATATACAAAAGGAACAATGCCGCCTTAATGGCAAGTTGAGTAAGACTTCTAAGAGTCTGTGCTTCGATCCTTTCCTGTGAGACCAGTATTAGTTTCCGATACACCACTGCAGGTTCAATGTATTCCTTGGACATTCGCATTGACGATGAAACACAGAAATCGAATCGGAACTAAATACAAAAGGCACAATGCCGCAATAAGTACAAGAATAGAGACTCATCTTACAGTCGGTGCTTTGAGCATTCCATGTGAGACCAGTATTAGTTCCTGATGCACACTGCAGGTTCAATGTATTCCTTAGACATGCACATTGACGATGAAACACTGAAATTACATCGGAATTAAATACCAATGGCACAATGCCGCCATAAGTGCAAGAATAGAGACTGCTCTTACAGTCGGTGCTTTGAGCATTCCCTGCGAGACCAGTATTAGTTTCCGATACACCACTGCAGGTACAATGTATTCCTTGTACATTCACATTGACGATGAAACACAGAAATGGCATCGGAATTAAATACAAAAGGCACAATGCCGACTTAAGTACAAGAATAGAGACTCTTCTTACAGTCGGTGCTTTGAGCATTCCCTGTGAGACCAGTATTAGTTTCTGATACACCACTGCAGGTTCAATGTATTCCTTCGACCTTCGCATTGACGATGAAACACAGAAATCGAATCGGAACTAAATACAAAAGGCACAATGCCGCAATTAGTACAAGAATAGAGACTCTTCTTACAGTCGGTGCTTTAAGCATTCCCTGTGAGACCAGTATTAGTTTCCGATACACCACTGCAGGTTCAATGTATTCCTTGGACCTTCGCATTCACGATGAAACACAGAAATCGAATCGGAACTAAATACAAAAGGCACAATGCCGCAATAAGTACAAGAATAGAGACTCTTCTTACAGTCGGTGCTTTAAGTTTTCCCTGTGAGACCAGTATTAGTTTCCGATACACCACTGCAGGTACAATGTATTCCTTGTACCTTCACATTGACAATGAAACACAGAAATCGCATCGGAATTAAATACAAATGGCACAATGCCGCCATAAGTGCAAGAATAGAGACTCCTCTTACAGTCGGTGCTTTGAGCATTCCCTGTGAGACCAGTATTAGTTTCCGATACACCACTCCAGTTTTAATGTATTCCTTGGACATACTCATTGACGATGAAACACTGAAATTACATCGGAATTAAATACAAAAGGAACAATGCCGCCTTAACGGCAAGATGAGTGAGACTTCTTAGAGTCTGTGCTTTGATCCTTTCCTGTGAGACCAGTATTAGTTTCCGATACACCACGGCAGGTTCAATGAATTCCTTGGACCTTTGCATTGGCGATGAAACACAGAGATCGAATCGGAACTAAATACAAAAGGCACAATGCCGCAATAAGTATAAGAGTAGAGACTCTTCTTACAGTCGGTGCTTTGAGCATTCCCTGTGAGACCAGTGTTAGCTTCTGATTCACCACTGCAGGTTCAATGTATTTCTTAGACATACACATTGACGACGAAACACTGAAATTACATCGGAATTAAATACAAAAGGCACAATGCCGCCATAAGTGCAAAAATAGAGACTCTTCTTGCAGTCGGTGCTTTGAGCAATCCCTGTGAGACCAGTATTAGTTTCTGATACACCACTGCAGGTTCAATGTATTCCTTGGACATACACATTGACGATGAAACACAGAAATCGCATCGGAATTAAATACAAAAGGCACAATGCCGCCTTTCGTACACGAATAGAGACTCTTCTTACAGTCGGTGCTTTGAGCATTCCCTGTGAGACCAGTATCAGTTTCCGATACACCACTCCAGGTTCAATGTTTTCCTTGGACATACTCATTGACGATGAAACACTGAAATTACATCGGAATCAAATACAAAAGGAACAATGCCGCTTTAACTGCAAGATGAGTGTGACTTCTTAGAGTCTGTGCTTTGATCCTTTCCTGTGAGACCAGTATTAGTTTCCGATACACCATTGCAGGTCAATGTATTCCTTGGACCTTCGCATTGACGATGAAACACAGAAATCGCATCGGAATTAAATACAAAAGGCACAATGCCGCCTTAAGTACAAGAATAGAGACTCTTCTTACAGTCGGTGCTTAGAGCATTCCCTGTGAGACCTGTATTAGTTTCCGATATACCACTGCAGGTTCAATGTATTCCTTGGACATACGCATTGACGATGAAGCACAGAAATCGCATCGGAATTAAATACAAAAGGCCCAATGCCGCCTTACGTACAAGAATAGAGACTCTTCTTACAGTCGGTGCTTTGAGCTTTCCCTGTGAGACCAGTATTAGTTTCCGATACACCACTCCAGGTTCAATGTATTCCTTGGACATACTCATTGACGATGAAACACTGAAATTACATCGGAATTAAATACAAAAGGAACAATGCCGCCTTAACGGCAAGATGAGTAAGACTTCTTAGAGTCTGTGCCTTTGATCCTTTCCTGTGAGACCAGTATTAGTTTCTGATACACCACTGCAGGTTCAATGTATTCCTTGGACATTCGCATTGACGATGAAATACAGGAATCGAATCGGAACTAATTACAAAAGGCACAATGCCGCAATAAGTACAAGAATAGAGACTCTTCTTACAGTCGGTGCTTTGAGCATTTCCTGTGAGACCAGTATTAGTTTCCGATGCACCACTGCAGGTTCAATGTATTCCTTAGACATGCACATTGACGATGAAACACTGAAATTACATCGGAATTAAATACAAATGGCATAATGCCGCCATTAGTGCAAGAATAGAGACTGCTCTTACAGTCGGAGCTTTGAGCAGTCCCTGCGAGACCAGTATTAGTTTCCGATGCACCACTGCATGTACAATGTATTCCTTGTACATTCACATTGACGATGAAACACAGAAATGGCATCGGAATTAAATACAAAAGGCACAATGCCGCCTTAAGTACAAGAATAGAGAGTCTTCTTACAGTCGGTGCTTTGAGCAATCCCTGTGAGACCAGTATTAGTTTCTGATACACCACTGCAGGTTCAATGTATTCCTTGGACATACACATTGACGATGAAACACAGAAATCCCATCGGAATTAAATTACAAAAGGCACAATGCCGCCTTTCGTATAAGAATAGAGACTCTTCTTACAGTCGGTGCTTTGAGCATTCCCTGTGAGACCAGTATCAGTTTCCGATACACCACTCCATGTTCAATGTATTCCTTGGACATACTCATTGATGATGAAACACTGAAATTACATCGGAATTAAATACAAAAGGAACAATGCCGCCTTAACTGCAAGATGAGTGAGACTTCTTAGAATCTGTGCTTTGATCCTTTCCTGTGAGACCAGTATTAGTTTCCGATACACCATTGCAGGTTCAATGTATTCCTTGGACCTTCGCATTGACGATGAAACGCAGAAATCGCATCGGAATTAAATACAAAAGGCACAATGCCGCCATAAGTACAAGAATAGAGACTCTTCTTACAGTCGGTGTTTAGAGCATTCCCTGTGAGACCAGTATTAATTTCCGATATACCACTGCAGTTTCAATGTATTCCTTGGACATACGCATTGACGATGAAGCACAGAAATCGCATCGGAATTAAATACAAAAGGCACAATGCCGCCTTACGTACAAGAATACAGACTCTTCCTACAGTCGGTGCTTTGAGCATTCCCTGTGAGACCAGTATAAGTTTCCGATACACCACTGCAAGTTCAATGTATTCCTTAGACATCACATTGACGATGAAACACTGAAATTACATCGGAATTTAATACAAAAGGCACAATGCCGATATAAGTGCATGAATAGAGACTCGTCTTACAGTCGGTGTTTTGAGCATTCCCTGTGAGGCCAGTATTAGTTTCCGATACACCACTGCAGGTACAATGTATTCCTTGGACCTTCAAATTGACGATGAAGCATAGAAATCGCATCGGAATTAAATACAAAATGCACAATGCCGCCTTAAGTACAAGATTAGAGACTCTTATTACAGTCGGTGCTTTGATCATTCTCTTTGATACCAGTATTGGTTTCCGATACACCCCTGCAGGTTCAATGTATTCCTTGGACATACACATTGACAATGAAACACAGATATCTCATCGGAATTAAACACAAGATGCACAATGCCGCCTTACGTTCAAGAATAGAGACTTTACTTACAGTCGGTGCTTTGAGCATTCCCTGTGAGACCAGTATTAGTTTCCGTACACCACTTCAGGTTCAATGTATTCCTTAGACATACACAATGACAATGAGACACTGAAATTACATCGGAATTAAATACAAACGTCACAATGCCGCCATACGTGCAAGAATAGAGACTCTTCTTACAGTCGGTGCTTTGAGCATTCCCTGTGAGACCAGTATTAGTTTCCGATACACCACTGCAGGTACAATGAATTCCTTAGACATACACATTGACGATGAAATACAGAAATCGCATCGGAATTAAATACAAAAGGCAAAATGCCGCGTTATGTACAAGAATAGAGACTCTTCTTACAGTCGGTGCTTTGAGCATTCCCTGTGAGACCAGTATTAGTTTCCGATACACCACTGCAGGTTCAATGAATTCCTTAGACATACACATTGACGATGAAACACTGAAATTACATCGGAATTAAATACAAAAGGCACAATGCCGCCACAAGTAAAGGAATAGAGACTCTTCTTACAGTCGGTGCTTTGAGCCTTGTCTGTGAGACCAGTATTAGTTTCCGATACACCACTCCAGGTTCAATGTATTCCTAGGACATACTCATTGACGATGAAACACTGAAATTACATCGGAATTAAATACAAAAGGAACAATGCCGCCTTAACGGCAAGATGAGTAAGACTTCTTAGAGTCTGTGCTTTGATCCTTTCCTGTGAGACCAGTATTAGTTTCCGATACACCACTGCAGGTTCAATGTATTCCTTGGACCTTCGCATTGACGATGAACCACAGAAATCGCATCGGAATTAAATACAAATGGCACAATGCCGCCATAAGTGCAAGAATAGAGACTCTTCTTACAGTCGGTGCTTTGAGCATTCCCTGTGAGACCAGTATTAGTTTCCGATACACCACCGCAGGTTCAATGTATTCCTTGGACCTTCACATTGACGATGAAACACAGAATTCGCATCGGAATTAAATACTAAAGGCATAATGCCGCCTTCACTACAAAAATAGAGACTCTTCTTACAGTCGGTGTTTTGAGCATTTCCAGTGAGACCAGTATTAGTTTCCGATACACCACTGCAGGTTCAATGTATTGCTTGGACATACACATTGACGATGAAACACAGAAATCGCATCGGAATTAAATACAAAAGGCACAATGCCGCCTTACGTACAAGAATAGAGACTCCTCTTACAGACGGTGCTTTGAGCATTCCCTGTGAGACCAGCATTAGTTTCCGATACACCACCGCAGGTTCAATGTATTCCTTGGACCTTCACAATGACGATGAAACACAGAATTCGCATCGGAATTAAATACTAAAGGCATAATGCCTTCTTCAGTACAAGAATAGAGACACTTCTTACAGTCGGTGTTTTGAGTATTTCCTGTGAGACCAGTATTACTTTCCGATACACCACGGCAGGTTCAATGAATTCCTTGGACCTTCGCATTGGCAATGAAACACAGACATGGAATCGGAACTAAATACAAAAGGCACAATGCCGCAATAAGTACAAGAGTAGGGACTCTTCTTACAGTCGGTGCTTTGAGCATTCCCTTTGAGACCAGTCTTAGCTTCCGATACACCACTGCAGGTTCAATGTATTGCTTGGACATACACATTGACGATGAAACACAGAAATCGCATCGGAATTAAATACAAAAGGCACAATGCCGCCTTACGTACAAGAATAGAGACTCATCTTGCAGTCGGTGCTTTGAGCATTCCCTGTGAGACCAGTATTAGTTTCCGATACACCACTCCACGTTCAATGTATTCCTTGGACATACTCATTGACGATGAAACACTGAAATTACATCGGATTTAAATAAAAAAGGAACAATAACGCCTTAACGACAAGATGAGTGAGACTTCTTAGACTCTGTGCTTTGATCCTTTCCTGTGAGACCAGTATTAGTTTCCGATACACCACTGCAGGTTCAATGTATTCCTTGGACTTTCGCATTGACGTTGAAACACAGAAATCGAATCGGAACTAAATACAAAAGGCACAATGCCGCAATAAGTACAAGAATAGAGACTCTTCTTACAGTCGGTGCTTTGAACATTCCCTGTGAGACCAGTATTAGTTTCCGATGCACCACTGCAGGTTCAATGTATTCCTTAGACATGCACATTGACGATGAAACAATGAAATTACATCGGAATTAAATACAAATGGCACAATGCCGCCATAAGTGCAAGAATAGAGACTGCTCTTACAGTCGGTGCCTTGAGCATTCCCTGCGAGACCACTATTAGTTTCCGATACACCACTTAAGGTACAATGTATTCCTTGTACATTCACATTGACGATGAAACACAGAAATCGCATCGGAATTAAATACAAAAGGCACAATGCCGCCTTAAGTACAAGAATAGAGACTTTTCTTACAGTCGGTGCTTTGAGCATTCCCTGTGAGACCAGTATTAGTTTCTGATACACCACTGCAGGTTCAATGTATTCCTTGGACATACACATTGACGATGAAACACAGAAATCGCATCGGAATTAAATACAAAAGGCACAATGCCGCCTTTCATACAAGAATAGAGACTCTTCTTACAGTCGGTGCTTTGAGCATTCCCTGTGAGACCAGTATCAGTTTCCGATACACCAATCCAGGTTCAATGTATTCCTTGGACATACTCATTGACGATGAAACACTGAAATTACATCGGAATTTAATACAAAAGGAACAATGCCGCCTTAACTGCAAGATGAGTGAGACTTCTTAGAGTCTGTGCTTTGATCCTTTCCTGTGAGACCAGTATTAGTTTCCGATACACCATTGCAGGTTCAATGTATTCCTTGGACCTTCGCATTGACGATGAAACACAGAAATCGCATCGGAACTAAATACAAAAGGCACAATGCCGTCTTAAGTACAAGGATAGAGACTCTTCTTACAGTCGGTGCTTTCAGCTTTCCCTGTGAGACCAGTATTAGTTTCCGATACACCACTGCAGGTTCAATGTATTCCTTGGACCTTCACATTGACGATGAAACACAGAATTCGCATCGGAATTAAATACTAAAGGCATAATGCCGCCTTCAGTACAAGAATAGGGACTCTTCTTACAGTCGGTGCTTTGAGCATTCCCTGTGAGACCGGTATTAGTTTCCGATACACCACTGCAGGTACAATGTATTCCTTGGACCTTCACATTGACGATGAAACACAGAATTCTCATCGGAATTAAATACTAAAGGCATAATGCCGCCTTCAGTAGAAGAATAGAGACTCTTCTTACAGTCGGCGCTTTGAGCATCTCCTGTGAGACCAGTATTAGTTTCCGATACACCACTGCAGGTACAATGAATTCCTTAGACATACACATTGACGATGAAATACAGAAATCGCATCGGAATTAAATACAAAAGGCGCAATGCCGCCTTATGTACAAGAATAGAGACTCTTCTTACAGTCGGTGCTTTGAGCATTCCCTGTGAGACCAGTATTAGTTTCCAATACACCACTGCAGGTTCAATGAATTCCTTAGACATACACATTGACGATGAAACACTGAAATTACATCGGAATTAAATACAAAAGGCACAATGCCGCCACAAGTAAAGGAATAGAGACTCTTCTTACAGTCGGTGCTTTGAGCTTTGTCTGTGAGACCAGTATTAGTTTCCGATACACCACTCCAGGTTCAATGTATTCCTTGGACATACTCATTGACGATGAAACACTGAAATTACATCGGAATTAAATACAAAAGGAACAATGCCGCCTTAACGGCAAGATGAGTAAGACTTCTTAGAGTCTGTGCTTTGATCCTTTCCTGTGAGACCAGTATTAGTTTCCGATACACCACTGCAGGTTCAATGTATTCCTTGGACCTTCGCATTGACGATGAAACACAGAAATCGCATCGGAATTAAATACAAATGGCACAATGCCGCCATAAGTGCAAGAATAGAGACTCTTCTTACAGTCGGTGCTTTGAGCATTCCCTGTGAGACCAGTATTAGTTTCCGATACACCACCGCAGGTTCAATGTATTCCTTGGACCTTCACATTGACGATGAAACACAGAATTCGCATCGGAATTAAATACTAAAGGCATAATGCCGCCTTCACTACAAAAATAGAGACTCTTCTTACAGTCGGTGTTTTGAGCATTTCCTGTGAGACCAGTATTAGTTTCCGATACACCACTGCAGGTTCAATGTATTGCTTGGACATACACATTGACGATGAAACACAGAAATCGCATCGGAATTAAATACAAAAGGCACAATGCCGCCTTACGTACAAGAATAGA